>NC_138770.1:141522513-141870013 GCF_965119305.1 Pelophylax lessonae | reverse complement strand
GGGCATCATGATTGTTAATAGTTTTACTTTGATGGACAATTTTGGGGGGGTTTTGATTATTTTAATATAGGACTTGTCTAAAGTTTTGGTTTCTTTATTTCTAGGTGATTTCTTTGTATTTGTGAATGAGTAGGGATGCTATGTACTCCATACTCATTTACATGGGGTTAGGGGTGGTATCTGGGGGGGGGGGGGTTATATTATTATGGGGGACTGGCTGCCAGATTCTGATAACCCCCTTCCACAGACCCCTACAACAGCTGGCCAGGGCTGTGGGGAAGAGACCCTGTCCTCATCAACATTGGGACAAGATATTTTGCCAGACGAAACCCCTGGCAAGGCATCCCTTCCATGTTGAGGGCATGTAGTCTGATATGGTTTGGGGGGTCATGCTCGTAAATCCTTTTTCTTGGCTAGCCAGGCTGCATTCCCGGTTTAAAGGTTTGTATGAGTTTTTATGTTGTTGTTTTGTTTTTTTTACATGAAGATCTTCCTTAAAATCAATAGCAGACCCAAAAAATTCCCCATTTTCTTTTTCATTCTTGCTGTTTGATGTGCTACAGCAAAAGTGACATGTACATAGGAAAACAACTGCACATAGACCCCTGTAATGTTCCCCCAAAATATATAGCACACCCTTAGAGGAGTCTGTGTTTTTTTTTTTAGAAACCAGGAATGGAATGTCATTTGCTGACAATTTCAAACACCTTCCTTCTTTTGTAAGTGTCAGTTTTGAATCAGCATCTTCTCTTATTACCCTTTCACACTTGTGCGACTTGTCCTGCCACTTGGGACTGCAATGTCGCATGACAAGTGATACTCCATGCTTTCAAAAGAGTACCACTCATATCTGTGTGACTTCAAGTCGCAGTGACTTCAAAGTAGTCCCTGCACTATCTATTATATATGTTATATGTTGTTATAAAAATGTTTCTAATGTATGTTCATTGTTATATTGTATAATTTCAAATTTGGATATATATATATATATATATATATATATATATATATATATATATATATATATAAATTGATCGTAATGATCCAAAATGCTGATTTGACTGATGACACTTTGATTCATTTATTAAATATAGGTGTGATAACAAATTATCTCCTGAAGAAGTCAAATTTGTCAGCGAAACATATCGGGACTATCACCCCAGAAGTATTACTACTTTTGGATCATGTTAACCAGTCTCCAGAATATTAATTTGGAGTAATTTTAATATTATTGTTTGTAAAATGTGTTGTCTATTAATCGTTTTTAATGAATAAAAGCAATTGTATATGCTATATACATTTTTTTATTTCCTATTTTTCCCCACAGAAGTGGAGTTACGCATTAAAGGATGGATACTCATCATGCTTTAATTGCAGCCTTCCCAGCATCGCCACTCTGGCTTTGCTCCCTGACCAGTTCATCTAACCCTATATAAGCTCTAAGTCCTTTTAATCAGAGCTGAAGATGCTCTATACTCACATGTTGCATCTGGATCAATCACTAAGAACCAGAACAATCAAAAGGGCAGTGAGTCGCCTCCATGGTACCAGGTTCTTGCCCAATCCCTTAAAATGATACTAAACGATATCTTTATTCTCCAAAGATAATACATACACATTCACTACTTAATTGCCCTGTACTCTTTTTTCATAAAGCTATTTCTGTGTTTTTCTATATTCCATGCCTTCTATGTGCGCTGAAACTTCTCTTTCCCCCCCCTCATTTCTGTTTGTTTGGAATGAACAGTCTACATTAGTTCTGATCATGTGCACTTCTATGTTCCTACATGTAGTTGGACCTTGGAGTAGTTTGGTGCTTTCATTGGATTTTGTACTTGTGTATTCCAAACAATGGATCCCTAGTCAAGGGGGTTGTGTTTTAAAGAAGCCTCGCCAGAGCCATTGTGCTCTATTTGAATTTGTCTGATCCTATCCAATCATGAACCATTGACCAGTGGAGATGGACCGAAGACCCCCTGTTTTGGTTTGTGCCATTACTTTCAAATACCATGAAAGTTCGGAACCAAATAAGGAACCCCTGTGGAGTCTATGGGATCTGAACTGGAAAAATCTAAAGTGCCCATTTTAAAGGCATATATACAAGTAATTGGGCATACAATGGTTATGGGGTCTGGGTACTGCCCTGGGGGACATGTATCAATTAAAAGAAAAGTTTGTAAAAAAATGTTTTTTGTAAATAAGTAGTGATTTACTGATGCTTAAAGTGAAACAAATAAAAATTCCTTAAAATATAGTGCCTGGGGAGTCCACTTAGTCTGCCTGTAAAGTGGCACATCTGTACCATGTATAGAACCTGCTGCAGCAAAAAAAAAAAAACATTTATAAAGGCAAAAAAATGACATTTTCTCTGCAAGCTTTTTTTTTTTTTTTTTAAACAACAGCTTGGGGAGCCAGTCTGTATGATGAGGCCACAATTTAGTGCACTGGGAACAAGATTAGAGTTTTTTTGGATAAATTCTGGTGTCTCTTTCACAGACTTTGGATAGATGTAACAGGTGCAGAAAAGCTCGGCTTTGGGTGTTGGTGGTGCCTTCACACCGTAGCCCTATAGAGGTACTATTGATTAATCAAGTAATGCCTGTGCATCGACAAGGAGCAAGTGCCTTTCGCTGTGTTCAAATAACTCAGCTGCTTCCTCCATGCCTGATGCTGGGGCTAAGGTAGGAGTAGCTGTGGACAAGGAGGCAGAATAGGTCGCTCTGGCAGCTGCGGTGGACTGAGCTCTAGTCTATGCTTGGGTGATGAAGGATGAGGAGGATGAGTATGGTTTAGTAAGCCAGTTTGCCAACTCCTCTGCATGCTGTGGCTGGATAGCACAGGCAACATCACTAAACAGAGGAAATGAAGCCCTGCCTGAGGATGAACCATGTTCACCTTTGCCTGTGGACACAGACACTGCTGACCCCCTCACAGTGTCATGGGAACATCTGCCTCTCCTTTTTGACCTCCCAGATATGATGATGGGGGGGGGGGGGTGCTTATTATTTAAATGTAAAAGAGATGAGGAAATGTGTACGTGAATGCACTTTAATCATTGGAAAATGGTGTTTGGTGTACTTTAACTTCACTACGCACTACACAGACACACTCCACTGACACACTACAATATACTGCAGTAAAACTACACTAACGCACTGCAATATACTGCCATAAAGGACACTAACTCACTGCAATATACTGCAGTAAGCGGTCACTAACGCACTGCAATATACTGCGGTAAATGTGCACTAAAGCACTTCACTATACCGCAGTAACCCTGCACTAATGCACTGCAATATACTGCAGTAAACAGTAAACGTACACTAATACACTAATATATAGCGAAAATTGTGAAATATACTGCAATTAATGTACTCTGAAGCACTACAATATAATGCAGTGTCGCTGCCCTGACACTCTACTCTGACGCACTGCAATATACTGCAGTAAACCTGCCCTGACACAATAACTGATACGGTAACTGAAACTGGTAAAAATGAACGGTCGCAATACACTCATGTTGCACTATCACTATAGTCACACTAAACTGATACTTTACAATCACAATAGAATCAAAATAGCAGACTAACTCTCTAGTAGCAATGAACAGAGCCCTGTTCTATCTCTCTCCGTGCCAATATCACACTGCAAACGGCTGCTATGGGAAGGACATTTTTAAAGTGTGGGGTGGGATGAGCCATGATTGGAGAGAGTCATTATGACAGTGTCCAATCATGGCTCTGACAGTGCTCTGTGCCTTGATTGGGCAAAGCTTTCATTGCTTCAGTCAATAAGGGCTTCCAATGTACTGCAGGGCGGCGCAGTGCATTGTGGTTGTGGTTGCGGGCCGAACAAATGGTCGAACACCCCAACAATTCAGATGTTTGCCAAACGAGCGAACAGCCAATGTTCGGGCCAAACTGTTCGCTCAACAGTATTGACCAGTTGCACATGTTCCAGCAATACAAACCTGACAGGAGTTCTAATCCTTCCACACGCTACGACACATAACTAGAAAAAAAAATGTTTACCTATACATATACTTTAACTTCATACAAAAGCAATATTTCAGTTGTGTGATTGTGGTTGGATGAATCATGCTGTCCTGTTTTATCTCTTAGGGACTGGAGTGGTTAGTAATCTCGCCAGAATCCCCAGGACTGTCCACCTCTCATGGCCATTACAAACCGAGATGACAATGCTAGTCTCCCCGATGGATTCTCCATTATGCAGAATAAACAATAACTGGGAGGCCATCTGGAAAAATCCTTTCATTATAACTCTGCAGTGGGTAGGGATATGCATACTAGTGGGACGACATCTCATCAGTAGAGTCTACAAGGGATATAAGAAGCTGTTAATGATCCAACACAGGTGCTCATCCAGAACTAATATTTCAGTTGGCCGGCTTTAGCCCTGGCATATATTTAAATTATTTTCCTCTTTACATTCTGTAATGGTTTAGATCTAAGCTGGCTCTTCACTTCTTCACTATTTGCAGAACACACACACACACGCGCTCCATTCTACAGGAGTATGCATGTGTGCAGGAGCCTGTACTAGCATCTGCCAAACAATCTATTTATAACTGTGCATCTTTATGTCTGTTGTGTATGGCTGTTAGCAGGCAGTTACTAACTGCCACAGTAAAAATGTATTGTACTAAGAGCTGAGCACATCCAGGGGAATTAACTAAGCTTCCTATCTGTTAGGAGTGGCATTACAACCAGACAGATCTGTGACAAGTCTATCTGCACCAGTTTCTATTTCAGAGTGAAACTAAACCAATGCAAGCCTCCACCTGAATAACAAAGAGAATACAGTAGTTTTCAATATAGAAAACTACAGTAGATTCCCTTCAGGAGTGACCCTGTCATGTGGGATTGTGAGCTGTTAGAGGACATGTAGGAAGGTGCCTAAAATGTTATCCATATGCTGTACCAAAGGGTTAATGATTGGTGACTCACAAGTTAATGGTGTGTGATAGTGTGCCTTCCCCTGCATATGTCTTTCAAGAAGGGATATATGCAGAAGGAGGTCGGGCCTCATATTTTCTTCTTGCCGATGGGAAGTTGGGAGTAAGACCATAGACAGGAGATGTGATTATACTCAAGAGTGGGGTAACTCCTAAGTGAGACACTGGTTTGGGACCATAGACTGAAAACTTTATTATCCAAACTTTCTAAGGAGGCCTAACTTGGGGTATGAGCGCCACAGCACAGCCTAGGCCCAGCACAGCTACAGCCATGTACAGCAGTTATAATGAGAAAGAATTAAAATGTGATGTATATTTGAGATGTTACACCAAATGTGTTCCCAATGAACCGTTAAAGAACTGCAAATTCAACTAAGTTGCTTCAGTAAAAGAAGATATGACTAAGAGACAACTGATTTGCTTGAAGAGAGATAGTGTGCTTCTACAGTGTATTGATAAACTGGGGAACAAAGTGTACAACCACAGATGAACCCTTTGGGTTATGAAGTGACTCCTTCACGCTTTTGAGCAGAACATGGGGCAGGGATGGAAATAGAGATCTGAACATCCAGCTCTTGCTCTGTGTGCTGGGTGCAGTGCCTGTCACAGCCAATGCACAGAGAACGAATTGCTCCTAATAGGCAAAGAGGCTTGCAGGTTGCACCTGAACCATCTGCTCCATGTGCTAAATTTAGAAGAGCTACGCAAACTTGGGCTTGCGCAACTCTGTTATTTCCCCCACTAGACATCATGCTGATGACTGTATACCTGTACTGGGGAGTAGAACTGATCCTGAAATTCATACGTTAGTTTTGGACGAGATTTCATGAATTTCGAAGTCCCAAGCCATATCTGAATTTCAGTGCAAATTTTGGCAGTTTGGTTTCAGAAATGACCAAGGTTGCTTCTGCCTTATATCTGCTTCTGTTTTATGTGTACTTCTGCTGGCTCGGCACCGTTAGAATTACTGCCAGTGCTACAAGGACCCAACCTTTTTAGCTTAGGATTCCTAGATATCTCCTAGGATTATCTCCTGCTGTTGCTTGAGCATCATTAGCTTCACTTCTAGTACCACCAGGTCCCGCCCTACCATAGTACAATTTTTTCTTGGGAAGCTTTCAATTGCAATTGATTTTTGCCATAGTTTTTGTCAATTTAGAAAAATTTGAAGTCATTTTCATTTAGTTTTCGTCACTGGAAACATGCCGCTGACAAAAATTATGAAGAAAATATTTTTGGTAACAAAACTAACACTGCTCATTAGGCAGGGCTGCTAGCAGCTTCCCAAATCATTATGCACAATTTTGCATTGTTTGTTGCTTTGTAATACACACTAATAGAATATGGTTGGGACTCCAACTGACATCACTGGGACTTCCAGTTAAGAAAATCCAGAATTTTATAGGCTTGAAAATTTAAAAACATTCTTATTCGTGTGACCATGTGTACAGATGCCAGGGGCCATAAATCCTGGAGTAAAGTGCTTCTATATGCTATATTTCTGTGTGATAATTGCATACATGACAGTTTATATGATGTACTAATAGTGGAAAGGATGCGCTAGCCTGATGAATAGTTAGCACCACCTAGAACTCCCTCAACATTGGGAGAAATATTGATAAGTGAAGAAAGACTAGTACACTAAAAAAAAAAATACACGTGAATCCATAATCCCCAAGAGTTCAGGAAAATAACCATAAATGAATGGTGCCATAGCATTTTTTGCACGTTTTATTCTACAGCACCATTCATTTATTCATTATTTTCCAGCACTTTTGTGGCTTATTGATAATTTTTAAGGAAACTAATTTTTTCTTTATGTGTTTCATCACGGTCATAATTTATTATGTCTGTTCATGTATATTTACTTTTAGCGCACTTATATATGATGTACTATTGAGAGGGTCGGTATTTTGAGTATTACCGTATATATACTCGAGTATAAGCTGACCCAAATATAAGCCGAGGCACCTAATTTTACCACAAAAAAGTGGGAAAACTTATTGACTCGAGTATAAGCCTAGGGTGGGAAATGCAGCAGCTACTGGACCACCAGGTGACACAAAACAGGGGCTGCGGGCATGGTACAGGAGATGGTACAGGAAATGGTTCAGGCATGGTAAAGGAGATGGTACAGGTGATGGTACAGGCATGGCACAGGAGATGGTACAGGTGATGGTACAGGCATGGCACAGGTGATGGTACAGGCATGGCACAGGTGATGGTAAAGGCATGGCAAAGGTGGTGGTACAGGCATGGCACAGATGGTACAGGCATGGTACAGGAGATGCAGTGCTGCGGGCATAGTACAGAAATATGTCCTATGCCATGCCCGTAGCACTGCATGAGGAAATGCAGGGGCTGTGGAGGAGTCTCACTTACCTGTCGGTGAGGCGCCTTACATTAAAAAAATGGCGCCATTCAGCGCCGACACGTCATTGCGCATGCCCTGCCGGTGCTCGGGAAAGCCCGTACATGCTCGGCTATTCCCGGGCAGACGGCGCATGCGCGGTGACGTGTTGGAGCCGGGCGGCGCCATTTTTAAAAGGTAAGTGAGACCGTGACTCGAGTATAAGAGACATTGCTAGCAGTGTGAGTATACGGAGGGAATGGATCGTGTTTTTCAGGCAGGGAGAGCAAAGTGATTTGCAGTTTTTCAGACAGTGCAGTGTAGTCTCATTAGAGACATTGCTAGCAGGGAGAGAGATTTATGTTTTTTACAAGTTAAGAGATCAGATAGGGAAGTATAATCAGTAGTGCAGTATATACTATAGACCATATACCAAACATTGATCTCTATCCATATATAGGGAAATAGATTAGATATCAGGCCATTGAGTATCTATCGGTCACTTGCGTATACCCTATATTGATCTGATCTCTATCTATATATAGGGCTATTGAGTAGATCATATCAGGTCATTGAGTATCTATCAGTCACTTGCGTATACCCTATATTGATCTCTAGCCACATCATGTCCGAAAGGCCAACAAGTAGAGGTAGACGCTCACGGGCCACGAAAAGAGGGCAAGCAGCCTGTGTGTCCACAGTGAAAAGTGGTGGTCGCAGTCGACTTGGTGCAACCTCTGCAGGCGGGCCACGCCTGTCCTTTATTTCCGGTGCTGCCCGTGTTTTTCAGCCACAACATGTGGAGGAGTTGGTGGAGTGGATAAATATGCCATCCTCCTCCCCCTCATCCTCTGACACCCACGTTCACAGTAGTTTGCCTTCCACTGCAGCTGCCAAAGTGGCCCGTTCCACAGGTTCATTCTCCACAGCTACTCTTTCTGTCGCCCCAGCATCATGCACGGAGGAGTCACCTGAACTATTTGATCATAGTGTCAGTGACATGCTGCAGGAGGATGCACAGCAATTTGAAAGCTGTGATGTTGGTTCACAGGTTGATGAAGGTAATAATGTGAGCCTAGAGAGAGGGGTGACAATGATGGACAAGAAACTAGCAGTCATGTTCCCATAGCTGCAGCATACTGCCAAGTTTGCTCCAGTGACGAGGAGGGAGGGGATGATAAGGTCACTGACTGTACTTGGGTGCCTGACAGGATAGAGGAGGAGGGGGAGGAGGCAAAACTCCAATGAGGCAGGATGTGCTAATGGGGCCACCATAGGAGTAGCCAACTTATTGCATCACAGCACAGAGCTCCACAGGTGCAGGGTGCTGCAAACTCTCCGCGGACTCCCAAAAGTTCATTAGTGTGGGCTTTTTTCAGCACATGGGCAGTAGACCGCAGCGTTGCTGTTTGCAACATCTGTTTGAAGCGGATCAAGCGTGGCCAGAACACATGCCACTTGGACACCACATGCTTGACAAGGCAGATGACATCCTGCCATGCAGTCCATTGGCAACAGCACCTGAAAGAGCCACAAGATCAAAGCAAGTATACTGCACCTTGCTCTTCATCTGGGATCTCTAACCCTATACCTAATGTCTTCTCAAATACCTGCATTGAGAGGGATGATGGTATAGCAAAGAGCGCCACAGAGACTTGCACCCAATCTGTTAGCAGCACACCACTGCTTTATGTAAGCAGCAGGCAAATTTCACTACCCCAGTAGCTTGGCCAAATTGCTAGCATTACTATTGCTGCCTTTTCATCTGGTAGACTCTGCTCCCTTTTGCAAATTTGTGGAATGTGCTGTACCACAGTGGCAGGTACCAAAAAGGCATTTCTTTTCGCTTAAGGCCATTCTGGCTCTCTACCGTCATGTGGAAGGCTACTGCACAACCTCCTCCTCCTCTTCTTCTTCCTCCATGTCCTCTTCTGCTCAATTGTCCTCTGAAGCAGTAGTGCTCCCTAAGAGTTTTAAGGGACTACGCAAGCAGTCAGGCTAAAAGATGCCACGCCGTGCTTCAGTTGGTCTGTCTAGGGGATAGGAGTCAAACTGGGGCAGAGATTCATGTCAGCTCTGTAGGAGCAGGCTCAGATATGGTTGACGCCACGACAGCTTGATCCAGGAATGGTTGTATGCGACAATGGCACCAACCTTCTCTCCACCCTCCATCAGGGTCACTTGACACATGTTCCATGCTTGGCACATGTCCTGAATCTGGTGGTGCAGCATTTCTTGACCAGATACCCAAGCTTTCAAGATCTCCTGAGGCAGGCCAGAAAAGTCTGTGGCCATTTCCGGCGTTCATACAATGCCAGTGCTTGCTTATCTGACATTCAACGGGAATTCAACCTGCTCACCAACCGCCTCATTTGTGACATGCCCACCAGGTGGAACTCAACATTGGCAATGCTGCAGTGGTTGCACAGGCAGCAGAGGGCCATCAATGAGAACCTGTTTGAGTATGGCACAAGGACAGGGTCAGAGGAGCTTGGCTTTTTTTTCGCCACGCCAGTGGCTTTTGATAAAGGATCCATGCATCGTCCTGTCACCATTTGAGGAGCCACAAGAATAGTGAGCCAGGATGATGCATACATCAGTGACACTATCCGTCTAGTCTACCTGCTGGAACTAATGCTTCATGGAATCATGGACAGGACACTTGAGGCAGAACAGCGGGAGGAAGAGGAGGACTTCCTTTCCTAACAAGGCCCCCTTTATGCAGATATCATCCCTACAGGGACACAAAACACACAGGAGGAAGAGGTGGAGGAGGATTGCGGCACCATGGATGTAGAGGATAGCATACAGCAGTCTTCAAGGGATGGTTTTGATTCCCCAAAAACCCCAGGAGTTGTACGTGGTTGGGGAGAGGTTGCTCCTGACAATGTCATCCTTAGTGACCCAGAGGACTCAGAAGCTCATGCCTCCTCCAACTTATGTTGCATGGGCTCCCTGATTCTGCAAAGCCTGCGAAAGGACCTGAGGATTTGTGCTATCAAGGAGAGGGATAGTTACTGGTTGGCAACCCTTCTTGATCCACGTTACAAGGGTAAAGTTGCAGAGCCCATCCTGACTTCCCAGAAGGAGCAGAGGATGAAACATCTTGAGGAGGCTTTGAAAAAAAATAGTGTACCACCTTTCCAGACACTGGGAGGTTAACATCCTCTGGACATGTTTCTGAGGCATCGTTCAGCCAAAGGAGGAGCGGTGGAGAAGGCGGCCGGCTGACTGATGCCTTTAAACAGTTCTTTAGTCCTCAGCAGCACCCAGGGCTGTTAGGTTTAAGCAACCATTGGCAGCGTCTCCATCATATGGTGCATGATTATCTAGGCACAAGAGCAGATTTGGAGAGCTTTCCAGCTGAGCATCCACTGGGTTACTGGGTCTTGAGGATGGACCACTGACCAGAACAAACTCAATATGCAATGGAGCTACTAGCAGACATTCAGTGCAGCTGGAGGTTTTGTGATGGACAAAAGAGTGTGTCTGTCCACAGACTCTGTTGCCCAGCTGACTTTTATCAAAATGAATCAGTGTTGGATCAACAACAGCTATCAAGCCCCTGATGCTGATGCAACTGATTAAATTTGCTAGGGGTCTGCCATCCCTTAAAGACTGCGTATGCTGCCTATGCTTTTCCTCAACCTTGATTCTGCTAGCTTCCAACAATGTTTTTGGTTTAGGTCACTACCAACCCCCAAGGCCTAATTTTTCTGCACTTGTATGACAGGTGCATACAATTTAAATTTTGTATGTCATTTTTAGTTCAATCTTATTTTATTGAAAGAGAAGGGTTTTACAGAATTAGGGGAGAAGCATGGGGGTATGAAACATTGTATGTCATTTTTAACAGCAGGCCCTGTCCCTGTGCCCTGTGCCCTCTACCCAGCAAGAGTAACTGTGAGGGGTTAGAGTGTTCAGGCACCACCAACGGCAAAGGCCCAATTTTTGGCACTTGTATGACAAGTACATGCAATTTCAAATTTGTATGGAATTCTTACCAGCAGGTCCCATTCCTGTGCCCAGCAAGAGTAACTGTGAGAGGTTGGTTAAAGTGTTCAGGCACCACCAACACCAAAGGCCTAATTTTTGGCACCTGTATGACAAGTACATGCAATTTCAAATTTGTATGGAATTCTTACCAGCTGATACCGTTCCTGCGCCCAGCAAGAGTAACTGTGAGGGGTTACGGTGTTCAGGCACCACCAGCACCAAAGGACCAATTTGTGGCACCTGTATGACAAGTACATGCGATTTCAAATTTGTATGGAATTCCTACCAGCAGGTCCCATTCCTGTGCCCAGCAAGAGTAACTGTGAGGGGTTGGTTATGGTGTTCTGGCACCACCAACACCAAAGGCCCAATTTCAGTTCCTGCCGATACTAACCTTCCAGGTCCCGATTAATGTTGCATAGCCTCCACCCAACCTTGGCCAGGTTAGATGACAGCACAGCGCCCCCACTAGATCACTGTTAAGAACACATACAACACTTGATCTTTGCCAATTTCAAATTGGTATGGATTTTTTAGCAGCAGGGCCCGTTCCTGCGCCCAGCAAGAATAACTGCGAGGGGTTGCGGTGTTCAGGCACCACCAACACCCAAGGCCCAATTTTTCTGCACCTCTATGACAACTGACAAGTACATGCAATTTCAAATTTGTATGGAATTCTTACCAGCAGGTCCCATTCCTGCGCCCGGCAAGAGTAACTGTGAGGGGTTACAGTGTTCAGGCACCACCAACACAAAAAGCCCAATATTTCTGCACCTGTATGACAAGTACATGCAATTTCAAAATTTGTATGTAATTTTTAGCAGCAGGGCCCATTCCTGCGCCCAGCAAGAGTGACAGCGAGGGGTTCAGGCACCACCAACAACCAAGGCCCAATTTTTCTGCACCTGTATGACAAGTACATGTGATTTGAAATTTGTATGTACAGTATATTTGTATATGACATTTTTTCCTTTAGGGATGTCAGTATTGCTGCAGCAGGCTACATACATTGTAGAGATGCACTACTTTACAGGCACATTCAGGGGACCCCCCAGGCACAATATTTGAAGGAATTTTTCATTTTTATAGTTTCACTGTGAGCCTCATTAAAATCAGTAAATCACTGCTTCTTTAAAGCGGAGTTCCGGGCACAAAATCAATCTTTTTTTTTTTTGTGCCCGTCCGCTTGTTCACCTTCACCTGAAACAGAATTGGATAGTTAGGTTTTTTTTTTTTGTACTCACCTTGTAATTGTA
Organism: Pelophylax lessonae; assembly: GCF_965119305.1. Taxonomy (NCBI): domain Eukaryota; kingdom Metazoa; phylum Chordata; class Amphibia; order Anura; family Ranidae; genus Pelophylax; species Pelophylax lessonae. Next base: position 141,857,436 of record NC_138770.1, on the reverse strand, counting down.
GATCGAAGATACTCACCTATTCTTCACTTCCTCCCTCTGCGCCGCGGCTCCGCCGTCACTTCCGGACTTGCAATGATTCCTGGGAGCTGAACGTCATCGCTCCCAGGAATCAATGCGAAGGCACCGGCCCCGCTCATCACTTCCGGGGCGACGCCACATTCCCTGCTAAACAGCTTCTGGGCATGCCCAGAAGCTGTGGAGAAATGCGGCGCCGCACCGGAAGTGACGAGAGGGGACGGTGCAGGCGCATTCTGGGAGAAGAGGACGTGGAAGAAGACGCGAAAGAGGATCGCGCCGGCTTCAGCTGCCCACAAGAGAGATGGAAACACTGTGGAAGAAATTTTATAAGTAAGTATTTCTTCTTGCAGGTAAGTGCGAACCGGGACAGATCAGAGGCTAGCCATTGTGGAATGTGCTAGCCCTGACTGTCCCGGGGGTATGTTTATTGAAAAATGGTTTCTGTGCCCGGAACTCCGCTTTAAAAACGATCACTTTTAAAACATTTTTGTTGCATTGCTATATGTTCCCCAGGTCAGTACCAGGACCCCTATACACTTTTTTGGGGCAATAACTTGCATTTAAGCCTTCAAAATTAGGCCGTTTGATTTTTGACGTTCGAGTTTCATAGACTTCAATGGAGTTCATTTGTTTGAACAAACTTTTCCTCTGTTCGCGGTGTTCTGGTGCGAACCGAACCGGGGGGTGTTCGGGCTCATCACTATTCAGCATATGAGCTGTATTATAAAAAGGCTCCTTTATGTGATACCGACTGTTAGGAACTTGTTTAATTTTGTTCTTTTGTGTAAGCTATATACAGTATGCTCTTTGGAGGTAGTTAAATCTTCATGTAGAACCAGACTTTTGCTTAGCCCCCAAATAACATAATAGGTATGTTATGTCATTAATTAGGATAATGACTTTTTCGTTGGTTGTTTAAAGGGTAACTCCACTTTCCGAACGGAAATAAAAAAAATAAATAATATAGCGTATAAAGTGCAGCGCTAATAATTGATAAATTAATAAACATGAGTGAAAAGTGCAAAAGTTCATGTGAAAAATGTATGTGTCCATAAAAAATCACCGACACTAGAACAGAGGGAGAGTGGCCACTTACCAAAACCAGATGGCCTCCAAATCAATTGAAAAGCCCAAAACGCTTTATCAGGTAAGTATCCAAGGCATATGGAGACATCAATAGTGGGACCAGATGTGACGTCACCACGCTCCTCGGCCGGCTTTTTTTCTATTGGGAACGCTGCAGTCTGTTCCTGGATTGTTACATGCTGTCATGCCTATGATGTTTGTGAGTGCACTCTTTAATCAATAAATGTATTGTTGTTTACTGGATTACGCTATGATCCCTTCTTTCATTTATGTATATCAGAATTCCTATACTCTTTGGACGTCCATTTGAATGAGTACTATTGATGTCTCCATATGCCTTGGATACTTACCTGATAAAGCGTTTTGGGTTTTTCCATTGATTTGGAGGCCATCTGGTTTTGGTAAGTGGCCACTCTGCCTCTGTTTTAGTGTCCATGATTGCACTTTTTGAGGATTGGGGAGGATCATCCTTTTACGCATGCTGGGATTTGTGGCGGTTCTCATCACAGACTTTGTTTGTTTTTTTACCACGTTTATATTTTTGCACAATTTTTTATGGACACTTCACAGAATTATTATATATGAATTTTGCACAATATGATCATTTATTAATTGTTTTTTATGGATACTTATGAATTTTTCGCATTAACTTTTGCACTTTTCAATCATGTTTAATAATTTATCAATTATTAGCGTTGCACTTTATCCACTTATTTATGTTTAGATTTATCTATTGACCTGTGCTAGATGCTATTTATTTTATTCATTTTTTATTGCTATTATTTATTGAGCGCAGGTTTTATTAGTTTTTTAGATTGTATAAAATATAGCGAATACAGTTGCGACAAGTTATATTGCAATTTATTGTTTTTGTTTTTTTAAATTACCTTACCTTTTCTATCTGCAGTTCTGTAATTTTCTGAAAATGGTATGCAATATGGCTAACTAGAGGTGTTTTGTAGACAGAATGTGTACTGACTGAACACACCCCAGAAACATTTCCTGCTTGTGTGATTGGCTCGCTGATTTTCCCAATAGTCTGCCCTAAGATATAAGTCAGATGTCAGGCATCCCCTGCAACAAAAATGTCATTTATACTTTCAAAAGAAAATCCCATCTAAAGGGATGCAGCCCCAGCAGCTTTCCTCATTAGAGCCCTGCAAGTGCACCAGCTGATTGATAATTATGAAACCACTCCCATTAGAGTCCCACATGGATACAGACAAACACACAGGGATTACTTCAGAATAACAAAATATAGGAATCTGCAACAAAATTTGATAAAAAATCCTTGTAATGTACATGGATCATCCAGAGGGGAATGTTTTCTTCTCAATAAAAGTGGAGTTACTCTTTAAATATTGTATATTTAAATGTTTGTGACTAACATATAATGATTATTGAGAATATATTGAAACATATAACGTATAGTAATAATAGCCCATGCAATAGGTACGGTAGCACCAAGCACTTAGCATTTCCAGAACAATGTGCTATTTGTATTTAACAGCAATCACCAGACAAAATATTGCTGCAAATAAACTGCTTTGCCATAAAAGTATATGGAAGACAGACCGGGAGAAAAAGAGAAAGACCCCAAAATACTTCAAGAGGCATGAAGAGATCAACTCATTTAATGTTTACAGTTCATTTTTCTCCATTGTTCACCTTGGCACCTCTGCAGCAAGACGTCAGTTATTGCCGTGGTCTGTTGCTAGGCTATGGTAGCCTTTCTTTGGTATTATACTGCAGTACATCAGTGTTTTCCAAGCCTGTCATCAGGAACCTCTAAAGGACTCGGCTATACACCTAATTTTTTGGTGGTGCCATTATTCACAAGTTTTAATATGATTTAAAAGAGAATCTGGCAAACAATAGACATAAGACCAATTCTTTACCTTCTATCTATTGTTCTATTTAACCACTTTACCACCGGAGGATTTTGCTGTCTTCCGTCCAGGCCACTTTTTGCGATTCGGCGCTGTGCGACTTTAACTGACAATTGCGCGGTCGTGCGACGCCGTACCCAAACGAAATTTACGTCCTTTTTTTCCCACAAACAGAGCTTTCTTTTGGTGGTATTTGATCACCTGTGCGATTTTTACTTTTTGTGCTATAAAAAAAAAAAAAGCGTTTATTTTGAAAAAACAACAATATTTTTAACATTTTTTTATATGAAATCCCCCCCCAAAAAAATGTAAAAATCAAATTTTTTTTAAATTTTTGGCCAATTTGTTTTCTGCTACCTATGTTTGGTAAAAAAAAATCACGATAAGCGTATTTTGATTGGTTTGCGCAAAAGTTATTACGTTTACTAACTACGGGAAAGATTTCTGTCATTTTTGGTGTTTTTTTTTTAACGCGTAATGGCGGCGATCTGCGATTTTTTTTGCGGGACTGCGACATTGCGGCGGACAGATCGGACCCTTGACTGACATTTTTGACACTTTTGGGGGTACCAGTGACATTACTGCAGTAATCAGTGCTATATATATGCACTGTTACTGTAAAAATGACACTGGCAGTGAAGGGGTTAATTTTATTGGAGAGGGAGGGGTTAATGTATGCCTGGTGCTTACTGACGTGTGGGGGGGGAGGTGACTTTGTGAGACAGGGACAGATCGGATGTCCAGCTATGCTGAACACTCCGATCTGTCAGTCCCTGTCACTTAGGAGATCCGCCTGCTCTGTTTACACAGGCGGGCGGATCTCCTCACTCGAATCCCCGACGATCGGGGCAGAGCAGCGGCTATCGACGCTGCTCCTCCCCTGGCCCGCGAGCGCCGCCTACAGGGGGAGGAGTCCAGCAACGTAGGTCTACGTCGCTGGACGGGATCGTGCCACTTTGCCGCAGTACGCTCAATGTGAGCGGTGGGCAAGTGGTTAAAATTATTCTAAAGGTAATAAAAAAATAACAAACATGTCATACCCCATCCTCGTCTTCTCGGGTCTGCCGTCAGTGCTCCTCCCCCTTCCTGAGTGCCCACAAAGCAAGCCGCTTACTATGGGTGCAGGCTTGCAGGCTCAATCCCCAGTTACACCCTGTGCATGTCCATTGACACACACAGTGTGACTCAACCCCACCCCCTGCTGTCTCCTCACAGGCTGTGATTGACAGCAGCAGGAGCCAATGGCTCTCGCTGCTGCCTCCATGGCTATTGAATGGAGAGAGCTGCAATTTATGGGCACAGACCTGGATTAAGATCGGGCTCAGATAAGTATTTAGGGGGGCTGCAGGGTGCAGAACACAGAAGGTTTTTATTTACCCTAATGCAGAGAATGCATTAAGGTGAAAAAAACCTTCTGCCTTTAGAACCACTTGCTATTCAACCTGGCTGTCCGTAAGATATACATTTAAAGTGTATTTCCACTTTTGCAACTAAATTGGAATAACACCTATTTTATATTTGTTACATGTGTCCATTCATTAACACAGCATAGAAAAAAATATATATATATACAATTTCAGCTTATCTCTTTTAGATGCTCTACTCTGGAGCCTTCAGCAAGGAACATTCCTAGGTAGTTTTCTTTGTTTAGGAAGGGGGTGGCCAGCTGTGTTTGTCATAAATACCATAGCCCTGTCTGTACAGTGCAGGCAGATCTTCATCATCAATTGTAACACTGTCTATCCTAACAAAGGGTCAGAGGTGTAGAGGCTGGGCTTCTTCCATCTCATGTTAAAGTGGTTCTAAAGGTTAAAAGTTTTTTTTTACCTTCATGCATTCTATGCATGAAAGTGAAAAAAACCTTCACTGTGCAGCTTCCCCCAGCTCCCCTAATATTTACTTGAGCCTGACCCCGATCAAGCGATATGCACGAGAGCAGCTGCTCTCCTGGACCTCTGCCTCCTCATTGGCTAAATGATTGTCAATCACAGCCAGTGAGGGGGGAGCAGGGCGGGGCCAATCCCCATTCTGTGTGTCTTATGGGCACACAGAGAGGGGCTCGGGAGTGAGAACACACAAGTGCCCTTATAGCAAGTGGCTTGCTATGGGGCACTCAGAGAGTAGAAGGAGCCAGGAGCAGCAGAGGGGGACTCGAGAAAAGGAGGGTCAGGGCTGCTGTGTGCAAAAACCATTGCACAGAGCATGTAAGTATAAGATGTTTGTTAAAAAAAATAAAAATAACCTCTAATATCACTTTAATAGGACAGACTTGGGATAGACTCACTCTAATATTAGTCAAGAAATTGTACATGAGCATTTAAAAAGGTTAGAAATATTTAAAAAAAAATGTAGGCATACTGTGTAACTGGGAATACATAGCAAACATACTGCAGTGTGGGGTTCTCTCATATTTGACTGCAAACGTGGAAATACGCTGTATTGCAGTTTAGGTGATGCATCTTTCAGCTTTGTTGCTTGTTTTTTGATTGGGTTAGCATCTGTGGTCACATCCACTACAATTTGTGGAAATGGATTAATAATGCATCCAGATGACATCTTAAAGGAGAAGTACAGCCAAAGCTTGTTTGGCTGTACAAGTGTACATCTCCTACGGATCACTGTAGTACAGTTTGTTCTGCACTCCTGTGACCCGTTTTCAGAAGATAGCAGTCTGAAGTCCACTCTCTGATGATGTCACAGATGTTGGTCCAGGCACCGCATCATCATGACCAAGAAGTCGGGATCCGCCAGGTGCCTAGACCAACACCCGGCTCAGCCTCTCAGTGAGCCGCTAAGAGCCTGAGCCAGCTGCTCCTTCCCCTCCACAGCCCAGCGCTCCAATAAGCGTGAAGGGGTCAGAGCGGAGAGATATGACTAACAATCAAATCAGGAGGTAAGTTTACTAAAATTAAAAGTCAGCAGCTACAGTGTGTGTAGTTGCTGACTTTTAATTTTTTGGAGGGGGGAGGGGGTGAGGCTGGAACACTGCTTTAAATTTAAATGCATTATTATTCCAGGACTGTCAAACATTACTCCTGGATTAAATATCTAATAACATGTTTATTATTTATGGTATTAAGGGAGTTGTAAAGGCAGGAAGATTTTTTTTATCTAAATTCATTCTATACTGTAGGATAAAAAGACTTCTGTGTGTAGCAGCCTCCCCAGCACCCCCAATAGCTACCTGAGCCCCCTCCCTGTCCAGCAATGTCCTTAGCCATCCAGGACTCTCCCTTCTGATTGGCTGAGATACAGCTGCGGCACCATTGGCTCCTGTGGCTGTCAATCAAAGTCAGTGAGCCAATCAGGAGAGAGAGGGGGCAGGCCAAATGGCAGCTCTGTGTCTGAATGGACACACAGAGCTACAGCACTGTTCGGATGCCCCCATAGCAAGCTGCTTGCTGTGGGGGCACTCGATAGGAGGGAGGAGCCTGGAGCAGGAACGAGGGACCCAGAGAAGAGGAGGATCGGGGCTGCTCTGTGCAAAACCAACTGCACAAAGAAGGTAAGTATAACATGTTTCTTCTTATTATTATTTTTTTTAAAAACGAGACTTTACAATCACTTTAAGGTTTGAACATGCACTACAGACACAGATTTAGCCATTGTGAATTTAGTTTTAGTCATAGTCTTTTGACTAAAATGCCATTTTAGTTTTAGTCGTATTTTAGTCTTGTGACTAAAAATGAAGTTTTAGTCTTATTTTATTCATCGGAAATGTTTTAGTTTTAGTGCCGGTTCACACTATTGCGATCACAGACATCGCATATGATTCGGAGCGCACTGCTCCTAAAATCATATGCGATGTCTGTGCGGTGCAGTGTTAATTTCGACGACGAAAACATTTTCGTCACGATTTTCATCAACTGCATTTTTACAGTGACTAAAATTAAAAGAAAAGTGTAGCACATTTTCGTCAACTGACGAAAACTATGACGAAAATCAAATCCATTTTCGTTAACGAACGGAAACGAAACGAGAATGTGAGGAAGGGACGTTTACCCAACTTCCGGTTTTCACGGAGCTCCGCCTGCTTCCGCTCCCAGCAAGCAAGCGACTGTGTGCCCCGTGACGTGATGACTGCAAGAGACCAGAGCACTGCAGCACTGTGCATACAGCCATGCCTCTGGAGTCCAGACTCACAAGACAACCACCCACATCCAGAGCAGAGAGCAGAGCACACAGAACACCCTTTGGCACTGAGTGAGTGTGTTACAATTACAGCATACCAGCCATTACTGCCTCCCTTCAGACCACTGGCATCCAGGGCACAGTGCATTACAGGCCGCTGAGGCCAGCCCATCCTTCAGACCTGAGACCACCATCCAGCACTGTGCAGCACTGTGCAGCATTACAACAAGCCTCCTCTCTGGCCACCGACATCCAGGGCACTGTGCATATTGCAGGCCATCCTTCAGACCTGAGACCACTATCTAGCACTGTGCAGCATTACATTCCAGCAGTAGTATATAATGAGTTTTGAAATTGTAGAGAAATGCTTAAATAATACATTACAAATTACAATTGAACTACACCCATTTGATTTCAGATGACAAAAATGAGTTTTAGTCGACTAAAATGTACTGGAGATTTAGTCGACTAAATACGACTAAAACTAAAACAATTGCAGAAGACTAAAATGGGACTAAAACTAAATTGAAATTTGCTGCCAAAATTAACACTGGTGCGGTGTAAGTTCAGCCACACAGTTTGTATGGCTGAATTCGCACCGCAATTGCAGTGAACACGCACAGGACCCTTTTTTTTGGTCCGCGGCAGAATCGGATCGCATGGTGGTTCACACTAGTGCGATCCGTTTCCTGTGCGAACTGTCAGATCGCACTGCGATATGCGTTCTGATCTGGGGGTGTTGTTAACTTCGAATTGACACCCCCAGCGTATCGCATATGGCAGTGTGAACTGCCTGTGCTGCGGATGCGATGCGGTGTGAACCGGGACTTAGTCATATTTTACCCTACGGAAATATTTTCATCAGAAAAAGTAACCCCCTGGGTACAGCACAATGTAGCTGCAGTTTTTGTGTAGGTTAGCAGTGCTTTGCAATTAACTTCCATTAGATTAGGCAGTTATGATGTGTTTTCTGGCAGGACTTTTGGTGCCCTTTCAGAAAACGCACCAAAACCGCCTGATCTAATAGAAGTCAATCGCAAAGCATGACTGACCTGCAAGAAAACCACAGGTACACTATGCTGCTGCCAAACCGCAGTGGATCAGTGTGAAGCTTCCCTAACATTACAACCTGACAGGGCTGTACTCATGCTGCGACCGCAATGGTTTGCTTTCGTGTGTGTGAAAATTTTAACTCAGGCTGCAGAGTTTTATAGGCGGCACCACCTGTCAAACTCACCCATTAAAATCAATGGGGCTGCACCACAACCCTGAGCCAAATGCTTGACTTGCAGTTGCATTTTGGGCTCACTATGTGAAATAACCATTCAGCAATTTAAAAAAGTAAAAAAACTAAATACAGGAAATGCAGGTGTCAGTCAGCAGCTGCTATGCTTCCCTCTGACAAGCAATCCACCCTGGATCACTTTTCAGAGGGTGGTAAGGTTTGCTGCCTGTCTGAAAGAGCTCTTAAAAGTTACCTTTTAATCCAAACTGTTATTTCAATGTACATTAAAAGTAACAACTTCATTACACAACTTGTGGTCACTAAATAGCTTGGCAGTTTCTCTTTAAAAAAACATCACATTATAGAATACGGAGGTTCAGACGTGACTGGAGTAAGTGCTGCTAAACTACAGAGAGAAGAGGGATGCGGGCAGGGCCGGGACGATCGGTGGGCAGGAGGGAAAGTTGCCCTGGGCGCAATGGTTTATTGCAGGGATGGGGGGGGGGGGGGCGCCTTGACCCTAATCCTAAGGGAAGGGGGGCGCAGTTTGGCATCCTTGCCCTGGGCACTGGATGACCTTGTCCCGGCACTTGTCCCATTCCATTATTCAGGTATTGGAGGGGTGGTTTGGGTGTTAGGGATATTGTATGTCATCATGCATCATCCTAAATATGGGTGCAACATGAGACATGATGTAAACCATGGACTAATATAGCAATTAAAGGAAGAGTATGAATATGTACAAAAAAAAATATTAAGAAAAAATACAAAATATACAAAAATATCCCTAATTCCTAGGCACCTGGATTTATATCAAAATAATAAATGTGCAGGACTTAATACAGTGACAAACTAAATACATACAACAAAATATTCAATACAGCAATCCACGTGACGGTGACATAGAGTTATATGCAATGGTAAGAAAAGTCCATAAATGTGAGAAAGTCCATAGAGTGTATAATCTATAGATGTACTATGAGCTCACCAAAAGTCAAAGAGTATCAAGCAGAGAATGATATCCAGATGACACCAAAGAACGTGATGAATGTCTCCATGAGTGACCCTTCACCCAAACTATGCACTCACCAGGGATGAGACATATACAAGCCTCAATGAATGATCATTAGTGAGTCATCTTCACTATATCACTTGTACAGCACGGATGTTTGCTTCCAAAAAGCAACGAACTAGATATAAAAAAAAAAGCTCAGCAGCTAGGCGCCCAGAGAAAGCTTATATAGTGTAGTATTTATAACAGGAAAATTAATATTCATATATGTACTGCAGCACAATAAAAACAAGCCAGGCACACTTACAATGGCGGCCGCCATTTCTAGCAGATGGATGCTGTGGTGTGACATCAGCATGTAGGCCCCTTCTGACATGTTTCCTGCACATGCACAGCATCAAGAGATCGAGGTGTATCCCTTGATACTGTGCGTGTGCACGAAACGCGTCGGGAGGGTCCTACGTGCTGACGTCACACCCCTGCGTCCATCTGCTAGAAACAGCGCCCGCCATTGTAGTGTGCCTGGCTTGTTTTAATTGTGGTGCAGTACATATATGAATTTTAAGTTTCCTAAAATAAATACTACACTTTATAAGCTTTCTCTAGGCTCCTGGCTGCTGAGTTTTATTTAATATCTAATTTGCTGCTTTTTGGAAGCAAATATCAAGTCTGCTTGAGTAATATAGTGAAGATGACTCACTAATGATCATTCATTGAGGCTTGTATATGTCTCAAAGGTAAAAGAAAGGGACTGAGGGTCAGCCCCTGAGAACGGCTGCAATAAGGGATGCTCACACCTGCTTATTTCAAAAAATAGTGAAAAACTTTATTGAAAAAACATTGAACACTCTGTTTAAAACAACCCCAGCATATGGGGTACAATTCACAAATGATATATCAAAATGCAGTGGAAATCAACATGTAAGACATAAAAACAAGACAATGACTCATACACACATGGCCGGCCACACACACACACACACACCAGAAGTACAGATACCTTGAACCCTGGGCTGGCAGCATATAGCTCAAAATGAGAGTTGCTGCTCTAGCCGGGGGTTCTTGTATCGGCATGCCACAGTTTAGGATTGATGTCAATCCGGTATATCAAAACCCACTGCTTCACCGGTATGAAAATGGAAAAATATGATGGTAATGTCCTATATCTTCATTTAATCAGACACATATAGACCGGTGAATCTACACCTAGCCCAATCTATTCCTGTATTTCATCATGGTCTGCAGTTATTCCAGCAGGTATATATGTAATACTGCAGTCAAAGTTCAAAAAATAAGACATGACCTCATCACTAATTCAAAATTGAAAATTGAATTTGATATATGTTTGAGAGATACCTGGCTTGTTTTAATTGTGGTGCAGTACATATATGAATTTTAATTTTCCTAAAATAAATACTACACTATATAAGCTTTCTCTAGGCTCCTGGCTGCTGAGTTTTATTTAATATCTAATTTGCTGCTTTTTGGAAGCAAATATCAAGTCTACTTGAGTAATATAGTGAAGATGACTCACTAATGATCATTCATTGAGGCTTGTATATGTCTCATCCCTGGTGAGTGCATAGTTTGGGTGAAGGGTCACTCATGTAAACATTCATCACGTTCTTTGGTGTCATGTGGAGGATATCATTCTCTGCTTAATACTCTTTAACTTTTGGTGAGCTCATAGTAAATCTATAGATTATACACTCTAAGATCTTTCCTTACCATTGCATATAACCCTATTTCACCACCACGTGGATTGCTGTATTAAATATTTTATTGTATATTTTTAGTTTGTCACTGTATTACCACTTAAGAAGTGGAAGATTTTACCCTCTTAATGACCAGGCCATTTTTTGTGAAACAGCACTGCATTCCTTTAACCGTTTCCGGACCGCCCACCGCATATATACTACGGCAGGCTGGCTCTCCTGCGGGAAACGATGTAGGGCTACGTCGGTCACGCCGGCAGCTAGGGGGCGAGCGTGCGCCGTCGGCAGCGTGCTCCCACCCCCACTCGGCAGCGGGGACTCCGATACACGGGGCAGGCGGCTCCGATTGCCGCCTGACACCCGCGATCGCTCCCCGCTGAGAGAGAAGGGCGGTCAGCTGTTGTAAACACAGCTGACCATTCTTCTCTCTGGAATGATTACAGAGCTCCTGTGATCCTTCTATGTAAGTCTCTATGGTCATTTGATAAGTCCCGCTCCCATACAGTAAGAATCACTCCCCTTGGCTCACGTTTAACCCATTGATCACCCACAGTGTTAACCCCTTCCCTGCCAGTGTCATTATTACAGTAACAGTGCATATTTTTAGCACTGATTACTGTAGTAATGTCACTGGTCCCCCCTAAAGTATCAAAAATGTCAGTCAGGGGTCCGATCTGTCCACCGCAATGTCGCAGTCCCGCAAAAAAAAAAAAAGCAGATCGCTGCCATTACTAGTAGAATAAAAAAAAAACCATTAAAAATGACATAAATCTTTCCCGTAGTTAGTAGATGCGATAACTTTTGCGAAAACCAATCAAAATACGCTTATTGCTAATTTTTTTAATCAAAAATATGTAGCAGAAAACAAATTGGCCTTCAATGTTAAAAAATTTTGATTTTCACTTTTTTTTTTTTTTTAGAGAATGTCATGTAGCAGAATGTGAAAAATATATATTTTTTTCCAAAATTGTCACTCTTTTTTTGTTTATAGCGCAAAACATAAAAATTGCAGGGGTGATCAAATACCACCAAAAGAAAGCTGAATTGTGGGAAAAAAAGGACCTCAATTTTATTTGGGTACAGTGTCGCACGACCGCGCATTTGTCCGTTAAAGTAAAGCAGTGCCGAATCACAAAATAGGGCCTTGTCATTAAGGGGGGCAAATCCTTCCGGTCTTAAAGCGGTTAACCACTTCAACCCTGCTCACATTGCTGCTACTGCGGCAATGTGGCACGATCCCGTCCAGCGACGTAGACCTACGTCGCTGGACTCCGCCCCTTGTGGGCGGCGCTCGCACGCCGCCGGAGGCGCTCTCCCGCTGTGTTCAGTCACAGCGGGAGTCGGGCCAGGGGAGGAGCAGCGGCGATCGCCGCTGCTCTGCCCCGATCGATAAACAGAGCGGGCGGATCTACTAAGTGACAGGGACTGACAGATCGGAGTGTTCAGCATAGCTGGACATCCGATCTGTCCCTGTGTCACTCAGTCACCTCCCCCCCCACACGTCAGTAAGCACCAGGCATACATTAACCCCTCCCTCTCCAATAAAATTAACCCCTTCCCTGCCAGTGTCATTTTTACAGTAACAGTGCATACATATATAGCACTGATTACTGCAATAATGTCACTGGTACCCCCAAAAGTGTCAAAAATGTCACCACTGCTCTGCCCCGATCGATAAACAGAGCGGGCGGATCTACTAAGTGACAGGGACTGACAGATCGGAGTGTTCAGCATAGCTGGACATCCGATCTGTCCCTGTGTCACTCAGTCACCTCCCCCCCCACACGTCAGTAAGCACCAGGCATACATTAACCCCTCCCTCTCCAATAAAATTAACCCCTTCCCTGCCAGTGTCATTTTTACAGTAACAGTGCATACATATATAGCACTGATTACTGCAATAATGTCACTGGTACCCCCAAAAGTGTCAAAAATGTCAGTCAAGGGTCCGATCTGTCCGCCGCAATGTCGCAAAATCGCAGATCGCCGCCATTACGCGACGCGTTAAAAAAAAAAACACCAAAAATGACAGAAATCTTTCCCGTAGTTAGTAAACGTCATAACTTTTGCGCAAACCAATCAAAATACGCTTATCGTGATTTTTTTTTTACCAAACATAGGTAGCAGAAAACAAATTGGCCAAAAATTTTAAAAAAATTTGATTTTTACATTTTTTTGGGGGGGGATTTCATATAAAAAAATGTTAAAAATATTGTTATTTTTTCAAAATAAACGCTCTTTTTTTGTTTATAGTGCAAAAAGTAAAAAGCGCACAGGTGATCAAATACCACCAAAAGAAAGCTCTGTTTGTGGGAAAAAAAGGACGTAAATTTCGTTTGGGTACGGCGTCGCACGACCGCGCAATTGTCAGTTAAAGTCGCACAGCGCCGAATCGCAAAAAGTGGCCTGGACGTAAGACAGCAAAATCCTCCGGTGGTAAAGTGGTTAAAGTGCTTTTTTTTTTATACCAGTACTATTCCTTTATACTGACTTTTGAAATTTACAAATGCATCCATTGATAACTTGGATAAAAGGTTTAGCACTGTGATACACTATTTGAAAGATGAAAAGGGCATTTTATGTACAACTATATAGAACAGACCAAAATGAGGGACAAGTAAGGAGGAAGGAGGGACAGAGGGACTTTGTTCCAAATCAGGGACAGTTTCTTGAAATCAGGGACAGTTGGGAGCTATGAAATAATAAAAGGAACAGCCATTGCTTTCATTTCCACGGTGAATAACACACACCAACACAAGCAATTTACAAGCTCTGAGAACTGTTAAATAACTCATCAGGCCGTTCCATTCTTCCCCAAACAAATCTTCATTTAGAACAATTTGCAAGCTCTTGCGCGTCACCCCTAATAATAGAGATGAGTAAAGATTTATACAAATTAGGATTTCACAGCATCTTTGAAGATCCCGCCCTTTGTGCTTCTTCAATTAGATGCAAATTATTTGGTGTCAAATGAAAAATTAACTGATCGCGCCTTTAAAATTCCACTATAATGCTAAATGAAGTAGGCATGGATATTATTTACAGTCCATTGCACTTCAACTATTAAAAAAAGATAACTTTATGGCGCGAACAACGCCAGTAGCTTCAAAAGTGGTAAGAGCTAAACACAGCTCATAAGTCCATATACAGTAATGGCAGCTTGCTTGGCTCCACAGCAGCTCCTTAGCAGACTGAAGGTTATCTGTAATGGAGTCAAAAGGACACTACAGGGAGCCGAATATTCAAGTTTATTATTAACTTTCTCCCACCGACATGGCACATATATGCGGCCTCTTGGCGGGTGGGCTTTAACCCCGAGATGCCACATATATGCAGCCCTATGTAAACACTTTTCTGTTCTACATAAATAGTCTGGTTGAAAAAAGAAACAAGTCCATCTAGTTCAACCAATAAAAAACCAAAAAAAAAAAACACAGTTGATCCAGAGGAAGGCAAAAAACCCCAGCAAAGCATGATACAATTTGCTCCAGCAGGGGAAAACATTTCCTTCATGATCCCCCAAGAGGATTTTCCCTGGATCAACCTAATCTATAAATGTTAGTATCCAGTTATATTACGTACATATAGGAAATAATCTACTCCCTTTTTAAAGCAATCTGCTGAGCTGGCCAGAACCACCTCTTGAGGGAGTCTATTCCACATTTTCACAGCTCTTACTGTGAAGAAACCTTTCAGTATTTAGAGATCCTATCTCTTTTCCTCTACATGTAAAGATTGCCCCTTTGTCCTCTGTGATGACCTTAAAGTGAATAACTCTACATCAAGTTCACGATATGGACAAGTTATGTATTTATACATGTTGATCGTATCCCCCCTTAATCTCCTCTTCTCGAGAGAGAATAAATTCAGTTCCTCTAATCTTTCCTCATAGCTGAGCTCCTTCATGCCTCTTATCAGTTTGGCTGCCTTTCTCTGCACTTTCTCCAGTTCCCCAAAATCCTTCTTTCCAGATTAGGTCTCCTCACTCACCCTGCGTCCTCCCAGCACAGTCGCCGGTGGGTACCGGAAAACTCTCGATGCATATTTGGGATAGGGAGCTTTCCAATCACGTGACCGCTGTGACAGCCAATCATGGCCTCCACCTCCCGGCATTTAGAAGCTCTTAGAGGGCCGGGAGGAGGCGGCAGGAAGGGGTTAAATACAGTAAACATGCACTCACATTTAGTAAAATG
Source organism: Pelophylax lessonae (assembly GCF_965119305.1). NCBI lineage: Eukaryota > Metazoa > Chordata > Amphibia > Anura > Ranidae > Pelophylax > Pelophylax lessonae. The sequence continues at coordinate 141,842,167 of NC_138770.1, read as the reverse complement.
AAAAAGGCAAAGCTTACTCTGACAGTCTGCAGGAGACTCGCATAGCACCAGTGATCTGTTGATCTCGGATACAATGCTTTCCAGGCTCCTACAAAAAAAATATTAAATGCGCATTTTTTTTTACCTGCAAAAAAAAGGTGCATTTATTATTTTTTGTTAAAAGCTGAACTTATCCTTTAACCACTTTACCACCGGAGGATTTTGCTGTCTTCCGTCCAGGCCACTTTTTGCGATTCGGCGCTGTGCGACTTCAACTGACAATTGCGCGGTCGTGCGACGCCGTACCCAAACGAAATTTACGTCCTTTTTTTCCCACAAACAGAGCTTTCTTTTGGTGGTATTTGATCACCTGTGCGATTTTTACTTTTTGCGCTATAAACAAAAAAAGAGCGTTTATTTTGAAAAAATAACAATATTTTTAACATTTTTTTATATGAAATTCCCCCCAAAAAAGATGTAAAAACCAATTTTTTTTTAAATTTTTGGCCAATTTGTTTTCTGCTACCTATGTTTGGTAAAAAAAATCGCAATAAGCGTATTTTGATTGGTTTGCGCAAAAGTTATTGCGTTTACTAACAAAGGGAAAGATTTCTGTCATTTTTGGTGTTTTTTTTTTTAACGCGTAATGGCGGCGATCTGCGATTTTTTTTGCGGGACTGCGACATTGCGGCGGACAGATCGGACCCTTGACTGACATTTTTGACACTTTTGGGGGTACCAGTGACATTACTGCAGTAATCAGTGCTATATATATGCACTGTTACTGTAAAAATGACACTGGCAGGGAAGGGGTTAATTTTATTGGAGAGGGAGGGGTTAATGTATGCCTGGTGCTTACTGACGTGTGGGGGGGGGGGGTGACTGAGTGAGTCATGGACAGATCGGATGTCCAGCTATGCTGAACAGTCCGATCTGTCACTCCCTGTCACTATGGAGATCCGCCCGCTGTGTTTACACACAGCGGGCGGATCTCCAGACTCGATGCCTGACGATCGGGTAAGAGCAGCGGCGATCGCCGCTGCTCCTCCCCTGGCCCGACTCCCGCTGTGAATGAAAACAGCGGGAGCGAGCCTCCGGCGGCGCGCAAGCGCCGCCCAGAAGGGGGAATGTCTGACGACGTAGTACTACGTCGTCAGACGATAACGAGCTACTCTGCCGCAGTAATATTACTGTGAGCAGTCGTAAAGTGGTTAAGCTTCCCATGTGTCTCAAACTTCAGTCCTTCAAACCTTTAGCTTCAAGATTTATAAAAACTTGTGATACTGAGTTCACATTAAGTCAGGCTGAATGTCATTAATATTTGTATTATTCACAAATTCCATAACAGAGAAACCCTGATATTGTGTTGATTTTTCATTTTTTTTTTTAATTTGAGTTACACTAAAGACCCGTAAACGCGATAAGAGCATCAGAAGTAAAATTTCGTCCGACGAATGATCTGACGATTTTCAGATGAATTTTCGTATGACAAAAACTGGATGCGCAGGCTCTAAAATTTTTATCGTACGTCAACACAACGTCCAATTTTCGTTTAGTTAGTATTTGTCTGAAAAAAATCGTAAGAGCAAGACTAGGCATGCTCAAAAATTAAAGAAAACAAAGAAAACAAATCAAAACATGACATCACTTCTGAAGTTGAATTCTGTCGTACGAGAATTTTCGTATGCAAGTAACCTCTTACCTTTCCATATGAGACTAGCATGCAACAAAAATGGATGAAAATGTGTCTGATAATCTGATCGGTTGTACGAGGCTTTAGGCTTTAAGCAAGGTAAAGCACATGTCATAGGAATCACCCCCTAGTGGCTGTTTGAGGCAAAGATCTCACCTTTCATATCGGCCAGCTACAAACGGCCAGTGTGGCCAAAGGGAAGGGAGCAAAGATTTTATACTGTGCTGTTTCTCCCAGTGTTCCTACTGGCAAAACCAGCCCTGATTGGGATTGGGCAGGACTTGTTCTGTATGTTGGTAATATTTACATGACTAGGGTAGCTCAGAGGTATCCATATGACTACCACATAACCCCTTATAAGCTCCACACCCCTTTTTACACCATTAGGACACAAAACACAAGGTGGAGTTAAATGGCCTTCTGGCCTCTTATTAAACAACATAAATTATAAATAACAATAAAATAACAGTTAGGCTACATTCACACCTGAGCGTAGCGTTTTTCGCGCGTTTTTTACCGCGATTTTACCACGATTTTTGCGGCGTTTTTTACCGCGATTTTACCGCGATTTTTACCGCGATTTTTGTGCAGGCGTTTTTAGATTGAATAGAGATCAATGGAAAACGCCTGTAATCTGCCCAAAAAGAAGCTCATGTACTTTTTTGAGCGTTGGGCGTTTTGTATACAGCGTCAAAACGCTCAGATGTGAACAGGGGCCATTGAAATGAATAGGATTTGTCTTGTTGGGCGTTTTGAGAGCTGATCCTAGAGCAGAAAAACGCCCCAAAAACGCCCCAAAACGCCTACATGTGAACGGAGCCTAACATATACCAAAGCTAGATGTCCCCAGCCGCAGAACACCGACTTGGGGACATTAACACTTGTCCCACAGACCTTAAAGGTCTAACACTACCTGGTCCCTCTCATTGGACCAGACTCAACCAGAGGACACCATACCAGTAATGGTTCCCCACTTGTTTCCCACCAACAGAATTTTAACCCCATCCAAGGGGTCCCAATAGCCATCTCCATACCTACACCCTCCAACCGACTTACCCTAGGAGGGAGGGCGGGACATTCATTCTATGGCTTCCAACTCCGACTGTTACTGTACCACCCCTTCCTACAGTCTTTTTTTCTATGCACCCCACCTACTCAACCAATCACGTAAGTAAGACTCCCCCCTCCCTCTTTTCTACATTACCTCTATGCTGTCTGGTTCCACCCTGTCATGCCAGCCCTACGCTTCATTCGCTCCTCTTAGCTCCGGGCCTTCCTTAACTTTTAACATTTCAAAGACAAAAGATGGCAAACAAAGTTAAAGTGTTACTGAACCCAGGAGCCTGTATTCACTAAATCTGGTCTCCCATAGTTCACAGAACATTTAAATGCAATTATTTTAGTAAATATAAACAAATAAATATCTGTTCTCATCAGCAGTATATAGCAGTCTTGTGACTTCGATCAGTTCCTGGTAAAGCTTGTAGGAGGAGTTTTCATACTGCATTAAGCTGTCCTATCAGTATCCAGGACCCCTGACCTTCTGTCTGGAAAAAAAAACCTCTATAGCAATACACACCAAACTAAACATGTGCAGCCTGACTGCAAAGGCTCTGCCTTATCCGGACATGTTCTGGAGTCAGTGGAAGAAGAGGAGGATCTGTGCATACAGGATCAAACAGCCTTTATACACAATGCAGAGGATTAACCCCTAGGTTCCACAGTGAGTATAACAAGCATGTTTTACTGCATATCCAGACTGAATTTACTCTTATGGGTTTAGTAACACTTTAAGGGGAATAAGAATTAGTAAGGGTTCATAAAAGCCCAACTCTAGGCACAACAAAAAATTGCAAGGGTTTTAAAGCCCAACTCCAGGCACTTAAAAAATGATCACTTGCAGTACATTGCTCGCTTAAGTCTAGCGGAGCAAAAACAGGAGATTTACTTACCCACTCTTTCCTGCTCCTAGACTGGTCCCTGCAGCATCTTCTCTTCCACACTCCAGTAGTCTAAGCTCCTGACTTCATAGGCCTGCTACAGATATGATGATGTCAAGGGACAGTGCACTGCCGGAACACGGGAGGGGTGGGGGGCTGACGCCTGCAGAGACAGCGGAGGATCAGGTAAGTAAAACAGCTTGATCTTTTTCAGACAGGTGATATTACTTATAAAAGCACCTGGCAGGTATTCAATCAGTGCTAATGCTACCTATTGACATCTATTTTTAGTTTCTACTTTTTTTTTTGAATTACTGAATGACAATTTTACATTGCAGGACTGCACCACATCTGTGAGCCAAGTGCTTGGCTTGCGGTTGCGGTGCTGCTCCATCGATCTCAATGTGTGAATTTGACAGGTATGCTATCTGTCAAATTCTGCAGCCTGAGTTGAAGATGCCATGGCTGAGAAGCAAAGTATGGAGGCCACAGCATGTGCATAGCCGTGTCAGGCTGTAATGTTAGAATTCCAGAGGGTGGTTAAACCATGGCTCAGCCAGCCATTTTTATTGCCCCCACCCAGGCTACCAGTGTGAAAGAGCCCTTTCTCCTCTCCCTAGACAAAATTAGCAATTAACCTTTTCAGGGCGGTTGCAGCCCCACTGCAAGGGATATTTTTAAAGGTCTTTAGGTCTAGGGGGCTTTGAGAGGCTGTATTACTTTTTTTACTGATTCAGTAGGTTCCTTCAATCTATGCAACTAGTTTTACTTATACTCTTCTGTAAACTGCTCCTGGCCACAGTGATATTCCTGCTTCTATCACAAATACGGAGTTAATAGCCCTGCACTGTAATTGATGATGCCAAAGCTCCACTCACAGACCAGAGCTTCAGGTAGAAGTGGAGAGTGCTAGAGTTTGCTGGATTGGGAAGTCAGGTAAGTGATAGAACATTTTCTGCAACCTCTTAGATTTAAAGAGCATTTAACCCTTGCCTCTTGCAGTGTGAGGGGAGGAGGGGGCATTGCACCGATTTTTTGTGCCTGGAGTTAGACTTTGAGGGTTAATAAGGATAATTAGAAACCTCTTGTACTAAAAAAAGCTTCTTAAAAAGTTTCAGCATCTCTAACTCCGGACTCAGATTTACAGAGCAACCCCACAGTTTACACGGGGAAAGTAGCTATACCAGTATAGTCCATGGGGACTGGGGATTGTCAATTTGAGAGCCAGGTTCCACTTTGTGCATCAGTAGTCCATGTCAGTGCTCCTCTCCCAGTGTAATCTATGAGGTTCGGCTGTCATTTTGACAGCAAAGTCCCCCCCCCTATGTCAGAACAGAAATATGTGTCAAACTGACAGCTGAGACTGGGGTTAAAACTAATTTTAGACAGGTACATGTCTTAGGAGCCAATGTAGTCCAAATGCCACCATGCACATACTTTAATGCACAGAGTGCGGGTCACAACAGCAGTAGCAGTGTATCACAGTGTACACGTGGAAACATGGTTGTGTGAGTTGCGCTGCCGCTGTCACCTCTTGGCTTTCCTAATACCTGAAAACGGTATTATAAGTAGTAATCAGCATGGATTTATGAAAAATCGTTCTTGCCAAACCAATCTATTAACCTTCTACGATGAAGTGAGCAGCCACCTAGATAAAGGTAAGCATGTGGATGTGGTGTATCTGGACTTTGCAAAGGCCTTTGACACCGTTCCCCACAAACGATTACTGTACAAACTAAGAAAGGTAGGTATGGATCATAAGGTGAGTACCTGTATAGAGAACTGGCTCCAGGGGAGAGTACAGAGGGTGGTGATTAATGGGGAGTACTCGGATTGGGCGGGTGTGGAAAGTGGGGTCCCCCAGGGTTCTGTCCTGGGACCAATCCTGTTTAATTTATACATAAATGATCTAGAGGAGGGGATATCTAGTACAACCTCAGTATTTGCGGACGACACTAAACTAAGCTTGCCAATATCTTCTATGCAGGATGTGGAAACCTTGCAAGCAGACCTGAACAAAATAACGGGGTGGGCAACTACATGGCAGATGAGGTTTAATGTTGATAAATGTAAAGTAATGCACTTGGGGGCCAGAAACCAGAAAGCAAGCTACTCACTAGGGGGGGAACCTCTGGGTGAGTCTAGGATGGAAAAGGACCTGGGGGTACTGGTAGACAACAAGCTTGGCAGTGGCATGCAATGCCAAGCCGCTGCAAGCAAAGCCAACAGAATACCGGGATGTATAAAAAAGGGGATTCACTCCAGAAATAAAGAGATTATTCTCCCACTCTACAAGACTCTGGTCCGGCCACATCTGGAGTATGCTGTCCAGTTCTGGGCACCGGTCCTCAGGAAGGATGTGCTGGAATTGGAGAAAGTCCAGAGAAGGGCAACAAAAATAATTAGGGGAATGGAGGACATCAGCTATGAGGAAAGACTACAAGCACTGAACCTTTTCTCTCTGGAGAAAAGACGATTGAGGGGGGATATGATATCAATGTACAAATACTGTACTGGTGACCCGAGCATAAGGAACAAACTATTCAGAGAAAGGAGATACAATAAGACACGTGGCCACTCACTAAAACTAGAGGAAAGGCGGTTTAACCTTAAAGTGCGTAAGGGGTTCTTCACTGTAAGAACGGTAAGGATGTGGAATTCTCTTCCACAAGCAGTCGTATCAGCAGGGAGCATTGATAGTTTCAAAAAACTATTAGATGGGCACCTTAGAGACCACAACATACAGGGGTATACAATGTACGGTTAAAAGCAAACACACACACACGCATCATAGGTTGAACTGGATGGACTGATGTCTTTTTTCAACCTCACTAACTATGTAACTATGTAACTATGAAAGCACATGAACAGAAATGAATAGTGGAATAGGTTGCTAATAATAATAAAGTGCATTTACGGAAGCAGGAGCTTCAACCTTAGCATTTGTGATATAGAAGCCTTTTGCCAGGTTTACTGTCACTTAAAAGATAGGATAGGGCCACTTCTATTGCCATTGCTGCACATCACTGTGCCACCCTGCCAACATAAGATGGCACATACTCCTTTTAAAGGAAAGTGCAATTGAGAGTGGGACCTGGCATGGAATGCTGTTACAGGTAAATCCTTGCTACATGTTTGCTATAAAGGCAAATAGGCTGTATGCAGTTGTGACTACATCTCTAAATGCACTGGTGCATTTGTAAACATATAACTTTACTATTTACTAAGAGAGCATCTAAGAACAGAAAAAAAAAATTGACGTGACACTGTACTATGTCCACATAGAGCTAAATAACAGGAACATCCCCCCCCCCCCCCACCCCTGCTCGGCAGCACATACTGCCTTTTCCTTTGCGCCCCTGCAGCTTTGTTCAGCTGATGCCTTGTTGTTGAGAGTGCTACGCATGCTCCTCCACCACCTGTCTCTGCCTTTTCAATGCCCAAAATTGTCATACTCCTGGCCAGGTTGTTGGCGGCAGTGTCCTCGTTGCTGGGCCTCTTCTGCCCTGACTTGCCCCAGCACCACAGGCACTCTATTTGAATATCACAAGCCCAGGCTCTGGGTTAATGATAAGTTTTTACAACAATGGTGCTACACACTATTCTTGTGACTCTTGGTACTGACTTTTCTATCTGTCTTTGGAGTACGCTTACTGTCTGTCGTCTGCCCTGCTCTCTGCTTGTCCCTGGACTACGCTTACTCTCTACCACCTGCCCCGATCTCTGTCTGTCCCTAGATTAAATTTACTGTCTTTTGCCTGCTCTGACCTCTACCTGCTCTTGGATTATGCTACTGAATGCCATCAGCCCTGATCTTTGGCTTTCCTTGGATTATATCACTGACTCCTGCCAGCCCTGAACTCTGCTTGCCTCAATATTTCATTACTGGCTAAACAGCTGCCACAAATTGATCCATGACCGAACCCCACAGGCGCTCCTTTCTATGTCTTTGCTCTGCCTCTTGTACCACTTAGCCAGTGACAAAAGCATTGTGTATTACGTTTTTGGGGCAATCAAGTACCAGAAGGCCTGCTGTTCTCATGGAAATGAGGCTGCTATAGGTGAAGCTATAGGTGAAGCTAGGTATAGTCTCTGATCATTGGTATTTGGTGAACCTTACACTTGTGTAAACTCTAAACTTTAACAGCTATCACCGTTCTATCCCTGTTACCATGTGACAATTCTTGGCTAATCACCAGGCTCTAGTGCTGTCATTTGGAGAATTTGAGTGAGTCACATGCCCTATAGTGTTGGGAATTTCTGTCATGCTGCCAATGATGGCATGGAGTAGCAGGGAATGAAGGAAAGGGTAGAGGGGGAAGTTAGGTAACTTTGCTACTTGCTAAAAGAGCATACTGCATATTATTTAGAATAATATGTAGTGGAACAGATATATACAGTATACTGTGCATATCATAGAGATCAATTTGAAGAGGACCATGCAATTATATAAAAGTGATTTGGGATCTTCAAGATTCTTAGAATCTCATGAGATCACTAAGTGAAGTTTCAGTGGGAAGCTATTTTCTTTTCTTTTTTTTGGAGGGGGGGGGAGGGGGGGGTTATTTTTTGAACCCATTGCAATTCAATATTCCCTATTATTCCTACTTTAATTGGGTGTACACCTGTAAGAGTTTGCCTGACAATTATAGACTGTCTGCATTCTCAGGTGATATAAAAACGTAATTAATAATTCAGGTAACAATTCATCTAGGATGTCCAGGTTTCAGGTCACAAAGTATATAGATTCACACCACTTTAGAAATAATATGAGCTAAAAGATTAGTAATAGTACATATATTCATTGAACAAACAGGTTATATTAGCAAAGGGCAAAACAGGAGTCCTGGTGGAATTGTACATTTATACCCAGAAATATATACCATAGTTATTAATAAAGAAACTTCAAATTAATGTTGCAGAAAAGTGCAGTTGCTGGGGCCACTGATGATGACCATCATGCGGCATCTGTCTTGGTGTTGAAAACCTGCAGACAAGAGCAGTAGTGATGGGGAGATCCTCCAGCTGTTGTCCAAACAGCCCGGATCACAGCTTCTCGCCTACAGGAACCATGATGTGGCACCAGACCTATCTACTCTGAATCTTGGTTCCTAGTAGCTTCTAATCTGCCATGCACCAGGACATCTAAGTACCAAGTGGCAGTTGGATGCCTAACCTGGCTCTAGCCTACACTTGTTTATTGAGCCCTGAGCTAAAACTAGCTATAGAATTCCAGACCAGAAGGGGCAAGGTTAATTAGAGTAACAGGAGGTGCATATAAACTCCATTGCAATAAACAGATTCACCTACTAATATACTATAAGGGGACCACTACACACTTACAGTAGCACAGACCTGGCACTGTGCATGTGGAATAATGACAATAGGATAGAGATTGATCTGTCAATAAGATTCAGATCAAGAAGTTATGGACAGTTACAGCTAAACTATTCCAACATAGAAATACTTGCATGATAGTCCCTGCTGCTGATCTGGGTGAAATACAGCATCAGCATTTCCTGTGTGGAAGGTCAGGTGCCTCAATTCTAGGTCCACTTCCTGGAAACTCTTCTTTATATAAAACACCACAGTTCTCTTAACAGAGTTTCTGACCCAGATAGCAGGGACAGGAAGCACTTGTCTATAACCAATTAACTCCGTGGTAAAAACAAACACATGCTAACAGTTGTCACTATTAACCATTGTTAGCCATTGTTATATTTCCCTTCTATTTATGCTCTAGTTTCAACTCAAAATTTTGGATTGTATACCACTTTCTTTCTAGAGACTAGGGACAACAGTCAGAAACAGAAAGATTAAATCTCTCTAGCAGGCAAACAGAACTTAAGCGAGCATTGCACTATTGTGTTTCTATGCTTGTTTTGGACATATTAAAAATTGGTAAGTTGTGAATGGAAATCTCTTCGTTTTTGTGATCTGAGTCCGCCCTTCCAGTGCTCCTTACCATTAAGACCAGTTATAGGTGGAAGCGGTTACCAGTTTTTGCATTGGACATATTGCATTGCATTTTAAAATGTAAATTTAATTTGTTTTTTAAATGTAATTCAGTGGCAAATTGGAGTTCAGCACACTCAATATAGCATGCAGCACTATGGCATGAACAGACACTATTTAAAAATAGATTTTTTCATGTCCAGGCATATTGTCTGTCCTGGAAAAAAGCAAAAAATGCTCAACAAATCTGGTGTGAAAGACCCCGAAAACTTTGATTTGGAAATCAGCAGAAGCTGTCTTCCTCTGATTGTCATGCAATCTACCACTATAACCAATCTGTTTGTTCAATACATTGTAATCATTCAGCGCTAAGCTAGCAAACAAAGGCAGTGATAATATGTAAAATTCATTAGTTCACCACCTGATCAACACTGTCATCAATGCTGCTTTACAAACTCAGCCATGGTCCTTTGCCTGTTTTTTTTTAATGAAAATCAGCAAATAGATTCAACAGGTGAATGTGTTCAAGAAAATACTGCATTGTTTATGTTGTAATAATAAATACAAAGACTAGCAATGGACATAAAATGGTGGCTGAAAGATACAACTGCCAAAACCGTTTTTCTTGACTAAATCATTACCAGCCAGAGCAGACAGCAATAATCTCTTGTGTTTAGGTAGCCTAAAGACGACCATAGACATGGCAATTGTCTTTCAATTTTAACAACCTTTGATCCACTGGGAAATATGATCAAAAGTGATTGCTGAACTCTAAGCAACCTACCACCCACAAGTTTCACCACCATAATTTGGTCAGTTGTGAAGTCTAAACTGTAAAGTCTTAAGCTAGCCATACATGGATAGAAATTCATCTGATTCAGCAGGGACTGAATCAATTCCAATCCATGTATAGCCACTGTGGTTGAACAGAAGTCGGTCTATGGATTAACTTCTGTTCCACCGCCCTGTTGGAAAATTGCTGCTTGATCAGTGCTGCAGGTCATAGCCTGCTGCAGTGCTGATTAGTGTATTCTGATGGAGGGGAGATCTCCCCGCTGTTAGAATGCAAATGCAGGGTGGGTCACACTGTACACACACTGCATGTAGGGGGCCGAGGCATGACAATAAAACAGTTAATGGAAAGAGACAGCTAATTGGTCACTTAAGTAACAAGTCTGTTGGTCAGTGAAAGTAACAAGTCAATTGGTCAGTTAAGCGAAAAGTCAATTGGTCTTTTAATTGGTAGAAATTGTAAGAAACAGCAACCTAGACACACTGATTTTTCCTATAAAAAAGAGGTACATTCAGTTAGACTAGTCAGTCAGCAGGAGCGGAGCAAGAAGATTCGTCCCTCCCTCCCACGCTTTATCTTGTCTCTGCCCCTTTTTTGCTATGTGTTGGGGAATGTTTTGTTTAAAGTTCTTACGGGTAGCTCGAGCTCTTTGGCTGGGCTACAATTTTGTAAGGTATTAATTAGTTTAAAATGGATTATATTATATATGTTTTATATCCCACATGTAGTGTTTTTGTTTAAAATTAATAAATGGCCGCGGCCAATTACACCATAACCAGTTCAGTGTCTTATGTTTTATCTATTTAAATAGTTATACAAAAGGTAAATTGTTGTGTTCTTGTTCTGCCTTCGGCACCATACAAAGATACAGCAGGAAGATTCCCCCATCCACCTTGAATGTATGGATGGGGGAGTCTGATCAGTTTAAAAAAACTTTTATTGTGATCAGGATTAAGACAGTGGTGATCGGTGCTCTGAAAACTGGTGAAGAATTACTTATTTTTTTAAAACATATACACAGACACAGGGGCACGGGCATGGGCACAGGCACGGGCACACAGGATTATTAAACAGAATAGACAGGATGGTATAAAGTGGCTTAACAACCACTTTAAAGAGGAAGTTGAGATTCTGTAGGGGGAACTTGCCCCCCCTTGTGGACGCACATGCCTGGAGTGGCGTTTAGGGTTTTAGACTCACTGATCATCTGTAAATTTCCCTACTCATTCCCCCAACCCTGTTGTCAATGCTGAGCACTTTTCAACATACCTGTTAATCCATCCACATTAACTTGGAAAAATGCAGGTGAAGTGTAAAAGACTACATAGTTATATAGTTACATAGTAGTTGAGGTTGAATAAAGACAATAGTCCATCCAGTTCAACCTGTGTAGGTGTGTGTGGCCGTAATCATCTCTCATACCCCTGAATGTTCTGATCATTGAGATGTACGTCCAAGGGTCTTTTGAAAGCAACCATACTTCCCGCAGAAACCACCTCTTGTGGTAGACAATTCCACAATCCTGTAGCCCTAACTGTAAAAAACCCCCTGCATTGCCTGAGGTTAAAACACTTCTCCTCTAATCGCATTGTATGCTCTCGAGTCCTCATGCAATCCTTTTGACTGAATAGCTTTTTTTCTATGCTGAGATCATCATTGAGGTATTTATAAATTGCTATCATGTCCCCTCTCAGGTGTCTCTTCTCCAGGGAGCATAAATCAAGCAATTGCAGACACTCTTCATAATTAAGGTCCTCCAATCCCCTAATTAGTTTATTTGCCCTTCTCTGGACTCTCTCCAGCTCCAACACATCTTTGCTGAGGACTGGCGACCAGAACTGGACAGAATACTCCAGATGCGGTCGGACCAGAGTTTTATAAAGTGGTAGGATTATAGTTTTATCTCTGGAATACATCCCTTTCTTTATGCATGCTAATATTCTGCTGGCTTTGGCAGCTGCCGCTTGACATTGCATGCTATTGCTTAGTCTATCCTCTACCAAGACTCCCAGATCTTTCTCCATTTTTGATTCCCCCAAAGGTTCCCCCCCTAAAGTGTATTGTGCTTTTATGTTTTTAGTCCCCAAGTGCAAAACCTTACACTTCTCCACATTAAACCTCATTTGCCATGTCGTTGCCCACTCTGTTATTTTGTCCAGGTCATTCTGTAGGATATCTGCTTCATGCTGTGCAGTTATTGCCCTGCCCAATTTTGTGTCATCTGCAAAAACTATTATAGAACTACTGATCCCGTCCTCAATGCTGTTTATATATACATTGAACAGGGTTGGTCCCAGGACTGAGCCTTGGGGGACCCCACTTACCACCTCAGACCAGTCTGAGTATGTGCTATTTATTATCACCCTTTGGACACGCCCTTTTAGCCAGTTCTGTATCCAAGAGCAAACCTTGCGGTCGATGCCTGCAGACCTTATTTTATAAATTAAGTGCTTGTGGGGAACTGTATCAAACGCCTCAGCAAAATCCAGGTACACCACATCCACTGGTCTGCCCCTATCTAGCTCACAGCTCACCTCCTCGTAGAATGTTAAGAGATTGGTTTGACAAGAATGCCCATTTGTAAACCCGTGCTGATTACTGCTGATGACTCTACGATATAGTCCCTTATCATCCCCTCCAGAAGTTTACATACTATCGATGTCAGACTGAAAGGCCCATAATTTCCCGGGACATGCCTCTGCCCTTTTTTGAATATCGATATCACGTTAGCTTTCCTCCAATCCCCTGGTACATTTCCTGTCATAATACTGTCAGCAAAGATCAGGAACAATGGTCTAGATATAGTTTTACTAAGTTCTTTGTGTACTCTCGGATGTACGCCATCCGGGCCTGGGGATTTATTTGTGTTAATTTTATCCAGCCTTTCCCTGATTTCACCCTCTGTTAGCCATAGCGGCAAGTTCTGTGTATTACTACTAACCATACAGTCATGGTCAGTGTACCCCTCCTTTTCCTGTGTAAACACTGAGGAGAAAAAAGCGTTCAGCCCGGTTGCTTTTTCAGTGTCCTCTGTAACCATCCTCCCATCATCTTTAATTATGTGTGCAATATGTTCTGCCCTAGTTTTTTTGCTGTTGATATATTTAAAGAATTTCTTTGGGTTCTTTTTACTATCCTCCGCTATTTGTCTCTCAAAGTTGATTTTAGCCATTTTGATTTCGTATTTACTTTTCTTATTTGCCTCCTTGTATTGCTCGAAAGCCGATACTGTGCCCTCTGATTTATATTTCTTTTTTTTTTTTTTAATTCTTTTTATTTGGTTTTCAGAAAAAAGACACAAAAAACATACATATACAATGATATGAAGCAATTGTACATATCACAACGTCACATACAATAGAAAGGAGGATAACAATGTTTTCAAACAAACAAGTAAGTTATAATGCCATCTAATAAACATACGTGTGAGGCCTATAGCCCCCAAATAGATTCGTTCACAGGGAGTAAATTAGTAACCAAACTTCTTTAGCCAACATCCTGGAATATATTTCTGCAATAACATGGTCGGGTGGGGAAGGGGCGGAGGGGCTTACGACCCATTTCTACACTGTTGATTTATATTTCTGGAAGGCCATTTTTTTACCCCTAATAAGTTTTTTAACATTACAGTTTAGCCAGCCAGGTTTGGCTTTGTCTCTTCTAAATTTATTTCCCCAAGATGTTTAGATCTGTAGAGACACTAGGGGTATTGCCAATCTTCCACACACATTCTTACCTACTTATCCTCTAATGCGGAGGGTTGAACCTGTTCTGTTCAGAGTGCCCCCTGAAATTGGGTGTCCCCATCATTGTGACCCCCTGAAATTGGGTTGCCCCATGACTGTGCCCTCTGAAATCAGGTGGCCCCATTAGAGTGCACCATTAAATCAGATAGCCCAATCAGAGTTCCCCCTGAAATCGGCTGTCTCCCTCCAAGTGACCCCTAAAATTGGGTATTCTCATCAGAGTGCCCCCTGAAATTGGGTGTCCCCATCAGTGTGACCCCTGAAATTGGGTGGCCCCATAAGCGTGCCCCCTGAAATTGGGTGGCCCCATCAGAGTGCCCCATTCAATTTGATGGCCCCATCAGAGTGCACCCTGAAATCGGGTGGCCCTATCAAAGTGTTCCCTAATATCAAGTAGTCCAATCAGAGTGCCCCCTAAAATCCAGTGTCCTCATCAGAGTGCCCCCAGTGCCCCACTTGCAGTCCAGTATGTGAAAAAACAGATTGTGGAGGATTGTATAAGCTCAGCACATATTGTCAGATCAGATTGCTTAAATCCGACCTGACCGTTCACCCTCCCACTCTGTAATGGTCACATGATTGTTTGGGAGCTAATGATGGCGGCTCGCTCATACATCCCTGTGAGTGTTTCTTACAGAGCCCCTCCCCCATACTGGGAGTCTTGAGTGGCTATGAAGTGCTGGAAGCTGTATATTGGAAGAGTCGTGAGCCACCTTCCCTCACAAACATGGCTGCCCCCAGCATTGACCCTCCATACCACTTCCAACGCTAACAGCGACCAATCCCTGCACATCCAACACCAACACTTTTCAGCACCCCTAACACTAGCACTGACCCCCTCCACCATAGCCTCGACCCCCCTCTCCTTCCCCAACTAGGGTTGCCACCTCATCCCTTTAAACCAGGACACAAATTAATTACACAGGCTCTGTGGCTGATTAAGGTGGTAATTAAACTCAATTAGTGCCTTTTGTGCATTATATTAGCCTCAGAACCTGTGTAATTAATATGTGTCTTGGACTAAAGGGATGAGATGGCAACCCTACCCCCAACACTAATACTGACCTGCCCCTGCAACCACAGCACTAACACTAACTCATCTTTGCAACCCCAACAAGACCCTTCTCATTACCCACAACACTAACATTGACCCATCCCACAACCCCCAAAAACAATTCTCCTCACCACCCCCAACACTCACTATGACCCATCCATGCAACCGCAGCACCAACCCTCCTGACCAACCCCAAAACTAACACTAACCCACCCTTGCAAACCTAATCAGGATACTAAGAGGATGAGAGTTGTAGAAGTCTGGAGTGGAACCGACATACAAAAAGGGGAAATATTTTCCTAATGACACTAGTGTAATGAAAATTATTTTCCCATTGACACTACTGTTGCAGGCACTTTTCCCACCCAAAACAATGTATTTGGAAGTATTTTACCAACGACACACTCATGTAAGGGGATTTATTTTCCCGATGACACCAATGTAATTGTTTTTTTCACACTGTCACCAACTGGAGGTGAATATTTTTCCCACTGATACTGTTATAAATGACATCTTACTATTTACACCAATTTAAGGGACATTTTTGTGAGGGGAAAATGTGTCCTACCCTTACCAAATAAAGCGCTGCCCATCAGCTATATGCATTTATGTGGCAAAGTTAAGATGGGCTTTGTGCCATGTGGCCACATACTGTATATGCACACAGATGGCATATATTTAGTGCTGCCTGGGAGCACTGTGATTGTGATGTCACTGACAGCTCTTAGACACACAATAATGATCAGGTAAGAGAGATGTAAGATCCTATGTCACAGACAGCTTTCTGCAACTCAGTGAGGATCCAGTAGGACTGATGTAAGATTTGTTGTCATCCACAGTTCCTGAACACACAGTAAAGAGCCAGATGGCAAGCCCCCCAGCATGTGAATGCTGTGACAGCCAATTTGATCAGATGATCAGGAAGTCCATGTGTTTCCTGTGGTGTTAAATGTCTTAAAGGTCCGGTGTTCCGTGAAAAAACCATACCCGTGAGAAAACCATACCCTCGTCACTTCCGATGCACCTACGGAGGGTATGGATTTATCACGGTAGTGTGTTTAACGTTTCACTTGCCGCCGTTACATTAAAACAGCTCCTCTGCAACATGAGTCATCTCCGCTCCTATCCCTCTCACTTCCCTGATCTCGGCTAATAAATATAAAAGCGGATCACGGAGCCTAGATCTCCGTCATTTACATTTCATACACCCGCCGCCGCTTTATATTTATTAACCGACATCAGGGAAGTGACAGGGATAGGAGCGGACATGACTCATTTTGCAGCCGACCTGTTTTATGTAACCGCCACAAGTGTAACATTTCTTACACTACCGTGATAATTCCATTCCCTCCGAGCATGCGCACTTGTCAACTTCTCTGCTGTTCAATGATGTTTCCGGGGCTCTGAGCATGCGCACTCCTACGCTGCTCAGCTGTTTCGGACAGGAAGTGACGAGGGTATGGAATTCTAACGAGGTATGGTTTTCTAACGTTACACCGGCTCACACCGGCAGTAAGATGTTAAGGCTGGCCATAGAACAAACACATCCCCCCATCCACACAATCAAGGTGGATTAAGGAATCCTCCCTGCTGTGTCATTGTATTCTGACAGCAGAACTCCTTTACTATCAGAATACACTGATCAGCATTCAGCAGCTGCATCCACTGATTGACAAACGTTTTACAACAATTCTCCTCGATAGAAGTTGATTGAGTGGAAACGACGATACATGGATCAAAATTCAGCTGGCCCTAGCTGAAGCAGCTGAATTTCAATCCATCTGTGTCCAGCTTAAGGAACCTTATTGTCCCACTGATACCAATGTACATTTTACTGTACCGATTTACAAGCTTGATATTCCCAATGGCATCACTGTTGGGCGAATTATCATCCCAATGACACCAATGAAACAGGCATTATTTTCCCATCTACACCAACTTGAGTGCATTATTTTCCCAGTGTCACCAATGCTAGTCATACTGTATGTACAAGTGGACATTATATTTCAATTAACATCAATGTACATAGATTTTTCCTCCATTAATGTTCGGCACATTGGAGACAATTTAGATTCCCTTTTAAACTCCCTGTACCTAATTTATGAAAGCCTTGCAACATTTAGAGTTCTGAAACATGCAACAGATTTAGGTTGTTTTTATTTGTGCCACTTTCACAAACTTCCGCTATGGCTGCAACAAATTCCAGAACAATTAGCAACAGTTTTTAGATAATGTAATTGAATATAAGCAAAAACCTATTCTGAGTTAGCATACAGAGACAGGCCAGTGCTCAGAGTGAGATCACTGTGTAGTACAGAGTAGGGCATGTTTATACTGGAAAGCTGTCATGAATGTGACAACTTCCTGCTTAGGGCTCGCTGGTTGCTAGGATGCCAGTGGCCACTGCGGTCCTAGCAACCAAGAACGCATCTCTAGCCCCATTCAGCTGCCAACCAAGAGAATCTCCATGTGGCAGTGGAATGTAAATGAAGGGGCTGGGGACGCTGGCTGACATCATACCCACCAGGCATCCATGTTACAAATTCATTTACCTGTTTTTGACAGGTACAAGAAGGGCAACTATTCTAATTTATAACTAGTAAAGCACAAATAGAATAAATTTGCACAGAACAAAAGAAAAATCTTTTTCCCAGCATGCCTAGCCAAAAAAAAAAAAAAAAAATTACATAGTCTATATATGTGAAAACCAGACTGACTCTTCAAGACTCCCCTGAGGATAATGTGATCCTAACTCTAGTCTATGGAGGCCATTTATTCGCTATGGTTAATGCACTGTTTTCACAGCCTCTCAGCAGACCTCCGGATCACACTTTTTTCCTCAGGGAAAATTTTTTACCATGACTTGAAGGGGCTTTATATTGCACATATGGTAAGGGCCTCTACCATGCTCTATGGATTTGACCTGAGACTGCCACATTTAGTCACCTGTTTTACTGCAGCTCTGCTGCTGTACAGGCTACATTACAGTATCATTCATTTGACTCCAATGGGCAATCCTACTTTTACACTTGTTATTATAGAGATTACATGGATTTTGGCAGAGGAACTGTATCGCTCATGTGAATTCAGAGTGGTAAAACATGCTCCAGGAGGAGGGTTTATTGAATCTAGCAGATTTTTAGATTGGATTGGAAGGTAACAGTAGATAATGTGATGAAAGCAGAGAAATGGGTCCTAATGGGACAGTGCAATTAAAAGAAATTTTATAACATTTGGGCTAGATAAATATATTACTCGCTGATGATTCTCAAACCTCTTTAGACTCACTTAGACCTCCAGAAAATTTTTGCAATAAATAAAAATTTGAAATAATTGATATATGTAATGTATTTTTATGAGAGAGCTCTAATACTGGAAACTATGTACAAATTGTTTTGCAATATTGGAGAGAGTGCCTCCCATGTTTCACCGCCAAACATTCTGGACTAACTTTACCCTCCTTCCTATTGATTTCCTTTCTTCACATCTTTCTTTTGTCCTTCTTTGACGAGTCTGCATATGTAATAAACATATATGTAATGTAAATGGTACATTACATCCTCAAGCTTTGCAATTTTATAGTATTCTAATCTACAAACTCTTTGGGTGTCAAAGGATATAATGAAGCTTGCCTGATTGCTTTTGACAAATCGGATCTAAAGAACCCCTGTGTGGGACATGTGAACCTTGTATATCTGTAAATGCATCCCTCATGTGCTAATCTCCATGATTTATCAGTCGTTTCTTTCATCTTGTCAATAATTATAAATTACATTATAAAAACAAAAAAATCAAACAATAACGCCACACGATATAACCATGTCTTCTAAATGCAAATGCCAGGTAATTTAAGGTCTGAGCATAAGATAGGGCTTTTTGAAAAAGGAAATGCAAGATCTTAAACTGCTGCTCTTCTCAAAGAACTCTGTATTCCAGACAATTCCTTCATTCATAGTGTATTGAAGCAGAAACTTGTTTAAGTTTGGGGGGCTGAATCTAAATTTGGAGTTTAAATACTCTATACTTTGCCTTGAAGTGGACCTAGCATCAGGTGTTTTGGTGTTAAGTGTATGCATGCATACTCAACTTCCCTTCACTTTCCTTTTACTATGTTTTCCTGGAATGAGTGAAGAGAAGAATCTTTGTGTGAGTTCTGTGGGGTCCATTGCCAGACTGAAGGTAAGCACTCCAGTGAAAGATGTATTTTTAAATTTTAGTATCGCAGAGTACTACTATATTGGAATGCCTTCAGTGGAACCTGAGTTCCGCTTTAATTTAATACATGCTAATGCATGAAATACTGAACGTCAACGTGCTTGCTAATAAATTGCGTGGGAAAGCAAGTTTGTGAAGAGTCACTTTTATGCGGTACATCTCCTTACTCACGAAGCTCTGTGCACATACTGTACATTAGATGGTTAAGCTCCCTATTGGCACCCATAAAATCGGCCCACCTTATTATTTTAAGGATAAAGTATATACAGTAGATGCTTAGTTGAATCAGAAGGCTTCCACCAATCAAGTATACAATCATGCAGCCCCCATACATTTTGACATGTAATTACCTAGCACTTTCTAGAAGGCAAAAGTTTACTGCAGCACGTTTTATGTTAGCACCCACAGATGAAAATTTTGATAGTAAAGTGTGGAGAGATAATTAAACTGGAGCTGTATTATTTCCGGTTCCTGAAGTCTGCTTTATATGATAATCACATAATCATATCTGGTATTGTGGTGAGAGTCAGATTATAGGTGTACATTTAATTATCCGTTCTCACATTTTATTTCACACATTAATAATCACTAGCAAATGTGCCCGTTCCTTCAGAATGGTGTACGGTAATATAATTCTCCCTAAACCTTCATGCTATGATGAAGAGAAGACGATAGGAAGATAAAGGACAGGCAGCACTAATGATGATATGCAATGTGCAGTAAGCCACGGCTACCAGAAATCATGTCTGCTAAAATCTGATTAGTCGTGGTAAATGATGCCCTCTGTACATCCATGTTGCCATTTGTACTGTTAGAATAGACGTGAAAGTGCATATAAAGAGGTATAAACCACGACATGAAATATAAACAAAGCATATCCCTCTATAGTGTGTACTTGTCTAAATCCAGAGCACTAAGTGTCATTTCTGTCCACTGCTTCATTCATTTGCTATCAGCATGAATCACTTCTGACAAGTTTTCCTGACACCCAGTGAAAATGGTGACAGGGGAGGGATCTTCAGCAGATTGGTAGCCTCAGCTCTGCTCCTGCGTAAATGGGGATGTGTCTCTTCCTTACCAATCGGCTGTCAGAGCTCTCCTCACTGAGCGATACAGAATGTAACTTCAGCTCTCCGCCCCCTTTTTTCTTACATCACAGACAAGTTTATATATTCAGCACTTTGAATGGATGTAGAGAAGAGAAGGCTGCAGATAAACAGGTAGAATGTATGTAGGAGGATTTGTTTTATCTCTGTGTATCACCTGAGGCCAGTCACTCTACGGGGTATATGGGGGGGTTTACAACTATTTTAAAGAGACTCGAGCTTTAAAAGACATTGGAACATTTCCAGACCAGTCTGGCTTTGCTTTATCAAAGTTACCCTAAGGAATGAAGGGCTCCAGATTTTATAAAACCCAGATTGGATGCATTCGAAAATTTTATAGATAAATGATGGTGTTTTTAGGCCAATTTTATTTTAAATTTGTTTTTAATTTAAACTGGTGTTTTATTTCTGTTTTTACTCGCTATTTAATCTTATTATTATAATAATAGTTATAAAGATAATCTTGGTTTTACAAATAAAAATTGAAAACAGTGTTTATTCAAGACAATGGATTCACAGAGCATCGGGGTTTAGCTAAATGCAGCCATAGGGCTCTTTCACATTTAGGATGTGCTCTAAAGAGTGATCCGCATTCAGATTATTTTACAGAGGACATTTGACAGGCAGTAAGGAGCTGTTTTATTGCCTCCTTATTGCCTGATGTAACCCAGTAATGCTGCATTACCACGTCACAATTGCATGCATTGCATGCGGTTGCAGGGCAGTCCTAATACACTCAATATGTGAGTTTGACAAGCAGTGCCACTTGTCAACTTCTGCACCCCAAGTTAAAAATGCTGCAGCCACAAAGCAAAGCATCGCAGCAATGGCATGTGTACAACACTGTGTGGCTGTATGGTGATAGTTCAAGTGGGAGGCCGGGAGGTGGTAAAACAGTGGCAGGTAGTACCATTTTTACCTCCCTTCCCCCCATCTGAAAGAGCCCTTACCTTTTCAAAGATAGAAAATAAAAATAATCTGAAAAACCTCTGGATAGAGCCTAGAGCTGTAAAGAAATAATAATACAAAAGATCCTTTTTAAATGTTCTTTTATTTTTGATCCTAGAACAAATAAATACTGTAAATAACCAATAAACACACGATTACAGTTGATGTGATAAAAAAAAAAAAAAAAAAATTTTTTTAAACCTTGTAAATAATCCTTTTCATTTTGTTTTTTTTGTTTTTTTTTCAGTTACAGATTAGTATTTTGTTGTTGTTTGAGGTTTTGGGCAATAGGCAAAACACAATATTTTTTACCAAGGGTTTTTTTTTTAATATCGGCCAGTGATGTTCACTATTTCCTTACTTGTCCTTCCTAGTGATTGGTGTTCACCAGTGGCTTTTATTTATCAATGGCTATTTATGATCACAAGGTCAAGTGAGGCCATCATAAATTGGTCTATTTATACAAACCAAAAGCCACTTAACCGCAATTACAATTTCAAGGCTTTTGTACACTTTTGAAATTTTTTAAAACTAATTTCTCCTCAGTTGCAAGCCAATCTTGGCAAAATTCTGACGAATGCAAAATGAATAATTTTGCTGTGAAATCAAGTTTGCCAAGATTTGCTGCTCATCCCTGTTCCTCACTGACCATCAATGTAAGAGATACCTCATCAAACACCAATATGAAGGGAGACTTTACCAAAGTAAAGGGGTCAGGGGCAGTTCTCCAGTAAGAGGGCATGTCATCAATGAGCACCAATGTAAAGGGATCATTTTTTCAACTGGCCATCAAGGTATGGGAGATGGTTTACACTGACCATCAATGTAAAGGGGGCATTTACACCTACTGACAATGTAATGAAGCTCTTTTAGAGATGTGAAAAGTGGTGAAAATAAGAGGGGTGTGTAGGCCACCACAGACTACCAATAAGTAAAAGGTATAAATAGGTGTGCAATTATAGCTGCTTGCCAACAAATGTTCTATAGGCTTGTTATTAGTGGAGCAAGATGCCAAGTGGCAAAAAGATTTATATGGAAATGAGTAATGACTAATGAGCAGTCACGGAGCTCCCCAAAACTGTGCCAAGGAACCTGGTAGAGGTGCAGAGTTTTTTTTTTTTTGTTTATCAACCAGCATGTTGAACAAGAAACCTCAAGACCCCCACATACACACAAGTGATGTGGATGCAGGGAACTCCCCCGCTGCACTCTTGAAAGGATTCCCTCCCCCAGCAGAATACACTGATCAGAGTTGCAGCCTATCGCTGCATGCGCTGATTGAAAGCTGGTTTGACAGCAGGACCGTTTGACAGACAGGGCTACACGTTTCAGCCAAAATTCAGCCAGTTACTGACCAAATTTCATAAAGTATATACCCATCTTTAATCTTCACGCCTTCTCTGATAACCTGTAGAGGGTCCCAGGATCCCAAAAACTGAGGCTGCTTTGTTATTCAAAAAGAATAGTAACCGGGAGCCTCGGGCGCGGTACTGCCGTCCTTGGACTCCACTGTGATGTTTCACTTTTATCAAATCATCTACTATACAGAGAGGTGAGCAAATGGAAAGCATTTCTGGAGACTTTTCTATTCCCTATGATGAACATGAATGATCATTACTGGGGAGTAATGTCCGCAGTCTCTGACCATTTCCTGTATCGTGTCCGCAGTCTCTGACCACCTCCGGTATCCTGTCCGCATTCTCTGGTCATCTCCTGTATCCTGTCCACAATCTTTGACCATCTCCTGTATCTTGTCTGCAGTTTCTAACCATCTCCTGTATCCTGTTCGCAGTCTCTAACCATCTCCTGTATCCTGTCTGCAGTCTCTGACCATCTCCTGTATCACGTCCACAGTTTCTGACCATCTCCTGTATCATGTCCGCAGTCTCTGACCATCTCCTGTATCCTGTTCGCAGTCTCTAACCATCTCCTGTATCCTGTCCGCAGTCTCCGACCATCCGCTATATTCCGTCCGAAGTCACTGATCATCTCCTGTATTCTGTCCACAGTCTCTGACCATCCCCTGTATTCTGTCCGCAGTCACTGACCATCTCCTGTATCCTGTCCACAGTCTCTGACCGTCTCTGACAATCTCCTTTTTTATGTCCCCAGTCTCTGTCCACTTCCTGTATCCTGTCTGAAGTCTCTGACCATCTCCTGTATCCTGTCCGCAGTCACTGACCATCTCCTGTATCCTGTCCACAGTCTCTGACCATCTCTGACCATCTCCTTTTTTATGTCCCCAGTCTCTGTCCACCTCCTGTATCCTGTCTGCAGTCTCTGACCTTCTCCTGTATTCTGTCTGAAGTCTCTAACCATCTCCTGTATCCTGTCTGTAGTCTCTGGATATCTCCTGTATCCTGTTAAAAAACCCAAAATTGTATGAATCCTGACTTGGTTGTTTGAGATGATGCCTGTACACTAATACTGAGGGGAGGTGCTTCCAATATTATACTAACAATAACCACACAAAGAAAAAAGGCATCTACAAAGGCTACCAATTAAAAATATAAATTTATTGGACATAATATATCAATATTGTATCAATGTGGCACAGAGGAACCCCCCACCCACTTGGGGTGTGTCCCCAACATCACAAGGTCACCCCGACTCCCCCTCTCTTTTTCCCACAATGGTACCCTCCCTAACCCTTCTAACCCAGCCAAAACCTAGCTCCCTACTCAAAAGATGTTGAGGTCCTGTCTGTATAGGGACTCGATGTGTAAAATGAGCCTATGCTCCACCTGCCATGGTTGACAGAATCCTGGTGTATTATATAACTGCTGAATCATCCAATATAAACACCTGCTGCGTCTGCTCTGTCCAGCCCCCTGACCTGGTGTACATGCATAATTATAGGGAGTATCTGTTGGACTACTGAAGCAAGCAGCGTCATTAATCAGAATGATATAATGCAGTATAACCTAAAATGTATGTGGTGGGTACTATTACTGGGATCTGCAAATTGGCATGTAGCAGTTGATGTGGTACAGTGATCAAATGATGTATGTCCCCAAATGCTCCTTACATACAGGAGGGCCGACATACCATACTAGTCTATTGTACTGTTGTTTCCTATTGCAGCTCCAGAAAAGCCTGCTGGGTCCAGCCTGCCAGGCAATTATAGCTTGTGTTGATGAAGCACTTAGCAGTTGTTTGACCTGAACACGGTATTGGGTGGAGGCGTACATGCCCACCCTCGTGGTCTGTACCCGGTTATATATCGATGATGCCCGTACATGCTGGTTTAGGGAAATCTATGAGGGTGTCTAGATATGGATGGAAAACAGAGGACTCCAAGAAGGGTGAGTGAGGGTACCATTGGGAGAGGGGTCTCCCAGGGCATTTGGAGTAGAGGGGGGGGGGTTCTGGGTAAGCTGTGGGGAGGAAGAGAGGGGTCATCTTGTGATTTTGGGGACACCCCCCAAGCGGGTGGGGGGGGGGGTTTGAGGTTGAGCTCTAATAGTAAGAGGTGGGACTTAAATAGGAAAGGGGTGGGACTTACATATAAATGGGTGGAGCTTACAGATGAATGGGTGGATCTTAAACAGGAAGGAGTGGGGTAAATTTAGATTGGGGGCGCCCGGTTTGAGGCTACATTCACACCTGAGCGTAGCGTTTTTCGCGCGTTTTTTACCGCGATTTTACCGCGATTTTTGCGGCGATTTTTACCGCGATTTTACTGCGATTTTTACCGCGATTTTTGTGCAGGCGTTTTTAGATTCAATAGAGATCAATGGAAAACGCCTGTAATCTGCCCAAAAAGAAGCTCATGTACTTTTTTGAGCGTTGGGCGTTTTGTATACAGCTTCAAAACGCTCAGATGTGAACAGGGGCCATTGAAATGAATAGGATTTGTCTTGTTGGGCGTTTTGAGAGCTGATCCTAGAGCAGAAAAACGCCCCAAAAACGCCCCAAAACGCCTACATGTGAACTGAGTCTTAGTCTTGCCTAGGGCAGCACAAAACCAAAATACTCAACTGGCTGGCAGGACACAGACTTTTCTAATTAGACTGTTGCTGTTTTTAATATAAAACAAACTGTAAGGGAAATATTTATAAAGCAGTAAATGTGACATGTAAGAATCATTTATTGCAGGTGAATCAATCAGTGTACTCTAAAACACATGCACCAGGAAGATTTTCTTGCTTGGTAAATGTCACATTTATGTCTTGATGCTTCATCCAGAGAGGAGGTGTATTACTGGCCAGATCACCAAGGGGAAATACAGGGGAAAAAAAGCCAAAACAACGAATGGTTAGCTGCAATATATTACATTTTTGGTTTTTAGCTTAATACTGCTTAGACTAAAATGTTGTGAATACAGCTCTAGGGAAATAATTTACCTCTGAAAGTGAAGTTTATCTCATGTCTTTCCGGCATCTGCTTACCGTAGAAATCTTCTCTCCACTGATGCCAAATACTCCCTACAGCGTTTTGAAAAGTGCTTTGCATTCTGTGGAAGAATACTATGAGTTCTGTTAATGGGCACAAGGGGAGGAGAAGGAGATCAACCCTCTACCTGGTAGGAGGTTCTTGAGAAAGGGGGTCCTTACATCCCCAAAACATAATTTTTTTTCCTCCTCTCTCTTTTCACCTGGGCTTGGCTCTGCTATCATTTTCATTACTCAGCTTCTATATATTTTAGGTTTTGCACGCTATACATGCAGGTATTTTTGTTGATTTGATTTACCAGTGGAACGAAAACCTATGCTGTAATATGCTTGATGTGATATGACATACTTGGATATTTGTACCTATTGTATGTACAGTATTTGCCTGATACAACTTGCATTGTTAAAGCATTTTTGTTATGTGGTGTGCTTACTCTATACAGTGGGTACGGAAAGTATTGAGACCCCCTTACATTTTTCACTCTTTGTTATATTGCAGCCATTTGCTAAAATCATTTAAGTTCATTCTTCTTCCTCATGAATGTACACATAGCACCCCATACTGACAGAAAAACACAGAATTGTTGACATTGTTGCAGATTTATTAAAAAAGAAAAACTGAAATATCACATGGTCCTAAGTATTCAGACCCTTTGCTCAGTATTTAGTAGAAGCCCCCTTTTGATCTAATACAGCCAGGAGTCTTTTTGGGAAAGATGCAACACGTCTTTCACACCTGGATTTGGGGATCCTCTGCCATTCCTCCTTGCAGATCCTCTCCAGTTCTGTCAGGTTGGATGGTAAACGTTGGTGGACAGCCATTTTTAGGTCTCTCCAGAGATGCTCAATTGGGTTTAAGTCAGGGCTCTGGCTGGGCCATTCAAGAACAGTCACGGAGTTGTTGTGAAGCCACTCCTTCGTTATTTTAGCTGTGTGCTTAGGGTCGTTGTCTTGTTGGAAGGTAAACCTTCGGCCCAGTCTGAGGTCCAGAGCACTCTGGAGAAGGTTTTTGTCCAGGATATCCCTGTACTTGGCCGCATTCATCTTTCCCTCGATTGCAACCAGTCGTCCTGTCCCTGCAGCTGAAAAACACCCCCACAGCATGATGCTGCCACCACCATGCTTCACTGTTGGGACTGTATTGGACAGGTGATGAGCAGTGCCTGGTTTTCTCCACACATACCGCTTAGAATTAAGGCCAAAAAGTTCTATTTTGGTTTCATCAGACCAGAGAATCTTATTTCTCACCCTCTTGGAGTCCTTCAGTTGTTTTTTAGCAAACTCCATGCAGGCTTTCATGTGTCTTACACTGAGGAGAGGCTTCCGTCGGGCCACTCGGCCATAAAGCCCCGACTGGTGGAGGGCTGCAGTGATGGTTGACTTTCTACAACTTTCTCCCATCTCCTGACTGCATCTCTGGAGCTCGGCCACAGTGATCTTTGGGTTCTTCTTTACCTCTCTCACCAAGGCTCTTCTCCCCCGATAGCTCAGTTTGGCCGGACGGCCAGCTCTAGGAAGGGTTCTGGTCGTCCCAAACATCTTCCATTTGAGGATTATGGAGGCCACTGTGCTCTTAGGAACCTTAAGTGCAGCAGAAATCTTTTTGTAACCTTGGCCAGATCTGTGCCTTGCCACAATTCTGTCTCTGAGCTCTTCAGGCAGTTCCTTTGACCTCATGATTCTCATTTGCTCTGACATGCATTGTGATCTGGAAGGTCTTATATAGACAGGTGTGTGGCTTTCCTAATCAAGTCCAATCAGTATAATCAAACACAGCTGGACTCAAATGAAGGTGTAGAACCATCTCAAGGATGATCAGAAGAAAGGGAAAGCACCTGAGTTAAATATATGAGTGTCACAGCAAAGGGTCTGAATACTTAGGACCATGTGATATTTCAGTTTTTCTTTTTTAATAAATCTGCAACAATGTCAACAATTCTGTGTTTTTCTGTCAGTATGGGGTGCTATGTGTACATTCATGAGGAAGAAGAATGAACTTAAATGATTTTAGCAAATGGCTGCAATATAACAAAGAGTGAAAAATTTAAGGGGGTCTGAATACTTTCCGTACCAACTGTATATTTAAAATTGTTTTACTAACAGATTGATACACTGCGGAGAGGTTTGAAGGGGTTGTAAAGTCATAAGGTTTTTTCATCTTAATGTAATCTATTCTGTGTGTAGCAGCCCTCTTCAGCCCCCTAATACTTATTTGAGCCCCCTCTCTATCCAGCAATGTCCACTAATGCCTCAGTCATCCAGAACTCTCCTGGTTGACTGAGACATAGTCAT
Source organism: Pelophylax lessonae (assembly GCF_965119305.1). Classification (NCBI taxonomy): domain Eukaryota; kingdom Metazoa; phylum Chordata; class Amphibia; order Anura; family Ranidae; genus Pelophylax; species Pelophylax lessonae. The sequence continues at coordinate 141,814,052 of NC_138770.1, read as the reverse complement.
GGCGCCATTGGCTCCTGCTGCTGTCAATCAAACTCAGTTTGCCAATCAGACAAGAGGGGGGCTGGGCTGAACGGCAGCTCTGTGTCAGAATGGTTACACAGAGCAGCAGCTCGGGTCAGTGCCCCCATAACAAGCTGCTTGCTGTGGGGGCACTCAACAGGAGGGAGGGGCCAGGAGCTCCAGCCAGAGACCCGAGAAGAGGAGGATCCAGGCTGCCCTGTGCAAAAGCATTTATCAGAATAGGTATAACATTATAACATTTTTGTAATTTTAATATAACAAAAAAAGCACTTTAAAGTGATAATAAAGCTTTTTTTTTTTTCTTTAAATAAAATAACAAACATTATACTTACCTATTGTGCGCAATGAAATTGCACAGAGCAACCCTGATCCTCTTCTTCTGGAGTCCCCCGCCAGCACTCCTGGCTCCTTCTCTTTAGCAAGTGCCCCCATAAAAAGTTGTTTCTTATGGGGGCACTCATGTGGGCTCACTCCCGAGCCACCCTGTCTGCATTCAATTTGCCCAGTGATGGGGGCAAGAGCAGAGAGAGACACTGTTCTCATGCCCAACACTGGATGGGCTCAGGTAAATATAGGGGGGGGGGGGATTCTGCGACACAGAAAGTTTTTTACCTTAATAAATAGAATGCATTAAGGTTAAAAAAAAACCTTTAGGCTTTAGAACCACTTGCTACCCGTCCGCCATCAATTGACGGCAGAGTGGTGCATCTATTGTTCTGGGGCACCGTCATATGACGGTACACCAGAACTGCCTCTCTCGCGTGCCCGCGGGGGCGCGCAGGTCGGCGATCGTGCCTGCGCCGTGTCCTAGCAACCCCGATCTCGGTAAAGAGTCAATGACATGACTCTTTACCCATGTGATCGGCTGTGTCCAATCACAGCCAGTCACATGTAAATGAGGAAGTGCCGTTATTCGGCTCGCCTCACACTGTCACATGATCAGCGGCTTCTCCTCATAGGGAAGACAAAGACATGATCATCAGTGCCCTGATTACACAGAAGTGAAATCAAGTGCCAATCAGTGCCCACCATCAGTGCCTAAAATCAGTGCCCATAGTGCTGCCAGTCAGTGCCCATAAGTGCCTGCTCATTTAGGCCCTAACTGGCAGCACTATGGGCACTGATTGTGGGCACTGATGGTGCTGACCATCAGTGCCCATCAGTGCAGACCGTCAGTGCCCATCAGTGCTGCCCATCAGTGCCCATCAATGCCACTCATCAATGCCACCTCTCAGTGCCCATCAGTGCTACCCCTCAGTGCCCATCAGTGCCACCTTTCAGTGTCCATCAGTGCTGCCTGTCAGTGATCATCAGTGCTGCCTGTCAGTGCCCATCAGTGCCGCCTATCAGTGCGGCATATTAGTACCTCCTCATCAGTAGCATAAGTGCCACCTCATCAGTGCCCATCAGTGCAGCATATCAATGCCCATCAGCGCCGCCTCAACAGCAGCGCACATCAGTGAAGGAGAAAAATTATTTCTTTTCAAAATTTACTCGCAGAAAATAAGAAAAACTTTTTTTTCACAATTTTCTGTCTTTTTTCTTTTTTTTTGTAAGAAATAAAAAACCCAGAGGTGATTAAATACCACCAAAAGAAAGCTCCATGTGTGTGAAAAAAATGATAAACATTTCATATGGGTACAATGTAGCATGACTGCGCAATTGTCATTCAAAGTGTGAGAGCACTTAAAGCTGAAAATTGGCCTGGGCAGGAAGAGGGTGAAAGTGCACTGTATAGAAGTGGTTAAGCACCCTAAAAATATTCTATTGCTGGTTGCTAAATGGTACAGATAATAGTGATGTGCAGACCTTTATTTCCAATTACATGTTTTTTATGTATCTTTGTACAGGGGTTTTAACATTTCCCTAGTCTGTTTAAAACCAGAAAAAAAGTTTATTCTTGGCTGTAATAAATGTAGCAATACTCCCATGGGAGCTGCTGATGATGGGTTCCCCTGGGTTACCATTAGCAACAGTAGACCTTTCTGGCATGTTTCCAAGTGTTTTTTACCTGAGACAAGGACCAATCCAGTTTCTTTGGGTTTTATGTTTTATTAGGGAACTTGGATAGGAGAAGGGATGAATGGGATACTCCAACAACTGAACTATGCACAATATGCTGAGACGATAAAGAAAATGCTGATTGACGGCGGTCAACGCTGACTGGCGCTGGTTAACGCTAACTAACACTGGTTAACGCTGTTTGAGCTAGTCACGGCTGGGCCGCTTACTTTACTTTTCCTTTGACTGTGAAGTCCTTTTAGCTTCCTAAGGCACTCCTTTCCTGAGGTAGCTGTCCTTTTATAGTAGACTGCACTGCTGAGCAACGTCAGGGCCCTTCCTGGCACCCCTTGTACCCTCTAGCACACACTGGATCCTTCTGCAACTCAGCACAACCCCTGGTCCCTAGGCCGACGGCCTGGACCACCTTCCTTAGCAACAGGAAGCGAGACAGCCGTCACCCTCCTCCTGGGACCTGGCTTCCTGTCCAAAGACATCCTGTTACATGCCCCCTCCGGATTTATTCCCAATCCCAGGATGCATTGCAGTAATGCCCACCCACTGGGACAGTCATAAACCCTGGTGTGCTATTGGCTAGTGGTTTCCTCCACTGTCCAACAATGTCCCTCATTGGATACAGTGGGGAGACTCCCCAGACTCAATAGGTCACATCTGGAAGCATGTAAAAGACTTAACTAACAGATCAGACCCTCCTGATAAGCAGAACAGGGTCACATATATGCTTTGCCTAGCACCTACCTAGGAGGGTGCTACATAAATAACAAAGAAAAATATGTCACGATACATTCCCTAGAAACAACAATGAATGCTGCTAATTTGCTTTTTTTTTTTTTCATAATGGACAACTAGCCACTTGTTTGTCTTTTATTTTATTCCATGACAGAGGTACAAAATCCGAAGCTGGGAATACCTGAGCCGCATAGTACTATGGATGAAGTAGACGTCTGTGATCACTGATAGATGCAATTTTCAATCTATTTAGAGTATATTGGATGTGGAGAAGACCCTCTGTATCATCCTGGTCACAGATAAGAGCAGCTCTGAATGGCTCTATATAACAGATAAACCAATTGTGTTTATCGCAAACATTCCCAAGGTTGCTAAATGACTATAATGCCAGGGGATAACCGCATCTGCCGTAATGAGAAAACAATTTCTACCATACTGCTAAATCTGATAGGATCGTTTATGAGCCTGCTTGATCTTAAAGAGGGGTTGTTGGATGGATGTAGGCATGTGTTACAGTAATTGCACTAAATTGTTATTTATGATGCACCATTGTACCGAGGAACCATAATCTTTCCTACCAAGGTATAATTCCCGTCTCATTTTCTCCTATGATTCCTAGACCGTAAGCTCTAACGAGCAAGGCCCTCTGATTCCTCTTGTAGCAGAACTTATTGTAATTGTAATGTCTTGCTTCATTTTGTAAAGTACTGTGCAAACTGTTGGCGCTGTATAAATCCTGTATAATAATAATGAGTCTGATCAGAGCATCCCTCAGTTTGCCTTTTTTTTTTTTTGCTACAAATGTAGATAAGCACATTTTCATTCTTGGAATAGATACTGGGTGATATATTTTTTTATTTTTTTGGTGGGGCATTGACAGTAACACCTACAAGTATGGAATGACATTTATTTCTGATACCTGAGTAATTAGCATAGAAAGAATACTTTTTATATATCCCATGACCCAGGGATTTTACAGAGAAATATCTGATCAGAAGCCCTTTTACAGCTTTTTCTTTCCTTCTCATTGTGCATCTTTGTCAGAGTTACTATAGAAACTGTACTGTCTAAGGCTACCGCTGTGGGATTCCCAATTCTTCGCCTGCTATAGCTACTGTTGTGGGATGCCCAATTCTTCGCCTGCTATAGCTACTGTTGTGGGGTGCCTAATTCTTCGCCTGCTATAGCTACTGCTGTAGGATGCCCAATTCTTCGCCTGCTATAGCTACTGTTGTGGGATGCCCAAATCTTCGCCTGCTATAGCTACTGCTGTGGGATGCCCAATTCTTCACCTGCTATAGCTACTGCTCTGGGTGCCAAATTCTTTGCCTGCTATAGCTACTGCTGTGGGATGCCCAATTCTTTGCCTGCTATAGCTACTGCTGTAGGATGCCCAATTCTTTGCCTGCTATAGCTACTGCTGTGGGATGCCCAATTCTTTGCCTGCTATAGCTACTGCTCTGGGTGCCCAATTATTTTCCTGCTATAGCTACTGCTGTAGGATGTCCAATTCTTCACCTACTATAGCTACTGCTGTGGAATGCCCAATTCTTCACCTGCTATAGCTACTGCTGTGGGATGCCCAATTCTTCGCCTGCTATAGCTACTGCTGTGGGATGTCCAATTCTTCGCCTGCTATAGCTACTGCTGTGGGATGCCCAATTCTTCACCTGCTATAGCTACTGCTGTTGGATGCCCAATTCTTTGCCTGCTATAGCTACTGCCGTGGGATGCCCAATTCTTCGCCTGCTATAGCTACTGCTGTGGTATGCCTACTTCTTTGCCTGCTATAGCTACTGCTGTGGGATGCCTAATTCTTCGCCCGCTATAGCTACTGCTGTGGGATGCCCAATTCTTTCCCTGCTATAGCTACTGCTGTGGGATGCCCAATTCTTTGCCCGCTATAGCTACTGCTGTGGGATGTCCAATTCTTCGCCTGCTATAGCTACTGCTGTGGGATGCCCAATTCTTTGCCTGCTATAGCTACTGCTGTGGGATGCCCAATTATTTGCCTGCTATAGCTACTGCTGTGGGATCCCCAATTCTTCAGATTCTCCCAAGTTGACCGATTGCAAAAGAAGAGTCAATGCTCCAGGTTGGATTTTTCTTGAATAAACTCTATTGTTCACCAGAGGTAAAGCCGTCTGCCGAAAGCATAAACATACATGCAGGGGTAACTGCATGTTTATGATTGGGGATTAGAGGAGAAATTTCTGCAAAATTTCGCCTTTGGTCCAATCTGAGTCTTCGCTTGACTCCAAAGCATTTCTATGAATACATCAGTAGTACAAAATGTTAATTTCTAGAAGGATGAGCTATATTGATATTTCATATTAGGTGTGGCAAATTGTAAAAGAACATTGTAATCAAATGGAGCAGAAATGTGCTGCTCATCCCAATTTAGTATTTAGTATGTAATAACAGTACAAAACAGTTACCTAGCATTCAGCACATCAACCAATGGTTTATTTCTAAAAGTAGCTTTTCTTTAGCCACAGATGAAATATCCTAGCAGATGTAACCTAATGGGGTTAATTTACTAAAACTAGAGAGTGCAAAATCTGGTGCAGCTTTGCATAGAAATCAATCAGCTTTCAGTTTGTTTTTTTGGCAATCATGCACAGCTGCATCAGATTTTGCAATCGGTGGTGTGTACCCCAATGTATACTAAAATATTTTTCATTGTCTGACCAGAAAGTACCTGCAGAGTACTGAAGTGTATGCTGCTGTGTGAGTTATACTTGTACAAAAGACACTCTGATCTGAAAATTCCAGAAATCGAGTGTTGGATAATTTCATAAAATGCTTTTAGTAATTGATATGAAATGCATCTGCTGTTCTTTTATAGTGCAATCACAGAATGGGGGGGGGGGGGGTGTGAGGAGATGACCCCACTGTTTCTTAAAGTGGATGTAAACCCTATTCATGAAATTTGACCTGGGCACATATATCTGTAGAGTTTACTTATATCTCTCTAAAGCCCTAAGTCCCATGTCTTTCTGCTGCTCTGTTCCTCTGTTCTCAGCATGATAACTTCTGACAAGTCCTCCAAAACAGGATATAAAAGCAGCTGGAAATTTGTGTCGGGGTTGGTGCATAGAGATATGTTATCAGAGAGCTGGTCTATTCACAGCACAGTTCTGTATGTTTCTTTCTTCCTCTGCCTATGTGGAGCAGAAGGGAAGGGGGGGGGGGAATTGGCCTTTCTTCCAATCAGCTGTCACACAGTGTAAGCCAAGATGCCACACCCAATGCTGGAGCAGGAAGAAAGAATTCTAGCACAATGTTCACTTTCTAAATGTGTAGAAAGCTGAAGACAGCAGATTGTAACGCTCCTGCGTTTTTGTTATAGTGAGCTGGATTTGCAGCTGCAGAATCTCCACTCAGTAGTCATGTAGAGATGTGTTGAATTACCAGATCCAACTCTCCAGACTCATCACTGTGGACCCGCCTGCTTCAGCATACAAATACACATACACTCTATAAGATGTTCCTGGAGTGATAGGATGTATATGACAGTATAGAGGTGATGTGCTGAAGGGACAGGCGTGAGCAGTGATAGCAATGATAAGCACTTGATAGTAATGTTCAGGAGAGTGGTAGATGGTAATAGGTAGAATGCAGATAGGTTAGTAATCATGTATAGTAACAGGTGGTAAGGACAGCAGATGACATATACAGGAGAGACTAACCCAGTGCAAGGATAGATGGTAGTAGACTCAAGAGCTAGCAATCTATGTAACAGTGTAGATGATAGGATTAGTAATGCATAGATAGTAACAGTCCTTAATGTGCAGAAGTAGATAGTGTAAGTTTGTTATGAAGGAATCCCCTGTGGGGTACTTATCACTAGTGAGGTTAGTAAGTAGAAGGGCCCGGTAGTAAGGGAGTGATCCGGTAGCGAGATACGGGATCAGTAGCGAGGTTCCGGTCTGTTCCAGGTAAAGAGAATAGCTGGAGGCTCCGGCAGCATAAGACAAGGCTGTTAAGCATGCGGTTTGAACGAACAACCTGTGAGAGAAAGCCGGCGATTGAAATAGCCGCTCAGAGCGGCGCTCAGTGATGATGTCATGCGGCTTAAAGGTATATGCGTTCCACCTAACTGAAAAGGTGGGACGCAATATGCAATGAAAAATGGGCAATAAGGGTACCAAAGGTACCAGAATCTTACAGTACCCCCCCCCCCCCCCTTAAGGCCGGCTCCAGAAGGCCTATAGCACTGGTTTCTCCAGGTATTTAGAGTGAAACCTTCGTATAAGCCTGGGTGCGTGAACATCAGAAGTATCCAACCAGGTGTCGTCTTGGGGCCCATAGTTCTTCCATCTTATGAGATATTGGAGTTTTCCTCTGTGGATACGAGAATCCAAAATCTCCCTAATCTCAAATTCTTCTCCGCCTTCAACTTGTACTGGAGGTGGAGGCAAGATGGTAGGCCTTATTCCTTGGTTAGGAACATGTGGTTTCAGTAGCGACACATGAAAGATGGGATGTATTCTGAGATCTGCCGGTAAAGTGAGTTGCACTGCAGCTTTTCCAATGAGTTTCTTAATTGGGAAGGGTCCCAGAAAATAAAGGTCCAAGCTTTTTGCTAGGGATCTTTAACCTTAAATTTTTCGTCGATAGCCAAACGAGGTCCCCAATAGCATATTGAGGAGAGGGTTTCCTACGAAGGTCGTAGTACCTTTTTTGTTGACTATGAGCGTGTGAGATGGTGGTATTAAGTAAACCCAGAGAGTCTTTTATTTGGGTAAGATAATCCGAGGCTACTGGGTTACTTGATGGTAGGATGCGTGGTGGAAGAAGTGTGGGATGAAACCCATAGTTTAAGTAGAACGGACTTTGCTTGGTAGTGCTGTGGGTTGCGTTGTTATAAGCAAATTCCGCCAGAGGGAGGAGGTCCACCCAATCATCCTGTAGGTATGAGGTGTAGCAACGTAGATATTGTTCAATGCACTGGTTGACTCTTTAAGTCTGTCCGTTGGTTTGAGGGTGGTAAGGAGAAGTGAGCTTTCGCTCAATCCGTAGTATATGACATAGAGCTTGCCAAAACTTGGAGATGAACTGTGAACCACGGTCGGATAAAAGAGTCTTTGGAATTCCGTGTAACTTGAACACATGTTTCATTAGTAATTCCGCTGTTTGCTTAGATGAAGGTAGTCTGCGAATAGAAATGAAATGTGCCATCTTTGTCAGATGGTCCACTGACACTAGAATGGTATTAAATCCTTTGGAAGGTGGTAGTTCTACTATAAAGTCTAAGGACACAACTTCCCATGGAACCTGGGGTATTGGTAGACTGCAAAGTAGACCAGATGGTTTTGTAGTGTCAATTTTGGACCTTGCACAGATGTCACATGAAGAAACAAATTTTTGTACAGACGTCTTCATATCAGGCCACCAAAACTGCCTGGTAAGCAAATTAAGGGTTTTAGTCATACCCATATGTCTTGCCATAGGCACATCATGTGACAATTCCAAGATCTTGGTGCGCATAGTGGGGGGTATGTAGAGTTTGTCGTTGTAGTAGAGGAAGCCTTCTGCATCAGTACTTAGTTGTGGTGGAGGTGAATCCAGTCCTATACTGTGCAAAATCTCTTCCTTCAGGGAACGAACAACACCAATAATACGTTCATAGGGTATTATAGGAATAGAAGGGATTTCGGCGCAGTTATCTTCGGTTAATCGTGATAGCGCATCCGCTTTTTTATTTTTGTCTGCAGGCGTGTAGGTCACTAGGAAGTTGAATCTTAGGAAGAATAATGACCATCGTACCTCCCGGTGGGAAAGAGTTTTGTTAGTCTGAAGGTATTGAAGATTTTTATGATCTGTATATATGAGTATTGGTAATCGGGTACCTTCAAGTAGATGTCGCCAATTCTCTAGTGCCAGTTTTATGGCAAGCAACTCTTTTTCACCCACTGGGTAATTCACCTCTGGGCTGCTTAGTGATTTAGAGAAGAAAGCAACTGGGTGGAGTGGTGAAGTATTTGTTGGTCGTTGGGAGAGAACTGCTCCTACTGCCATGTTTGACGCATCTACCTCCAGGATATATTGGAGGGATGGGTCTGGATGGCGTAGTATGGGAGCAGAAGTAAAGCTTGATTTTAACAAGCGGAAAGCTCCATTTGCTTCTTCTGACCATTTGAATGGTTTCTTTATACTTGTAAGTTGTGTGAGAGGTCTCACAATAGCAGAGAAGTTCTTAATGAACTTCCTATAGAAGTTTGAAAATCCGAGGAATCGCTGTAATGCCTTACGAGTTGTTGGTATAGGCCAATCCAGAATACACGATATCTTGCTCATATCCATCTTGATTCCGGTTTTAGATATGATGTATCCTAGGAATAATATTTCTTCTTTATGAAATAGGCATTTTTTTAATTTCACGTATAGATTGTGTGCGAGTAATCTGGATAACACAAGTCTTACATGTTTTATATGTTCAGACAAAGATCGAGAATAGATAAGTATATCGTCCAGATATACCACGACACAGACATCAAGTAAGTCTCTGAAGATGTCATTTATGAATTGTTGGAAAGCTGCGGGAGCATTACACAACCCGAAAGGCATCACAAGATATTCGAATAATCCGTATCTGGTTCTGAATGCTGTCTTCCACTTATCTCTGTCATGGATTCGGATTAGGTTGTATGCCCCTTTTAGGTCCAATTTAGAAAAGTAGGTAGCCCCACGCACTTGTTCAATGAGTTCAGGGATGAGCGGTAAAGGATAGCGATCCTTTATCGTAATGGTATTTAATTGCCTATAGTCAATAATAGGCCTAAGACTTGAATCCTTATTGCGGACAAAGAAAAGTCCTGCAGCTGTGGAAGAAGTAGAGGGTCTGATGAACCCTTTCGCCAAATTCTCATCCAAGTATTCCTTGAGATGAGAAAGTTCATCCTGTGAAAGAGGATAAACATGACCGAAAGGCAATTTGCTATTAGGGAGTAGATCGATAGAACAATCATAGTCCCTATGGGGAGGCAACACTTGAGCATTTTTCTCAAGGAAGACTTCGGTCAGATCCTGGTAGCATAGTGGTGTAATCTCATCTGACACCACAGACAGGATCTTTCCATAAGATGGGAGGTTACACGTGATCTCGCAATAGTGAGAAGGGAAGGTTAGAGTCCGTGTTTTCCAATCTATGGTTGGTTGATGTATGTGTAACCAGGGGAGTCCCAAAATAATGGGAAAATGTGGTGAAGGTAGTTTATCAAAAGTGGTGGTCTCCATATGGGACTCATTAGCAGTGACAAGGAGTGCTTGTGTCTGATTGGTGATTGGACCAGAAGATAACGGAATACCGTTAATGAAACTAACAGAGACAGGTTTAGGTTTTGAAATAATAGGTATTTTATTTAAAGTAACAAAACCTGTATCGATATAGTTCCCACAAGATCCTGTGTCGATCATAGCCTTGGTGGTGATCCTAGTTTGGTCCCACTGTAATGTCAAATGAATAAAGAGATAGGGATTAGAAAAGGAAGTCGTTAATCCCCCTAGCAAGACATGTGAACACTCACCCTCTTTTTTGCGGACAAGGGGACAGACGCTTATCAAATGATCCGGGGAGGCGCAGTACATGCAGAGATTTCTGGATCTTCTCCTGGCTCGTTCAGTTGTCGATAAAGGTGGGCGTATGGTTCCTACCTCCATAGGAGTAGGGTCAACGGCCGATTCCCGAGAAGGACTGGACGATGGCATTCCCATCTTCTCAGCCTTTCTTTCTCGTAATCGCCTGTCAATGTTGATACTGAGTTGTATTAAGGCATCCAAAGTGCCAGGTAAATCCGCTCGGGCGAGCTCGTCTTTAACGGCTTCTGACAACCCAAGTCTGAACTGAGTTCGCAGAGATGTATCATTCCACCCTGAATCAAGGGTCCATCTTTTGAACTCTGCTACAAAGTCTTCAACAGGTCTCCTTCCTTGTTTTAAAGCCCTTAATTGGATATCAGCAGTACTCTGCCTATTGGGGTCTTCATATAAGCTAGCGAGTTCCGCTAGGAATAAAGGATAGGAGTTGAGAAGAGGATCATCTTTCTCAAAGAGAGAGTCTGCCCAGGCCCGTGGATCACCCGTCAAATATGAAATAGTGGTACAGACTTTAATTTGATCAGTAGGGTAAGTACGAGGTTTTAGCAAAAAAAGCAATTGACATGCGTTTTTGAATTCACGAAATTTTTTCCGATCACCTGTAAACACTAGAGGAGGGTTTATTTTAGGTTCAGGGGGCTGAGCAGCAGTAAGCTGTGAAAGACGGGCTATCTGCTGTCTCAGAGTCTGATTTTCATCTTTTACTTCAGTAAGAGCAAGTATTAATGCATTTACTTTTTGTGTTAATTGTATCACTTGAGTGGGTAATTCTGCTGAATCCATTTTTTAGGGTTCGTTCAATCTGTAACGCTCCTGCGTTTTTGTTATAGTGAGCTGGATTTGCAGCTGCAGAATCTCCACTCAGTAGTCATGTAGAGATGTGTTGAATTACCAGATCCAACTCTCCAGACTCATCACTGTGGACCCGCCTGCTTCAGCATACAAATACACATACACTCTATAAGATGTTCCTGGAGTGATAGGATGTATATGACAGTATAGAGGTGATGTGCTGAAGGGACAGGCGTGAGCAGTGATAGCAATGATAAGCACTTGATAGTAATGTTCAGGAGAGTGGTAGATGGTAATAGGTAGAATGCAGATAGGTTAGTAATCATGTATAGTAACAGGTGGTAAGGACAGCAGATGACATATACAGGAGAGACTAACCCAGTGCAAGGATAGATGGTAGTAGACTCAAGAGCTAGCAATCTATGTAACAGTGTAGATGATAGGATTAGTAATGCATAGATAGTAACAGTCCTTAATGTGCAGAAGTAGATAGTGTAAGTTTGTTATGAAGGAATCCCCTGTGGGGTACTTATCACTAGTGAGGTTAGTAAGTAGAAGGGCCCGGTAGTAAGGGAGTGATCCGGTAGCGAGATACGGGATCAGTAGCGAGGTTCCGGTCTGTTCCAGGTAAAGAGAATAGCTGGAGGCTCCGGCAGCATAAGACAAGGCTGTTAAGCATGCGGTTTGAACGAACAACCTGTGAGAGAAAGCCGGCGATTGAAATAGCCGCTCAGAGCGGCGCTCAGTGATGATGTCATGCTGCTTAAAGGTATATGCGTTCCACCTAACTGAAAAGGTGGGACGCAATATGCAATGAAAAATGGGCAATAAGGGTACCAAAGGTACCAGAATCTTACACAGATATACAAATAAAACGTATGTAGGAGGATTTGACTCATCTCTGTGTATCTTCTGAGGCTGTTCACCCTATTGGGTATACGTGTGGGTTTCCATCTATTTTACCTTTGTCAGAGAAAGTGTCAAATGCCTTCCTGCGTTTTGCAGCAGCACTGTGTAAATCTCAGGGCTGAAAAACAAATCTATTGGAATGTGAATCATTCAGGTTGATTAACCTCCCTGGCGGTATGATTCTTTTGGATCTTAGGTGCTGAAAGCGGTACCATTATTTTGCATGTAATTCTTGTGAATGAGCAGCCCAAACCAACTGTATACATTTATGATATATATTATATATATATATGTATGTATACATATATTATATATATATATATATATATATATATATATATATATATATATATATATATATATATATATATATATATATATATATATATATATATATATACATATATAATGTATACAGTTGGTTTGGGCTGCTCATTCACAAGAATTAAGTATATATATATATATATATATATATATATATATATATATATACGTGTATATATATATATATATATATATATATATATGTATATATGTATATATACGTATATGTACGTATATGTATATATATATATATATACATATTTACATAAAAAGTACAGTAAAACTGCAGGAAAGGGCACTGGGGGGCAATGTAATGTGAATTTTTTTTATTTTGCATTGTATCAGTGTGCTTGGTGTGTTTTACATTTGAATTTGCCGCCGGTTCCACCCCCCCGGCGGACGTCACGTCGCCGGAGACGGAAGACGGGGCTCGCAGGCGATGACGGGAGGAAGCTCAGCCGCAGCATACCGCCCGCATACATCGCTGGATCCCGGAGAAAAGGTAAGTAAAACTTCTACCAGGATCCAGCGATCTTCCTAGCGGTACCCCGAGTGTGGCTCGGGGTTACCGCTTTTGGCTCTAAAATCTAACCCCGAGTCACGCTCGGGAATACCGCTAGGAAGGTTAAGTAAAACTTGAGAGAGCAAAATCTGGTACAGCCCTGCAATGAAACCAATCAGCTTTCACTTTTTTATGCCAAAGCTTAATTGAACAAGCTGAAGTTAGAAGCTGATTGGCTACTATGCACAGCCGCACCAGATTTTACACTCTCCAGTTTTAGTAAATCAACCACTTTATGTTCTCATTTATCCACACCATAGTATATCTAGCAGTAGATTCAACTGGGTTTGTTCTGCAATGTTGAACAAATTTCATGGCTTATCCAAGTCACTTCTTCTGTTCTAATGAGCATTAGAAAAATATCCCAGCACCAGGTAAAGCAAAAAACACAGGACCAGCGAACAGATGGCGAAGCAGAATAAACAGATTCATATAGTTATTAAATTTGTAGCTAGAGTGTTGGGAAAACTCTGGAGGATCCTTTACAAACATCTCATTACTGTCTTTTTAAGCCCAGTAATACACTGAGACAGAAGCTTTTACATCCAAAAGACCCAATACCCACATGTGAAATATGCAGTATAGTGTAGTGAGGACTGCAATGACCTGTACATTGTAAGAGGAACAATCTTTCAACAAATAGATGGTCCAACATAGGATTGTAAATGCTACAGAACAAGACTCAGTAGTCTCCTACAAAGCGATATCAAACCCAAAACCAAAAATATATATATTGCAGCTTACCAGTCATTAGATGTGGAGGCTGCATTTGTTTTCTTTTTTTTCACCTTTTTTTCCTTTCTGCTTTCACTTGTTTTCACCTGGCCAGTAATAGGCCTCCTGTATTAGAGTGCACCCTATTCTAGATGAATGAGCAGAGGGGGCACCTTTGGACAGCAGCATTGTCACTCTGGGGTTAGGGGAGTTGTCTAAAGTACTAGCAGACTAAAGCCCCGTACACACGATCAGATTATCGAACGATCTGTCGTCCGTTTTTTGTGGCATGCTAGTCTGATGTGGAAAGTGAAGAGGTTATTTTCATACAAATTTTCCTGTACAACAGAATTCTACTTCAGAAGTGATGTCATGTGTTGGATTGCTTTGTATGTTTTCTTTTGTCTCTGAGCATGCCTAGTCTTGCTCTTAAGATTTTTTTCCGTCGAAATCTGTACTAATGAGACGAAAATCGGACGTTGTATTACGGACGACAAAAATTTTATAGCCTGCACCTCAGGATTTTTTCGGCCGAAAAGTCGGAGTCGGCTGTCGAAAGCACCATACTAACAATCCAAAAATCGGCAGATCGGTCGTCGGACGAATTTTCCCTTCAGATTTTCTTATGGTGTGAATGGGCCTTTAAGCTGGATACACACTATACAACTTTTGTTGTTAGATTTCCATTAGATTTACCTTCAACTATGTAGTGCAAGATCCTGAATGATTGCATACAAATTGAAAGTGTTTAGGTTTGACCTCATATTATATGGTTTTGGTAAATCTAAAGGAAAAAAATCTAAAGATTATTGTATAGTGTGTATGGCCCATTAGATATGCTAACAAATTGAAGCCAAACTCCAGCTCACACTTTATAATCAGTTACAGCAAACAATTTGTTTCCTTTTGGGATAAAGGTTTTACATAAATAAATAAAAGCTGATCAATGTAAGCACTCTTGCTAGTGTTAGATGGTTTGTCTCATTTCTGTAACTAATACATTCTGCTAGAGAACTTGCTCTTTTGAAAAACAACAGACTTAGAGATGGTTCACACTACTGCGACCAAAAAGTCGCCCCATGAAGGAGCGACTTTTTAGCGTGACTTTAGTGTGACTTTAGCACGACTTTAGCGCGAATTTAGCGCGACTTGTGCACTACTTTGAAGAGATTTAAATGATAGGCGATTTTGTCTGTGGGGAATGCTTGGGTAATCTTTTTCTTCTTCCTGAAAAGTCTGATCACAGTCGCTTAAAAATAGATAAGGATCCGACTTAGAGTCGACTCCCATTGAAGTCTATGTGCACAAGTCGGATACAGGTCGCCTTGAAGTAATACAGGAACCTTTTCTGAAGTCGGAGCGACTTCAGTAGTGCATATTAAGACGGCTCTCATTCATTTACATTGAATTTGTAATGACAAGCGACTTGGGGCGACTTGAGGTCGCACAAGTCGCGTCCCAAGTCAGAGTAATGTGAACCGGGTCTTACTGGCTAGAACACCAGATAAAAGAAAGAAAGCATAAAAAAGAATATGAATATCACATCTAAGAATTAGTAAGCTGCCATAAAATAAATGTTTGCTTTAGGGTTTAATAACGCTTTAAAGAAAAGGGATATTATTTTGAGGACAGTAAAGTGCACATTTTCGACAGACAGGACAAGTGTCTCACAAGAGGTGAGGTGAGCCTTCCTGAAAACCATGGATATGAAAATGTATTTAGAACGGGGTTATTCAAGACCTTTTCCATTTTGTTTTCCTGAACTCAGCAGACTCAGAGGAAAGCAGATGTAAAAGGACACACATGGAGTTAACATAGAGGTCTGCCTGAAAAACTGACAGGTGGATGCAATCGGACCACCCCTATGAAAGCAAGGCCCGAAGCGAAAAAAAAAAAAAAAAAAAAAAATAGCGCAGGGCAGACATGACCATGTGAAGAGGGGAGACAGGGCAGGTGTGAGTTAAATTAAATTGTTTTGAGTTGGGGGGTATTCAGGGATTGGTGTATCAGGTTTGGGAGGGGTTGAGGTACAGTTAGGAGGGGTGGCCCCTCAGATTGGAGGTCAGTGGAAGTTCAACGGACGAAGGAAGAAGAAGCTTGGTCACCCACCTTTTTCACTGCAGAGCATCTCACCTCAGCTTCCCTGGTCTGTGATGGCGGATTTGGACGTTTTGCTGGAGCAAATCAAGGCCGCTGCCGCGGTGAAGGGGACTGAGTGGCTCCGGTCCCAGGTCTCCACGTTGATGGGGGTTCAGGACTCTGCACAGGATTCGGAGGGGCTTGCGGTCCCGCGGGCTCGGCGGTCACGGCCGCCGGAGCGTTTTTTCACCGGACCCTTCCCCTCGAGCTCAGCGTCATCCTAGGAGCCCCGACAGGGACCCTTCAGGGCCGCCGGCTAAGCGTACTCCTGCTGCGGCCGTGCGCGCCTCTGGGAGGAATCCTCTGCATGGACGGAGCTCTGGGGGTAGTGGGGGGTGGCGGCCTTCGGTATCTCCCCGTCCCTCTCGCCGGGGTGCTACTGGACTGGCGGGCTCCCCTACTGGCGATGCTCCGGTCGGAGGGGTGCCTCGGCGTGGGAGCGGCTTCATGGCGGCCGGTGGCAGCAGTGATCGGCGGGACTCGGAGTCGGCCTCGGCTGGGCGCAGAGAGATGACGCGGCGGGGCAAGTCACGTGGCCGGGTCATCGGAAGTTCGGCTGGTTCACAGAGGTCTCCGTCGGGCGGAGCTGGAGTACGGGGGCGTGGACGCCTGTCGCTCGGCTCTGCAGATGGCGGGAGTGCGACACCTGGTGGACGGATGTCGGCGGTGCCCGGGGACGATCGTTCGGAAGGCGAGGTGTCCGGATCGGATGTGGAAGAGGATGTCGGTGGTCGGTCGGCGACGAGGGAGGCTGGATCGGCGGCTGGGGGCGCCCCCCCTGGGCAGACAGGTGAGGTCACAATTCCTTCTCTGGCTTTGTCTGATTTGCGGGGCTTGTTTGATGTGGGGGGTGGGAGTGCTGGAGGGGCTCGTGGGGTGGGGGTGTCCCGGCCAGTGGGGGCGGGGACCCCGGAAGGGGGTGATGATGGGGGTTTGAGGGGCTTCCTCCTGGGTCTACGGGACCTCTTGGGGCGTTTGCCCCCGGGGGTCGGGGGCCGCTTGTCTCCAGCGGCGGCTTGGGTGCCTCCGGCGGGGGGCTCGGGCACGGAGCCGGGGGGGGCCCCGGGGCTGGCGGGGCCGTCTTCCACGGGGCTAGTTGCGGGGGGGGCTGGGGCCCCTCCCCAGGTTGTTGGTGCGCCGGCAGTGGTGGCAGTGACGGCCGGGGCGGCGGGGGACAAGACCGGGACGGCGAAGGAGGGGAAGGCAGACGCCGTTCGCCTGGACGATTCAGCGAAAGGTGAGGTATATGTTTGTTTTGAGGGCCCATTGGGGGCACATTTGAAGCAGGAAGTCCGGGAGAAGATCTGGAAGGGTGAGTACGTGGAAATCTTCACGCTGTTGCCCCTCGAGAAGTTTCACCTGGACAGGGTTAAACCGGAGGAGCGCAAGAAGGAGGACGAGGAGGCGCGACGCTATCGGCTTATCACTCGGACCTTCGCCAATTGGCTGCAGGCCTTTGCCATTCTGGCGGGCGTCATAGGGGAAAAGGCGCCGGAAAACTGCTCGGCCCTGTTCTGCTACATGGACGCTGTAGGGGAAGCCTATCGGGTTTACGGGGGGTCGGCCTGGCTGCGGTACGACGAACAGTTCCGGCAGCGGAAGGCGGTTAGGCCGTCCTTGCGGTGGGACCACAAGGACATCAGCCTGTGGATGCGGCTCATGTCGTCTGCGAAGGCTCCGAATCAGTTTTTTCCAGGGGGGGCCGGTGGTTCTGCGACCCCGGGACAGCCAACCGCAAAGAGGAGGGGTTTCTGCTGGCAATTTAATGAGGGTTCCTGTAAGTTCGGTGGCACATGTCGCTTCAAACATGAATGCTCCGGTTGCGGAGGTTCCCATGCCTTGGCTCGGTGTTTTAAGTCCGGAAAAGGGCGGTCCGGAGAGCCTTCGCACAAAGGGGACGACGCCGGTGAGGGTGGAAAGGCTGCGGCCTTTTCTAGATAGGTACCCCGATAGGGCGGCTGCCCGACTTCTGGGGGAGGGTTTTGCGGTGGGTTTTCGTATCCCTTGCTCTTTGGCCTCGGTGCCGCCGGTGGCGAGGAATTTGCGTTCGGCATTGCGCCACCCTTTGGTGGTGTCGGATAAGTTGCACAAGGAAGTGGCTCTCGGTCACATGGCGGGCCCGTTCTCGGAGGTGCCGGTGCGTGACTTGGTGGTTTCGCCGTTGGGGGTGGTTCCCAAGAAGGAACCCAACAAGTTTCGCCTCATTCACCACCTCTCCTTCCCAAAGGGTGGGTCTGTGAATGACGCCATCGACCCGGATGCCTGTACGGTGTCTTACATTTCCTTTGACGCCGCGGTGGCCTGGGTGCGACATTATGGGCGGGGGGCCTTGATGGCCAAATCGGACATTGAGGCGGCGTTCAGGTTGCTCCCGGTTCACCCGGACAGTTTTCGATTGCTGGGCTGCCGGTGGCAAGGGGCGTATTATGTGGATCGCTGCCTTCCTTCCTATGGGCTGCTCCATATCGTGCGCGCTGTTTGAGACCTTCAGTTCCTTTGTGGAGTGGGTGGTTCGGGAGGTTTCCGGTGTGAATTCGGTGATCCACTATTTGGACGACTTTCTGTGTGTGGGCCCGCCCTCTTCCAACGGGTGCGCGATCCTGCTTGCCACGTTGCAGCATGTGGCCGGGAGCTTCGGCATTCCGTTGGCCCCCGACAAGACGGAAGGCCCGACCACGGTGCTCAGCTTCCTGGGCATTGTCGTGGATTCGGAGGCCATGGAGTGTCGCCTACCGGAGGATAAATTGGGGGCTTTGAGAGCTGAAATTGAAGGGGTGCTGGGTTTGCGCAAGATTCAGTTGCGCAGCTTGCAGTCGTTGCTGGGTAAATTGACTTTTGCCTGCCGCATTATGCCCATGGGCCGGGTTTTCTGCCGACGGCTGTCGGCGGCGACTTCGGGGGTGAAGTTGCCCACTCACTTCGTCAGGCTCAACAGGGAACACAGGGATGACTTGCGTCTGTGGCACGGTTTTTTGGCCACATACAATGGTAGATCCTTGTGGATGGCCGGGCCGATCAGCAACTTTGATTTGGAACTGTTTACCGATGCTGCTGGTTCGGCGGGGTACGGGGCTTTTCACCGGGGGGCGTGGAGCGCCGCCCCTTGGCCGGGGGCATGGCAGGTAGCGGGGCTGGTCAGCAACTTGGTGTTGCTGGAACTGTTCCCGGTGGTGGTGGCCCTGGAGATTTGGGGGGCGGAGTTCAGGAACCTGAAGGTTCGCCTCCATTGCGACAATCTCGGGGTGGTTCAGGTGATCAACCGCGCGTCGGCTTCGTCTCAGCCGGTGGTGCGCCTCCTCAGGTATTTGGTTTTGCGGTGTCTACGGTTGAATGTTTTCCTGTACGCTGTGCACATTCCGGGGGTTAAGAATGATATTGCTGACGCGCTGTCTCGTTTTCAGTGGGACAGGTTCCGGGAGTTGGCACCGGCAGCGGAGCAACGCGGAGTCGCGTGTCCGGAGTGGCTATGGGGGATTGCCTTGGGGTCCTCGCTGGATGGATCAGGAAGTCGGTGAGCGAGTCCACGTGGTCGGCTTATTGCAAGGTATGGTTGGAGTGGCTGGAGGTGTTGCGGGTGGCATCGGTGGATCCTCTGGGTCGGGAGGTCAGGTGGGTGTTACTTTCTTTTGTCTCTGATCATTTTGAGAGGGGCGCGTCGGCTTCCGCTGTGGCTCGCAAGTTGTCCGGCTTGGCCTTTCTGTTTAAATTTCTGGGTTGTCAGGATTACACGAAGGACTTCGTGGTGAGACAAGCGTTACGGGGCTATTCCAGGGCTTATCGGAGGAGGGACACTAGGCGCCCGGTGTCCTTCGCTCTTTTGCAGGACGTCTGCCGGCAATTGGGGGAGCACTGCGCCTCGAGTTACGAGGTGGTGTTGTTTAGGGCGGCCTTTTCTCTCGCTTTTTTCGGGGCTTTCCGGATTGGGGAATTGGTCAGCTCCTCCCGGACGGTGCCGGGGGGCCTATTGGGTCAGGATGTCTCTGTCGGTCGGGAGGGGGTTACTATCCTCCTTCGACGGTCCAAAACGGACCAGAGTGGCAAGGGGGTCCGTGTCCGGTTGTTCGCGGTGCCGTCTTCACCGCTGTGCCCGGTAGGGGCGGTTCGGGATTACTGGGCAATCCGCCCTTCGCGGCCCGGTTCATTTTTAATGCATGCGGACGGGTCGTCGTTATCTCGTTTTCAATTTGTATCGGTGTTCAGAAGGTGTGTGGGCTCTTTGGGTTTGGATGCCAGTAGGTTTGCATCTCATTCCTTTCGGATCGGGGCGGCCACTGAGGCTGCACGCTGGGGATTGAACGACGATGCGGTCAAACGCATTGGGCGCTGGGAGTCTAGGAGGTTCTTGTTGTACGTTCGTCCACAGCTGTTGGTGTAGGGTATGTACGGGGGGTGGTTTTGTCGCTGGGGGGGTGTGGGCCCGGCTGGTTATCTGATTATTGGTTGGTTTTCTTTTCCTTTTGTCCCCTTTTCTTGTAGGTTTGGAACCCTGCCTTGTTTGGATCGTGGGACACTCGTATGTTTTCTGGGGGGCCCGGAGAGCTGATGTGCGTCCTAATGGTAGACAACTTGGTTTTTCTCGGCACGAGGCTTGTGTCAGGTGGCTGGGGGTGCCGGGGCTTACTTGGGGCAGGGTCCTTCCCGAAGTGCATCGTTTTGCCCGGTTGGACAGGCAGCCAGATGTTTTGGTGCTGCATGCCGGGGGCAACGATTTGGGGGCCAGGTCCGCGCGGGCCTTGATCAGGGACATAAAGTTGGATTTCCTTAGGCTGCGCACGGCTTTTCCGGCGCTGCTTGTAGTTTGGTCGGATATGGTGGCCCGCACGTCCTGGCGCATGGCCAGGTCGGTCGCGCGCCTTAATAAGGCTCGGATTAAGTTGAACAAGGAAGTGGGGCGCTTTGTGTGTCAGAATGGGGGGTTGGTGGTTCGCCACCTGGAGTTGGAAGTGGACACATGGCGGTATCTGCGGGATGATGGAGTCCACCTCAATGCGGTGGGTATAGATTTATGGGCCCTGGGATTACAGGATGGGATCCAGCGAGCCTTGAGGGTTTGGAGGGGCACGCAAGGGTAAGGTGTCACCCTTGGGTGCTGGTGGCGTTTTGTTGGTCTTTGCTGGCGGGGGAGGTGAACAGTTTAGGATAAGGGTATGGTTGGGACTCATCGTTGGTATGGGTCCCTATGGTGCATTCCATTTAATGTCAGTTTAAATGGAATTCAAAATGGTGGCACTGCGGGGAGTGGTTTGTCTCCGAGCCGGTGACGCGGCTGGAGGCCTATCAGGGCACAGGTCCCGCAGTGCAGGATTTGGAATTATTTGGAGGAGCCTCAAAGACCAACAGGCCTAATGACTGATTGTTTTATGTTTGTAAGGAATGTTTTTTCTCCTTATGTTAATTTTAAGGTAAAAGGGTTAATAAAATGGCTGCTGTGGCCAATTAACTCCAAGCACGGTGTGGTCTCAATTATTTAGGTAAAGGGAAAGGTTTATGGCATGGGGGTGGAGCCTTTGGCTTTAAGCAGCCTAAGAGTTTGGGGGTGACATCTATTCTACATTGGTCAAGCAAGGCCCGAAGCGAAAAAAAAAAAAAAAATAGCGCAGGGCAGACATGACCATGTGAAGAGGGGAGACAGGGCAGGTGTGAGTTAAATTAAATTGTTTTGAGTTGGGGGGTATTCAGGGATTGGTGTATCAGGTTTGGGAGGGGTTGAGGTACAGTTAGGAGGGGTGGCCCCTCAGATTGGAGGTCAGTGGAAGTTCAACGGACGAAGGAAGAAGAAGCTTCCCACCCACCCTCCCTAATTTCTGGGACTGTTATGGTTGATTTTGATTCATGTCTTTTGTGCTTTCTGTCCTTTCTGGGGGAATTTTATATTGTCATGGCAGCTGGGCGTTTTGTTGGTCTTTGCTGGCGGGGGAGGTGAACAGTTTAGGATAAGGGTATGGTTGGGACTCATCGTTGGTATGGGTCCCTATGGTGCATTCCATTTAATGTCAGTTTAAATGGAATTCAAAATGGTGGCACTGCGGGGAGTGGTTTGTCTCCGAGCCGGTGACGCGGCTGGAGGCCTATCAGGGCACAGGTCCCGCAGTGCAGGATTTGGAATTATTTGGAGGAGCCTCAAAGACCAACAGGCCTAATGACTGATTGTTTTATGTTTGTAAGGAATGTTTTTTCTCCTTATGTTAATTTTAAGGTAAAAGGGTTAATAAAATGGCTGCTGTGGCCAATTAACTCCAAGCACGGTGTGGTCTCAATTATTTAGGTAAAGGGAAAGGTTTATGGCATGGGGGTGGAGCCTTTGGCTTTAAGCAGCCTAAGAGTTTGGGGGTGACATCTATTCTACATTGGTCAAGAATTATTGCTCTTGTTCTAATGTTCACTGCGATACCTCAAATATGTGCTGCGAACACCATTTATGTATATGATTTAAAGCGGAGTTCCACCCTATTTTTACACTTTACACCATCAATGACATTAAAACATCCTGAAAAAGAATTGGATAATTATTATTTTTTTTTTTTTTGTTTCACTTACCTTATTTTTAATGAAAATTAACCTACCTTCCTTCCACTTCCTCCTTATACGGCCACGGCCCCCGACGTCACTTCCTCCTTTGCATTGACTCCTGGGAGATGAGAGTCATCAATCCCAGGAGTCAATGCGCCTGCACCGGTGTCCCTCGTCACTTCCGGTACAGGCGCGTCATTCCCTGCTGAATGAATTGGAACAGCTTCTGGGCATGCACAGAACCAGCTGTGGGATGACGCGCCTGCCCAGGAAGTGACGAGGCATGGCATTCTGGGACTCCGAAATCCAGGAAGAGGACACGAAGAGGGACACTGCGGATTCAGCTGCCCACACCACAGATGGCAGCGCTGGACAAGAAATTTACAAGGTAAGTAATTCTTCTTACAGGTAAACTAAACAGGGGACAGTTCAGAGGCTATTGTTGCTTAAATGCACTAGCCCTGACTGTCCTAGGAGTATTTTTATCTAAAAAAAAATTTTGGCCGGAACTCCGCTTTAAGTATGCTTTTGTTTCTGCACGCGAGCATAGAGGGATCGGGATGCTCTACTTTTTTTTTTTTTACTTATGTGTTATATTTTTTTTACTCTGTCCCTTACATTTTTTTTTTTTTGTATCACTTTCATTGCTTTTACAAGGAATGTTAACATTGCTTGTAATAGAATTCAGGTCCTCTTTATGGATAGATCTAGTGTCAATAAGAACAAATCTCTCTCCTACCTTAAAAAAGCAAAAGATAAACAAAAAACGTGATCTTTAAAAAAAAAAAAAAAATTTTTTACTTCTGCCCTAGACCAGAAGTGATGTTATAACGTCACTCCGGTCCTCCAAGACCATAGAGGCGATCAAAGACAATCTGGTCTCTGGTAACCTCTATGACCAGCCAGGTGAACTGTAGGTGCCGGTAAAAACGGTAAGCCTGAGAAACACCTATGAGCGCTGGGGGGGGGGATGGAACCATGTCATCTACTGGTGTTGGTCCACTGTGTTCATCAAGTCCAAAGTCAGCACAGCCGTCTACCAGGAAACTCAAGGGCACTCCATGCTTCCCTCTGCTGACCAGCTTTATGTAGATTCTGATTTAATTCTCCCGCAGGACTTGGCACCTGCCCACACTGCCAAAAGTACCAATACCTGGTTAAATAATCATGGTATCACTGTGCTTGATTGGCTAGCAAACTCGCCTGACCTAAACCCCATAGAGAATCTGTGGGGTATTGTAAAGAGGAAGATGAGAGACACCAGACCCAACAATGCAGACGAGCTGAAGGCAGCTATCAAAGCAACCTGGGCTTCCATAACACCTCGGCTTTGCCACAGGCTAGTCACCTCCATGCCACACTACATTGATGCAGTAATTCATGCAAAAAGAGCTCTGACCAAGTATTGAGTGCATACTGTACTGTACATGGACATACTTTTTAGTAAGCCAACTTTTTGTATTAAAAATCTTTTTTTTAATTGGTCTTATGTAATATTCTAATTTTCTGAGATACTGAATTGTGGGGTTTCACTAGCTGTAAGCCAGAATCATCAAAATTAAAAGAAAGAAATGCTTGAAATATATCACTCTGTGTGTAACGCATCTATATAAAATGTATGGGTTTCACTTTTTGAATTGAATTACTGAAATAAATTACCTTTTGATGATATTCTAATTTTATGAGATGCACCTGTAGGTCTTCATGCAGAAGATCTAAAGCAGTAGGCACAATATATTGCAAACCAGTCATACATTGGCTAAATACATATATAGAGAAAACTAAAAACCAGGGATTGAAATAGTAGCAGATCCATATGGAAACAAAATGCAAATATGATGTATTTTTTTTATTTAAGTCCTTTTCCTAAGTTTTTGCCCTTGCATAGAACAGCACTAAATACGATTTCTATACCTTGTCAATTGCAGGTCAAGTTTCACCTCTTTTTTTTCCTCCTTTTTTCCAGTGATCAGTAATAGGGATGATCGAACTTTTCAAAAGTTTGGTTCGACCAGAACTTCCAGAAAGTTCGGCCTGGATTTCAGAACCCCATTGAAATCAATGGGACCCAAACTTCGGTAATCAAAAAATCCAATTTTGAAGCCCTAAAACCAAAGAAATGCCCCTAAAAAGTGCCTAGGGTTCTGGGTCATGCCCCAGAGACTATTAATCACACAAAAAAGTTCTTAAAAATTGTCCTTTTTGATAGAGAGCCAATTATTGAAAAAATTATTGAAAAAAAAAATGAGATTTTTTTATTTTGACTTTGGATTTAGTGTCTGGGGGGTCTAAAAAGTGTACCTGTGAAGTTTCAACTCTGTAGCATGTCCAGAACCAGAAAAAAAAGATTGTTTCTCTTAGGTCACTTATAGAACAGGTAGAACAGGGATATGGCTCCGCTATTTTCACACCTTGCCGGTTTTGTAGCAAGCGTTTTTTTTGGGCATTTTTTGGGGGTTATTGGAGGCAGGAATAACATCAGAACTTCTGTGTAGGGGTATATATACACACACACTTATATGTATATATACACATACACATATATAGGTGTGAAAGTAGCAGAACACTATGCTTGCGCTAATGAAATAATTAACACCCATATGGCTTCTCTCCTTTCACACCTATATATGTGTATGTGTATATATACATACATGTGTGTGTATATATACCCCTATACACAAGTTCAGATGTAATGCCTGCCTCCAAAGACCCCAAAAAAATGCCCAAAAAAAAACGCCTGCAATAACACACCTGGGCAGTTTTTTTTGGGCATTTTTTTGGGGTCTTTGGAGGCAGGCATGACATCTGAACTTGTGTATAGGGGTATATATACACACACATGTATGTATATATATATACACCTACACATATATAGGTGTGAAAATAGCAGAACACTATGCTTGCACTAATGAAATATTAACAGGCATATGGCTCCGCTCCTATCACCTATAAATGTGTATATATACATACATGTGTGTGCATATATACCTCTATACAGAAGTTCAGATGTTTTGCCTGCCTCCAAAGACCCCAAAAAAATGCCCCAAAAAAAACGCCTGCAATAAAACAACTGGGCTTTTTTTGGCTTTTTTTGGGGTCTTTGGAGGCAGGCAAAACATCTGAACTTCTGTATAGGGGTATATATACACACACATGTATGTATATATACACATATATAGGTGTGATAGGAGCAGAGCCATATGCCTGTTAATTATTTCATTAGCGCAAACATAGTGTTCTGCTATTTTCACACCTATATATGTGTAGGTGTATATATACATACATGTGTGTGTATATATACCCCTATACACACGTTCAGATGTCATGCCTGACTCCAAAGACCCCAAAAAATGCCCAAAAAAAACACCTGCAATAACACACCTGGGTGTTTTTTTTGGCGCAGGCGTTTTTTTAGGCATTTTTTTGGGGTCTTTGGAGGCAGGCAAAACATCTGAACTTCTATATAGGGGTATATATACACACACACTTATATGTATTATACACATACACATATATAGGTGTGATAGGAGCGGAGCCATATGCCTGTTATTTATTTCATTAGCGCAAGCATAGTGTTCTGCTATTTTCACACCTATATATGTGTAGGTGTATATATACATACATGTGTGTGTATATATACCCCTATACACAAGTTCAGATGTCATGCCTGACTCCAAACATGTCCTCAAAAAAGCCCTATAAACGCCTGCAGCAAAAAGCAGGCTGACCGGCGAGAAGCCATATCCCTGTTCTATAAGTCACCTAAGAGAAACAATCTTTTCTCTATAGCGGTCACCCTGAAATGGAAGGGTTTGGTCACCCTGCCATAGCAGTCAGTGTCAGTTCACCCTACACTACACTACGTTCACCCTGGCATTTAACACTTTCCCTACAGAAACTAGATTTTTGAAGCTAACTAAAGTGGAAAATAGCACCCTAACTACACTAGATATCCCTTTCCTCACACTAATAATTGCTAAATGACACTTTTGAAGCAGAAGTAACAGAACTGCTTCCACTCTCTTCCACGTCCCTGTATTAAAATGGTAGAGTTTTGGCGGAGCTATCTTATATACTGGGGGTTGTATTCACTAATGATTGGCCTCTGGACCCCCTAGTCACTCCAATCACATTCCTAGCATTCTCCTGCCCCCTCAATTGGCTTGTACTAATGGTTCTGGTCCAATCATGGGCTTTTAAAGCCCATTTCCTGTCCCATTGAATTTTGGTCGGTTCTGGTAGCCGAATTCCGAACTTTTTCAGCAAAAAGTTCTAAATTCGGCCGAACCTCGAACAGTCAATGTTTGGGTCGAACCGATGGTCGACCCAAACCGTTCGATCATCCCTAATCAGTAACACAATTTGATAAATTATTTGCATACCGAATAAAGTGCAGCACAACTTTTTATCACTATTTCAGTTGGTGTGGGAACACAATGTTCAGCGGCAGCATTAATAGGATATAAGATTATTTCACATTAAACAATAAAGATTGGTAGCACGGGGAACACATTTTAGTTTTGTTTGATAAATTAATTGAGTCTGTGTAAACGACCAGATTAGGATAATATGTAGATTTTAGATAAAGGATTATGAGGATTATGATACAAGTATGACACAATGGTAAAGGATTACGATAAAATGGACTAAAACGTTTTTCTCCTTTTCATTTGTTAGTTTAGCCTGTATTGTTTTTGGACTGAATGATTCAACACACCAGTTTGCCTTACTGCCCAATGTGACAATATTTTAGGTGAAAACATTGTTTGCTCAAGGGTTCTATCTCTAGACCAGTGATCTCCAAACTGCCCTTTGCTAGCTGTTATCCGGCCCTTGGGGCACTTTTCCTCCCACCAATACGAAGCACTATTTCTCTCAATGAAACCAACAATGGGGTATAATTCCTGCCACTGACGCCAGTAATGGGACACTATTCCTCCCACTGACTTTAATGACACGGCACAATTCCTCCTACTGACATCAATGATGAGGCACTATTTATCCCACTTATTCAAATGATGGGGCTTTATATCTTCCCATAATGCCAATAATAGGGCATTATTCCTCCTCCTACTAACCACAGGTCTTATGTAATGTATTTACTCCCATTAACCACCAAGCCTGAGGCATTTTTTATTCCCATTGAATATAGGACATTTTCAATCCCCACTTGCCACAGTCTGCCCCCCCCCCCCCCCCTAAAGTCTAGGTAGAAAGGAGGCTTTTCTTGGCATGTGGTGGAGGGGAGAAAGGATTAACAGCTGACCAAGAAACATTGAAAGAGGCAGAGAAGGCAGATTAGGACCTGACTGGGTAGCAAAGAGAGAGGAGACAGTGTAAGTTGATCAAAGTCCTAAGTAGATTTTTATAGATGGGGGTAAGAGAGAGGTGGCTGACTGTGAGCATAACCCATTCCTGGACAGTGTGAGAAGGAAGAAGCTAGATGTTATGGATAAAGTTAAGAGAGCTGAGGTGGTGGGGGGTAACCATGGGTAAGGAATAGAGAATACTATTTATGATCTGATGATCATGAAACATTTGTAAAGTAAGTAGATTAGAGCATAATTGGGGGATAAAAGGGAAGATTATGGTGGATGGGGAGCAGCAGGTAGGCCAGGGACTGGTTGTCAATTTAGAAGAGGCAGAGTAAGGTTTGATTGTTTAGGGGTAGAGGAGAGAGAAAAGGCAGAGAATGTAATGTGGATAGGGGAGTAGAACACATTCACTGGTAAATTATATTAAAGAGAAGGAGCGGCAGCTCATTTTAAAGTAAAAGAAAAGCCTAATACTAACTATTCTTAAAAATGTCCCCAACTCCTCCTTCCTACCCTGCATCCCCTTTATAAAAAAGATCGGCTTACTAACCTTTTTGTAATCTGCTGTGTGTAATCCAGAAACAATGACATCACCCTTAGGCTCCCATTACCCGACTCTCGTCGGCTCTCCCCTGCAGCAGCTGCTCACAGATACATTGAAGCACAGCATCATGTGAGCAGACCGCAACAGATTAAAAACAGCTTTTTTTTATATACATGGTATGAAGGTTAGATAGGAGGAGGGGAAAGGGAACATTTTAAGAAATAGTTAAGTGTTAGGCTATTTTTCCAGTTTTTGGTTAGTAGTAAAAGATTAGAGAACTTGGGAGTTGGAGGTATTTTCTATACCTTATATCAGGGGTCTTCAAACTATGGCCCTCCAGTTGTTCAGGAACTACAATTCCCATCATACCTAGTCATATCTGTGAATGTCAAAGTTTTACAATGCCTCATGGGATGTGTAGTTCTGCAACAGCTGGAGGGCCGTAGTTTGAGGATCCCTGCCTCATATCCAACCTTATTTGACTCCACACTTGGAGTCTTTATGCAGGCACTGGAAACTTTATAATTTATACAACATTTTTATTATTTTCAAATCAACTTTGATTGAATGTGTGCTAAGTGTGAACAATCAGTTTGCCCCACACTTGCCACATCTTTGTATTCAGACCTAGAGATTCATTCTTTGGAGTCAATAGTTCAATGCTGCATCCAATGAATCACTTTTCTTCTCTTTGTCTTGTTATTTATTGAAGTATAATCAGTGGACCCTCCATGATATTTGTCTTGTTAACAGTGATGAAAATGCATCTAAATTGTTTTTTTTTTTTTTTGTTCCTAACGAATAGAATAGCAATCAATAGGTCTCATTCTCAAAATGCTTAACTTGGTAATTTGGGTAATTGGTAGTATCAAAGGTCTGTACATAAATGGTGTGATTACAGCAAATTACATAATAGACTTTTGGATGAGATCCAGAAAAAGAATGATTCATTGACCTGTGTCCTACTTTTTTTTCTGCATTATATTCAGAAATGTTACCTATTATTACATTTTATCTCGGCGACAGTAAGGCATTTACCTAATAACACTGGGCCTCACATTAAAATAGTAATGTTTGAAAGAAAGACTTTTTGTTCCCCAAGTCAGTTAAGCTGGAGCCAGTGAAGTTTTCAGAACAGATATCCTGTTTTAGGTTATGGGCTGCTAACAAGCCAGGGCTGGTGGGAAGATGGGAACTTGCAAATATCTCTGATGGGATTCTTTCAACTGGAGAAAATAGTGGCAAACTTTACAGTCTGGAAATTTGAAAAATGAAGACTTCAATGTCCAAGCTATTGCCATAAAACTAGAATTAATGAGAACCAACATATGCATACCATGAGACTGGCGTTTAGGGCAACTCTGTAACACCCTGTCACAATATATATATGGAGAGGGGGTTGGGACTTTAGATAAGGTTACAACTGAACATTTGTACCTCCATCCCTGTATTTGAAGACAAAGAAAAAAGGGGGGTTGGGACTTTGAGTGAGGCATAGGACTGAGTCTGATTGTGAAACAGAAAAATGGAGTAATGATAATATCAAATTTATTGAATACAACAGATGATAACAATACACAAAATGACATAAATAGAAAATACTGGTCTGACCAAGACATGTTAAAAGTATGCAATATAGCAATGATCTAAATTCAAAATCAAAGGAGGCAATGGTAGGACAAGCACATGTAAAATTGTATGAAAAATATGTATAATTTCATGAAGATTGCATCCTATTGTGCTTTACGCGTTTCGTGTTTCCACACTCTTCAGGAGCAGAGACAATCGGTTGTCTATCAAAAAATAATGTGCATATCAGAAAAAATATGTATGATAATATCTAGCAGTGTCATCGCCTAAAGAAGGCAATGTCTGTCGCAATGGATGATTTATTTACAACATGGTTCAAAATGTCGCCACATGGGGCCTGTGAAGGGGGGGGGGGGGGTCCTTTGAGACCGTCTCACCTGGGAACTAAGGGAGCAATGCCATGTGGGTGTGGGGAAGAAAGAAAAGCCAAGATGTGAAACAACTGCCCTCTCCATGGAAGGAAAACCACAGCCTCAGTTAAACTTCCAATATAGTCCTAGGAATATATATGATAAAAGGAGTATGTTCATATACAAAAAATATGTGTGAGAATGTGGAAATGGAATAAAGTGCAGTAAATGTGAATAGGAAGAAGAGAACCCAAAGAGATCATTGGTGTAACCAATGAACAGGAAGTGCCAGATTGATGAAAGACGGGGAGTGAAATAGAGATGCGTGGGAAAGTGACCTATAACCCATAAAGAAATCAGGTGACAAATGCTATAGAGGGATTACCTTGTGTGAATGAGTAGTTTCATAGGGATTGGTCAGAAGACAGTTGTGCATCCAAAAGACATCAAGTGAAAGTCCCCGAATTAAGGGTTACCTATATACACCCTCAAACCCACACAGGATGTGCTCCCAGCATCACGTGGCAGTTCCTAAGAGGGAGTGCGCGCCAATCCTGTCAGGGAACCTGACAGGCATATGGCGCCTTCATGAAATTATACATATTTTTCATACAATTTTACATGTGCTTGTCCTACCATTGCCTCCTTTGATTTTGAATTTAGATCATTGCTATATTGCATACTTTTAACATGTCTTGGTCAGACCAGTATTTTCTATGTATGTCATTTTGTGTATCGTTATCATTATCATCTGTTGTATTCAATAAATTTGATATTATCATTACTCAATTTTTGTGTTTCACAATCAGACTCAGTCCTATGCCTCACTCAAAGTCACAACCCCCCTTTTTTCTTTGACACCCTGTCGCAAAATAACCCATTTAGGAGTGTCGATCTCCTGGTCCCCCACTGTACAAAGAAGTTCCTTCGGCCAATCCCTACATCGCCTCTGTGCCCTAGAGAGACCATAAGATTTGGCAGGATAAACCACCTACCACTATGGTGGACCAGTAGATCCAAGGAGTTTTAGGTTCTTTCGGTCAGACCTATATAGCACTGCAACTGCAAGTCAATGCTGCCAGGTGATAGCAGAGGTGGTGCTTCCCCAAAGAGAGATAGGATCCTTCTATACAGCATGCTGGCAGAGAACAAGCTTTTCAATTCAGGCTGTGACTCTTAAGGAAATGAACCGTACAACTTTGTACACCTTTTATTTTGATGCACCTGGAGTTTGTCAGGCTGATTATAAACTTAAAATTCATTTGGAATTGAATGTTTTAACACCTTGGCTCTGTGTACAGTTTATTATTATAATACAATATAAACATGGGAAACCTGTGTTTTACAAAGGCTTCACTCCCTGTTTTGCAGTGTTTTATAATGGCAATGGTATAATGCTTCTTCTCCCTATCTATAAGCTCCTTCTCACTATTTATAATGGCAATGGTATAATGCTCCTTCTCCCTATCTATAAGCTCCTTCTCACTATTTATAATGTTAATGGTATAATGCTCCTTCTCACTATCTCTAAGCTCCTTCTCACTATTTATAATGTTAATGGTATAATGCTCCTTCTCACTTTCTATAAGCTCCTTCTCACTATTTATAATGGTAATGGTATAATGCTCCTTCTCACTATTCAAGTCTATAGGGTTGATTTACAAAAGGTAAATAGACTGTGAGGTAAACCGCAAGCACATTTGCTCCAGAAATTAGTAAAGAGGTGAAGCTTCTCTTTGCAAAGAATACCCAATCACATGCAAGGAAAAAAAATCACTGCATTTTTATTTTCACTTGATTGGATGATGGAAATCAGCAGAGCTCCCCCTAATTTACTAAGCTCTGGAGAAAATGCCCTTGCAGCATGCCACTGCACTTGCAACATGCACAGTCTATTTTCCTTTAGTAAATCAACCCCGATTGGTCATCTGGTAACTAAGCCCTGATAACTTGTTTGTTAGTTAGTTGCTAACCTATTCTGCCTCTAAAAAAATAGAATCTACAGACCCATGCATTTAATTGAATAACAAAATATAGAAGAGCAAGCATATACAAATATGAAAGTCATATAAAAATGTATTGAATTATATTACAATAAAAAAAGTGCTCTGTAAAGATACATTATACACCCCCCCCCCCCCCCCAGCCTCTCTACAATGATTCAGGACGGAGGAGATCACTTTAGCTTCACACTTGGTGATGCTTTCTATAAAAATGGCCTTGACTCCCATGCATTATTGCTTAAGACCCAGTTGAGAGAATCCAATAGCCTTGATTTTGTTTGCTTTTGCAGCTAGAGCTTGGCATTGGGGATGAGTGAACAAATCTACTTAACTTTGCTGCAGATTGGTCGGACCCAGTAAAGATTGAAACGTGCAACTATTTTTCAATCTTTCCTTGTGATCAATATCCTCAACACAACCACAATAAAAGGATCCTTAAGACCCCTTACCACTAGAATAAATGCTGCCATTTTTGGGCAACCCATGATTTATTCCCAAGCGTAATCTCTGATCATTACTGTAATTGAATTACCCAGCCAGTGTACTGTTTTTTTAGATCATGAGACATCATTATATGTGTGCTGCTTCTAACTAATTATCATTAGTCATATTTATGCTTGTGCTCTGTTTCATCCTATTGATTACAAAAGTTTGATTGTTTAATTCACTTGGGCAATATTGTGTGTGTGGTTAAGCTTTTTAGCAGTGCGTGAAAAGAGAAATACACTTACACAAGGAGCAATAGAAAATTAGTGCATATATACTGTGTATATACAATATATATATATATATATATATATATATATATATATATATATATATATATATATATATATATATATATATAATATTAGCTATAGTTGAGTCTTCTGGATAGCTGGGGGGGTCCAACACCAGTATCTGAGCTTGGCATTGATTCCTTTAAGGTAAGTACTGCACCCTACAGTAGTCCTGGAGTTTGTTATGGGCCACCCAATGTTAATGAGGAGGTAGAGACTCGGCTCCTTGCACAATTAGAAAGGGCTGCAAGGGCAGGGACAGTGATAATGAGGGTTTTAACACCGCAGAAACTGTTAAAGGGGAGGGACAGTGATAATGAGGGTTTTAACACCGCAGAAACTGTTAAAGGGCACACATTTACAAAAATATAACAAGAGAAATGAATGGTCCAGTTTATAGAGGCTTTGACTAGGAATGATGTTTTGTTGGACCTGGTAATCTCAAACCATGCAGAGCTTATTACAAATGTTCATATAAAAGAACATCTGGGTAGCAGTAATTATAACATGATGTTATTTAATGTTAGCTGTAAGCAACAAGCTTATACTGGAAATATAAAAACACTTAACTTTAAGAGAGCAAATTTTCCGAGATTAAGGGCTGCTCTTCAAGACTTAGACTTGGGGGGGGATATTGGCACTGATGAACACAGCACAGAAATGAGAATGTGTACAGACTGTATGTAAATTCCCATGGGCAATAAGTTTTAAAGGCTAAAAAATAAACCTATGTTAAGTTGACTAAGTTTTAAAAAAAAAATATTAAGAAAAGAGCTTATGAAAGCTCAGGTTGAAGCTGCTGTACCAACAATTTGATGTTAGTACAGCGATCTCCCCTGCTATGCTATTGTGTTCTGAGAGAAGGATGCCCAAACCCCCCCCCCCCCCGTCCGTCAGAACACTAAGCGGATCGGGAGTTGGTCGGCAGACCCTTTTTGGTCATGAGCCTTCAACAGAAGCTGTACACACGGGCCGAATGTCAGATGGTTTCTATTGAACCAGCCGATGCCAGCAACATTCGGCCCTTGTGTACTAGGCTTAAAGTGGTTGTAACTTTAACTCATGACAAAATAATTTTTATACACAGAAACGGATGCCTGCATAAATTGTGTGATTGTTTTTAAATAAAAAAAAACATCCCCTACAGCTATCTTCAATTTCAGTGTAGCCAGGAGCTGGCTAAATTGCCTGCGTTGTTAGGGGGACACTTTACAGCATCTGCCACAGTAAAGCTGTTCCCTCTAGTGCTAAGCCTGGACTCTGTCTTTTCACATCCTGAATGCAGAGTGAGTGAGAACTTACAGAAAAGCAGAGGATCTTGGGGCATGTAGTATAAAGAGAGAAAAACTCCACTATAGGTTGATTGTCATGAACTACAAGTTCCAGTCGGCTGGAGAGGGAGAACAGAATGCTGGGAGAGGTGATAAATGGCCTGTGTTGGGGAGGAGTCTCTCTCTTGGAACCCTGGCTGGAAGCAGTGTCCCAGATGGACGGAAAGGCATACAAGTGTGTGGATGCATTCATCATCGGCAGGTCTGGTCGGTCTGGTGAAAATCAGGAGGTCACCCTCACTGCCCGCAATACAGACCCGGCTGAATTACAGCACTGCAGGGTGTGGGGTGGAAAACCTCCTCCCTGATCACAGCATAGGCAGAAGCCTGCTTTAGGATCTTACCGTCATCCCTTTGAGTCTGGTTTTGTCTAGATTGTTGAGCAGGCAGAAGCCACCCTCTTTGCACCCCAAGAGACACTGCATGCAGACATCTTTATTATGCTTCTCTCACTAAAACCTCATTAATGAGACACTTTACATTTGCTGTTACAACATTGGATGCCATTATCCAGGAATTATACTGGGCCCTTGTTTAAGCTAGCTGAAGGCACAGAACACCTGCAACCAAAGGACTCCTCTTCTCCCCCCTACCAAAGGGACATTGAGTACCATACCATTTCAAATCATTAAGAAGCTCTTTTCAGAGACCAGGATCCTATATCTTGTGAGCAGTCTGACACAAAACTGGTCATTCTCCTTCCCTTTTCCCACCTGTGGCCATAGGCTTTTTTCAGATTTTTTTTGCTCTCTTTTCCATTGAAAATCTATATTCATAATTATCCTGTTTATTTGTGCTAAGAGTTGATAACTTTATATTTGGCTACATCACTCCTTGTTGATTTGTTTAACTGCAGAACCCAAAGCAAAAGAATCATTTGATTACTGTGTCATAATTTGGGGTCTGTGTAATTGCATTCAGAAATGTCAAAACCCAGTGTGTCATAGGTGTCGGGAGAATTGCAAGGTCAGGGCAACCATTGGGGTTAAATATCTTTAG
This sequence comes from Pelophylax lessonae, assembly GCF_965119305.1. Lineage (NCBI taxonomy): Eukaryota > Metazoa > Chordata > Amphibia > Anura > Ranidae > Pelophylax > Pelophylax lessonae. Next base: position 141,778,817 of record NC_138770.1, on the reverse strand, counting down.
GCTACCCTCACGGGGGTAGCGCTACATCAGTATTGCAGGCTACGTGATCGCTGCAGCTTCCCACAGCGATGCATGGACCTGCTGGTGTCCATGACAGTAGATGACATTGCCGCTGAACTTCTGGTTTCCTATAGCAATGGAACGCCATCAGGTCTGATGGCATGCGTTACTTCCTCCTTTCACTGGCCAAGTGCAGTGGTGCGGGGCATGCGCGGCTGTGACTGACTATGGAAGATATAGACAGGCTGTGCTCTTGGATGGATCACAATCCTAGATATTGAGATTACAAAACAACCTGATGAATCCGTAGAAACAACACTGTATCTTAAACCTACAGCAGGGAGCACTCTGCTTCATGCCAATAGCTTTCATCCTGAACCTTTGTTAAAGAGTATACCTTTTAGTCAATATCTTAGGTTACGACGGATATGTTCCAGTAATGGTGATTTTTGTATTCAAGCCAATGCCCTAAGAGATTCCTACAATGTGGCTACTCTCGTAGCTGCCTTAAAAAGGCATCTAATAAAGTCAAGAAATCCAACTGCAAGGAGGTGCTTTTTAAGAAACATATGAAGACACCCCCAGACACGGTTAGACTAATTACTACATTCAATAGACAACTTAGCCAAGTGCGGGGGATTCTCCAGAAACACTGGTATTTATTGACCAATGATTCTATTCCAAAAAAGTACAAAAGGGATAATCCAGAGATTACTGATCGGGGAGCCAAATCATTGAAAGATAGGATAACTCAGAGTCACTTTGGAGACACCTTTGAATCTAATCCGGAGCAATACGTATGTCAGGGGAACTTGAAATGTAAGTCCTGTGAGTTCTGTCCATTGATATTTGAAAATCAAACTATATATCTCCCAAATGGTAAACTTCACACGGTTCCCCACTATGTCAATATCAAACCATAGGGATTGTGTACATTAAGTTTTGAAAATGTGGCGCATTTTACATAGGAAAGACGAAAAGCCAATTCTGGTGAAGTATGAAGGACCACATATACTACGGTAAAAGCAACAAACTTTCTACCCCTATTGGACGACATTTTGCTTTTTGCCCATTAATGGGACACGAGTGTTATCAAATTTGCAGCTTTAGAAAGCACAGTATATTTCCAGACTCGAGAGGAGGGGATTTTGACAAAACAATACTCCAATGGAAGCAAGATGGATTTATAGACTACAGCCACTACAGCACCTGACCTTAATGAGGCCATGGGTTTTAAACCATATTTGTAGGTGGAATGTTCTGTTATATAGGGCTTAGAATGTGGTCCTTTGTTTTCTTTGCTCTTTTTGGCCTTTCCCTGTGTCTCTTCCCTATAGGCTTTGATGTTGTGTGATTAATCCCTCCTTGCTTTGTATTTATTTGTACTCAGTATAGTCCGTATTTAGAAACAGTGCTTCTACCTTCGTGTGAATGTTGGAAACACAGAGGTATTATTTTTGTTGATTCAATATTTGATAAATGAATATAAGAATTTATGCATTTACATGTTCTTTATTGTAATATCTGTGTACTGATCACCCAGAGGTGGTATTAAGACCTCAGCAGATTTGTGGATCTATGTTTGGACGCTGTCTTTGGGCGGGCATATTTGTTCCACATGGTCACCCCTGGATAGTTATCTAGATGTGACCGTTGTTCCGTCTTAGGTGGTAAACTCCTCCCCTTCTTCCCTTCCCACTCCCCTTCTGGTATGATCTATTTTGGGCTTGTTAGGGGATTGTTGTCCTTCCTAGTTGGAAGTGAGGTGTGGACTCTGAATGTGTGGCGGATGGAACGCACGCAGCGTTGTGATGTCATATCAAGGCAATGCAGGGCTGACGCATGTAACAGTGGAGACATATAAGGATTTCCCTTAGAAGCGTTCCATCCATCTGTGGAGGCGGACGGACGCCTGACTCTGAGGCATTGAAAGAAGGTAAGAGACCCTGGCTACATGTGACATGGTGTCTATACAAATGGGCTGCAGTACATTGTTTACCTACGTAGCTAATGTGTTGAATTGTTTGATTTTTTTCAGTTGTGGGATCTCTCTAGGATTTGGCCATGTGGCATCACTGGGATGGTTAGATGGATATCTCATACAGGATTGCCCATCTGGTTATATATCTGGATGTGGTCCACATCCTAAGGACAGTGATTTATCCAGTGAGTGGTGTATAGACCTGTTTAGGTGTTTGTATTGCAGTGTTATCCTATGAGTATACCTTTCTTTTTCTTTTTTCTTTGTTTTGCTCCTGGAGTTGTCATATTTTCTAGCTGCTTTTTGGCAATGTCGACTCTATGTCCGCCCAAAAGACATGCATATTTTATCTGCACTGGGTCCTAATGATTGTGCTGTAAGTTCCTTTTTTTGGGGATGTCACCCTATTGAAATATCTCATATTGAATATGTACTTGAATCTAAATGACTTATGGAACTATATCAATGCATATATGTAACTCATGCTTATTTTGTCTAGAAGAACATTATTTCCTCCAAAATTGGTCCTTAGGAAGCTAAAATAAAAGCGAAACGCGTTGACTAACAGAAGTGACCCAGTGGTACAGACACCCCCTTGGGGTATTGGAACCCAGAATGCACCAAACAAGGGAGGTGCTGTACTAGGGTCTTAATTTGTATACACACACTGTTTGTACAATTTTAATGTGCTTTTCTTTGTATGTCTGGATGTCTTGCAAACATCCTATATTTTTAACAATATGTGTATGCTTAAAACGTGAAATGGTCAGCCACTGCGGACGTACTGCAGGAGATTGTCAGAGACTTTAACATACAGAACTACAAGTGATTGTTGGGACTGTGTGTCCCCCACAGCTCTTATTGGTTTCTCTTGTTGACTTTCCCTTCACTACTGTCTCCTGTAATGGGTGGAGATGAGGCCTCATGTGGACCTTTTAGGAGGGCAGTAGTGAACTCCCTCAAATCTCTACAATTAAATTCTCTTATTCCTGCTTCATGCACTACAATTCACATTCAGTTTTTCAAGGCATGTTTGAATCTGATGTAGCACCCTCCTAGGTAGGTGCTAGAAAAGAGTACAGTTTTTGGGTCTTTATGCTTACCAGGAAGATTGCCAGGTAAATTTAGAGTGTGGGAGGAAATCTGACAAGTGAGGGCATAGGCATTGTTACAGCCATGGATATTGGCAGAGGAAAGTGTCTCAATGCATGCTTGGTGACTGTATAAATGCCAAGGGAACATGTGCTCTGGGTCTTTGGCTGGAGAGCGGGGTCCCGGAGGGAGGGGGCGGCTGACCCTCCTCAGTAGAAGCTGCCATGCGGCCTTGGGTAGTCGAACTGAGGGCCTGAAAGTCAGGGAGAGCTGAACCCAGGGGTCCTGTAGAGCTGACTAGAAGAAAGACACCAGGAAAGATCTGATTCTGCCTACCGTAAGTACAGATCTGTATCATAGGGCCTGCCCTGTGAGGGCCAAATTACTTCAAGTAGAAGAGTCAGTGGATGGGTGTCAGTCAAGGGGATGCTAGAGAGTGTCCTGAAGATAAAGTAGTGCATCAAGTCAGCTGCTAGAGAGAGCAAGAAGACTCAATTCTTCCATACAAGTGGCAGTATGGCACAATAAGAAGTGTGTCTGCTTCCACAAGTAATTTGGTGAGGCCAAGTGAGAGTTGTCCTTATCTACTGTGAATAGTGAAAGTTGGAGTGTCCCACTTTTCTCTTCTCCCATCCAGGTCCACAATAAATACAAAAACCAAATACCCTGGACTGTTTAATGAGTAACAAGCAAGTGGGAGCATGAAGGGATATATGGAAAACCCCCGGCAACTGTCTCCAGGTAATCAGAGGGTGGCCTAAGGAGTCAACACACACCAAGCCCTACAGGGACAGTGCTACACTGATATTGTTTTATGTCAGGCCTTCCTGTTGTGGGTTACATTAAAGTGGTTGTAAACTCTTACATATACCTACCCAGTGAAGTGTTGTAGCACTATTACTCAGTGGCTGACCAGAAAGTTATGAAACATTAGTCACAGCACTTGATGCACATCCAAATGATGAACTGACTTTGGAATATGTTAAGGGCAAGCTTGTGGATAAATATAAGCGTAAAACAGAAATCATTAATAGTGACATTACCATTACTTCTGTCGCAGAGTCTGCTTTAAAAACCAAAAAAATAGGAATAAAAACAGAAACATGCAACAAGAAACAATGTTTTGTGTAAGTAACAAGGTCATTTAAAAGCAGATTGGAGAAACTAGAAAGCTAGAATGCAAAAACAAACTAAACTACAAAAGACCAAAAGTATGGAGGAAGAAATTGATTTTGCTTCAGATAATGAATATGATTTTTAATCCAAAAGTTACACCTCATTTTTGCAGGAGCTACGAGTCACATGACAAATGACAGAAATTTCTTTATTTTCCTTGACCAGAGTAAAACAGAAAAAATCACCACAGCTAATTAGCAAATGATGGAATCAGAAGGAATAGATGGTTTTCTTTACTGTCCTATTTTCCTGAGTGTCACCAGAAAGATACCTGCGAAAAATGTCCTCTATGTCTCTTTTATTGAAACAAATCTTTTTTCAATGAAGAAGCTCACAAAACAAGGCAATGTAGTGACTTTAGAAGATGACAATTTTGCCATCACAAAAAGGGATATCCTGGGGCGGACTGACCATTTGGGCACTCGGGCACTGCCGAGGGCCCGTGGCCAATAGGGGGCCCCATGACAGGTTCCACTGCGATCTACCCATCAATCACAAGTAGCTGATGGGTAGATCTGGTCCCTGTTCCCTGTAAAGAGGCTGTAATTAGCCAATGGAGAGGAGTGCACCACGAGTGGTCTAATTACAGCCGCTTCCTGCGCTACTCTGCATGTAAAGAAAACTTTCAGCTGCATTTATCCTGCTGTGTGCCCCATGCCTTGCTGTGCTCCCCAAGCCCTGCTGTGGGCCCAATGTCCTGCTGTGTGCCCTATGTCCCGCTGTGTGCCCCATTGTGTGCCCCATGCCCTGCTGTGTGCCCAATGTCTCACTGTGTGACCCATGTCCCGCTGCATGCCCTATGTCCTGCTGCGTGCCCCATGTCCCACTGTGTGTCCAATGTCCCGCTGTGTGCCTAAAGTCCCATTGTGTGCCCCATGTCCTGCTGTGTGCCCCATGTTTCACTGTGTGCCCAATGTACCACTGTGTGCCCCATGTCTTGCTGCATGCCCTATGTCCTGCTATGTGCCCAATGTCTTGCTGTGTGCCTCATGTCCCACTGTGTTACCCATATCGTGCTGTTTGTCCAACTGAGTGCCCCATGTCCTGCTGTGTGCCCAATGTCCTGCTGTGTGCCCAATGTCCTGCTGTATGCCCAATGTCCCGCTGTGTGCCCCATGTCCCGCTGTGTGCCCCACTGTGTGCCCTATGTCTCGCTGTGTACCCCACTTCCCGCTTTGTGCCCAATGTCCCACTGTGTGCAAAATGTCCTGCTGTTTGCCCCTCTGCTTGCCCCATGTCCCCCTGTGTGCCCCATGCCCTGCTGTGTGCCCCATGCCATGATGTGTGCCAAGTGTTCCACTATGTGCCCCATTCCCCCGTGTGCCCCATTCCCCGCTGTGTGCCCCATGCCATGATGTGTACCCAATGTCCCACTGTATGCCCCATTTTCCAACGTGTGCCCCATGTCCTGCTGTGTGCCCCAAGCCCTGCTGTGTGCCCCATGATGTGCTGTTGCCCTGTGATGTGTCCTGTGCCCTGCTGTTTACTCTATGATGTGCCCTGCTGTGTGCCCCGTGATGTACCCTGCTGTGTAACACATGATGTGCCCTTTGTCCTACTGTCATGTAATGTGTTCTGTGCCCTGCTGTATGCCCCATGGCGTGCTGTGTGCCCCGTGCCCTGCTGTGTACCCCATGATGTGCCCTATGCCCTCCTGTATGCCCCACCATGTGCCCAGTGGGCCGCTTTGTGCCCCACTGTGTGCCCAATGTCCTGCTGTGCGCCCCATATCCCGCTGTGCGCCCTATGTCCCGCTGTTTGCCCCACTGTGTATCCCATGTCCCGCTGTGTGCCCAATGTCCCACTGTGTGCCCAATGTCCTGCTGTGTGCCTTACTGGGTGCCCCACGTCCCACTGTGTGCCCTACTGTGTGCCTTACTGTGTGCCCTATACCCTGCTGTGTGTCCGGTGCCTTGCTGTGTGCCAATGTCCTGCTGTGTGCCCCATGATGCGCCATGCTGTGTGCCTCATGATGCGCCATATGCCCTGTGATATGTCCTGTGCCCTGCTGTGTACCCCATGATGTGCCCTGCTGTGCGCCCCGTGCCCTGCTTTGTGCCCCTTTATGTGCCCTGCTGTGTGCCCCATTAAGTACCCTGCTGTATACTCCATGATGTGCCCTTTGCCCTGCTGTGATGTGTCCTGTTTCCTGCTGTGTGCCCCATGGTATGCCCTGCTGTGTGCCCCGTAATATGCCCTTAGCCCTGCTGTGTACCCCATGATGTTCCCTATGCCCTACTGTGTGTCCCATGCCCTGCTGTGTGCCCCATGATGTGCCCCACTGTGTGCCCCATGCCCCACTGTGTGCCCCATGCCCCACTGTGTACCCAAACCCTGCTGTGTGCCCGCTGTGTGCCCCATGCCCTGATGTATGCCCCATGATGTGCCATGTTCCCTGTTATGTGCCCTGCTGTTTGTCGCTTGCCCTGCTGTTTGCCCTATGATGTGCCCTGCTATTTGCCCCATACCCTACTGTTTACCCCATGATGTGCCCTTTGCCCTGCTATGTACCCCATGTTGTGCCCTTCTATGCTACCTGTGATGTGCATCACACCCTGCTGTGTGCCCTATGCCTTGCTATATGTCCAGCTGTGTGTCCCATGCCCTGCTGTGTGCGCAGCTGTGTTCCCCATGCCCTGCTATGTGCCCAGCTGTGTGCACCATGCCCTGCTGTGTGCCCCATGATGTGCCCTGTGCCCTGCTGTGTGCCCCATGGTGTGCCTTGTGCTTCATGATATGCCTTGTGCCCCATGATGTGCCCTGCTATGTGCCCCGTGATGTGCCATGTGCCCTGCTGTGTACCCCATTATGTGCCCTATGGCCTACTGTGTGCCTCATGCCCTGCTGTGTGCCCCATGATGTGCTCCACTGTGTGCCCCATGCCCCGCTGTGTACCCAAACTCTACTGTGTTCCCCATGCCCTGATGTGTGCCCCATGATGTGCCATGTGCACTGTTATGTGTCCTGTGCCCTGCTGTGTACCCCATGATGGGCCCTGATGTTTGCCCCATGCCCTGCTGTGTGCCCTATGATGTGCCCTGATGTGTGTCCCATGTTGTTCTCTTTGCCCTGCTGTGTACCCAATCATGAGCCCTACACCCTACTGTGTGCCCCATGATGTGCCCTGCTATGTGCTTGTGATGGGCACTACACCCTGCTGTGTGCCCCATGCCCTGCTGTGTGTGCAGCTTTGTGCCCCATGCCCTGCTGTGTGCCCCATGATCTGCTCTGTGCTCCATTATGTGTCTTGTGCTCCATGATATGCCTTGTGTCCCATGATGTGTCCTGCTGTGTGCCCCACGATGTTTCCTGCTATGTGCCCCAAGATGTGCCCTGTGCCCTTCTGTGTACCTCATGATGTGCCCTATGACCTACTGTGTGCCCCATGCCCTGCGGTGTGCCCCATGATGTGCTCCACTGTGTGCCCTATGCCCCGCTGTGTGCCCCATGCCCCACTGTGTACCAAAACCCTGATGTGTGCCCCATGATGTGCCATGTGCCCTGTTATGTTTCCTGTGCCCTGCTGTGTACCCAATGATGTACCCTGCTGTTTGCCCCATGCCCCTCTGTGTGCCCTATGATGTGCCCTGCTATGTGCCCTGTGATGTGCACCACACTCTGCTGTGTGCCCCATGCCCTGCTATGTGTCCAGCTGTGTGTCCCATGCCCTGCTGTGTGTGCATCTGTGTACCTCATGCCCTGCTGTGTGCCCAGCTTTGGGCCCCTTTCTCTGCTGTGTGCCCCATGATGTGCCCTGTGCCCTATGATGTGCTCTGTGCCCCATGATGTGCCTTGTGCCCCATGATGTGCCCTGCTGTGTGCTCCATGATGCGCCTGTGCCCCATGATATGCCCTGCTGTGTGCCCTGCTGTGTACCCCATGATGTGCCTTACTGTATGCCCCATCATGTGCCCCGTGCCCCACTGTGTGCCCTGCTGTGTGCCCCATGCCCTGATGCGTGCCCCATGATGTGCCCTGTGCCCTTTTGTGTGCCCCTTGATGTGCCGTGTGCCCTGTGATGTGTCCTGTGCCCTCTTGTGTACCCCATAATGTGCCCTGCTGTGTGCCCCATGCCCTGCCATGTGCCCCATGATGTGCCCTGCTGTGTGCTCCATGTTGTGCCCTGCTGTATACCACATGATGTGCTCCATGCCCTACTATGTGCCCTTTGATATGCCCTAATGTGTTCCTCATTAAGTGCCCTGTAATGTGCCCTACTGTGCGCCCTGTGCTTCACTGTGCACCTAATGCCCTACTATGTGCCCCGCTTTGTGCCCTACTGTATGCCCCATGATGTGCCCTACTGTGTGCCCTGTGCCCTGCTGTGTACCATGTGATGTGCCCTACAGTGTGCCCCATGATGTGCCCTGTGCCCCGTGATATGCCCTACTGTGTGCCCCGTGATGCACCATGCTGTGTCCCATAATGTGCCCTGCTGTGTGCACCATACTGTACCTTGCTCATTGCCCCATAACGTGTCTTCTTGTTCCATGTAATATGCCCTGCTGTGCTCCATAATATGCCATGTTTCCCCCCTAATGTGCTCTGATGAGTCTATAAAGTGCCCTTTTGCCTCCATGTAATATGCCCTGCTGTGCCCCATAATGTGCCCTCTTGACCCCATGTAATATGCCCCATAATGTGCCCTGCTGTGTTCCCCTCTGTAATGTGCCATGCTGCCACCCCCCTTAATGTGCTCTTCTGTGCCCCATAATGTGCCCTCATTCCCCCATGTAATACATTTTTCTGTGCCCCATATTGTGCCCTACTCCCCCATGTAATGTTCCCTGCTTCCCCCCATGTAATGTGTCCTACTGTGCCCCCCCCCTCGTAATGTGTCCTGGTGTGCCCCATAATGTGCCCTGCTGATCCTCATGTAGTGTGCCCTCCTGCTCTGAACCCCCACATATTGTGCCCTTCGACCCCCTGTGATCTGACCTCCTGACTCCTATATTTTGCCATGCTTCCCCCCATGCTCTGCCCTGCTGCCCCCTGTGTACTGTGTCTGCTTAACCCCCCCCCCCCCCTGCGCTGCCTAGCTGCCTACTGTGCACTGCTTATTTCAGGTTCAACCCAGAACTGAGCATCTGTGCAGAATGATGCAAGGACAAGTTTCACATTAAATAGGTAAGTTTTAATATTTATTCAATTTTTTTAAGGTATTTCTAAAAATAATTGTTATATCAACAGCTCGCTGATCATACCAAAGTTCCATGAGCTGTAGAACTGAAAATTTTTTCAGGGGTTCACTGCGATCTCAAACTTTTTGCCAAAAATCCCTTGGTAAAAAGGTTGAGAAACCCTGTTTTATTGGGTCTCCAGCTGTAAGTCTCCACTTCTCTAGATGCTTGGCCTCCTCAGCCCTGCCCCACCCTTTTCAGCCTGTCATGAACCAACCAGCTCTGATCCCGGGGAGGATGCATCCATGCAGTGCAAGCTGTGGGGTGGGGCTTTGTGTGGGTGTGGCTTCAGTCTGGGCCGGGACACAGGGAGCCCCATGATCTTCTGCTGCCCGGGAGCCCCATGAGTTGTCAGTCTGCCCCTGGGGATATCTTTCTTGCATAGGGTAAAATTTCTAGATGTGTATCAGCTGAACTGCAATGAGGCGGTTAATACTGCCAAGGAGGAAAAACATTCAAACTGCATTCATACATGGCACAGATGACTTGGGCACAGAGGTCCTGACATAATAAAGAAATTAACTGTGAATGACTATGCAAGTGGAATAAAAATTAGTCCATGTGATCAAACAATGAAATGCACCAGCTGTATAAAAGGAAAAATGACTAGAAAAGCCTTTCCAAAGCAGAGTAACAGCAGAGCTAAGAAACCTCTGGACTTAATTCATTCAGATCTTTGTGGTCCAATAGAAAAGTTGACCCCAGGAAAGAAGAGATATTTTCTTACTTTTTTAGATGATTACTCCAGGTATACTACACTATATCAGTTACACAACAAAAGTGAAGTACCAGAGAAACTTGAACAGTATTTGGCTCAAGTAACCAATAAATATGGTATAAAGAAAATTGATGCGCTAAACCTGAGATGAAAAAGCAACACCTAGAAATCCCTGAACCTTGGGAAAATGCAAATGGTGTAAAATAGTGAAGGTGTGCTTATTCTTATACATTTTGAAATATACAAATATTTCAAATGGTAAATAAATAAGTGTGTGATGATAAGCTTCCAAAAACACCTTATATCAATAAATGGTACAAGCCTTATGCAAATGAGCAACAAACTGATATAACTGTGAATCAAAATATGGTGCACAAAAACAAACAAAAACAATCAATTGTGGTGATGGAAACTTAGAGCAAAGTAGAGTCCAAAGTGAAATAAATGAAATGTGCAGATACTGTGACAAAAGTTCATAAAGAATTCTGGCTTTGATGAAAAAGGTGAACAGTAACCCCACACGACTGACCCCCTTCAGTGTTGCATGCAACCCCTCTGTGCTTCACACAATTGGATGACTGCTTACCAGATTTCAGATATATCTGTGCAAATATATATACCATTTGCAAACTTTTTTAATTAATTAAATTTTTAATAACATTTTAAACCTTTCCCCCTGTATCATTTTTTGTAAGATGCAGAGGATAAAATAGAAGTAGTGCTTTTTAGGGCACTGGGGCTCCGTTGTGTGTAACCGAAGCCTCTCTCCTTCAATACATAAAACAGGATGTGATGTTACACGCTATACTCCAATCCCAGTGGACGCCTGTTTTAGGGGAAACATGTTGGGTGGAGAAGCTGTACCGTTACTCTGCTTGGTCCGCGCTACAGGCAGCCGAGCTCTCCAGTAGGGATGATCGAACTTTTGAAAAGTTCGGTTCGACCAGAACACCCGAACTTCACGAAAGTTCGGTTCGGATTTCAGAACCCCATTGAAATCAATGGGACCCGAACTTCTGTAATCAAAAAACACCATTTTTAAGCCCTAAAACCCAATAAATGCCCCTAAAAAGTGCCTAGGGTTCTGGGCCCCAGGGACTATTAATCACACAAAAAAAAGTTCTTAAAAATTGTCGTTTTTGATAGATAGCCAATTATTGAAAAAATTAAAAAAAAAAAAAAAAAGAGATTTCTTTGGATTTAGTGTCTGGGGGGTCTAAAAGTTGTACCTGTGAAGTTTCAGCTCTGTAGCATGTCCAGAACCAGAATTACAGCATACCAAACCTTCAAAAATGACTTTTTTGCTTAACCGCACCTTTCTTTTGCTCCTAATCAACGGCTCAGCCAATGTGTATGATGGGGACATAATGCAGTGCACTGGGAACAAGATTAGAGGTTTTTTTGGAAAAAGGTGCTGTCTCTTTAAATGTGCATATAATTAACGGGTGTATTTCCACAATGGGGCTTTTATTACCAAATGTTTCAAGAAGTCCAAAGATGTATGTAATTGCACTTTATTTCATGTAAAATGGTGTTTGGTGCACTTTAACTTGAAATCTCACAAGAAACAGACATATATGCACGGATACATTGAGGGTTAGGGGTAGGGGCCACAATGAAGTGCAGAGTGAACAAGATTAGAGATGTTTTGGATGAATACTGTTGTCTCTTGACTTTGAATAGAAGTAAAGGATGCTTAAAAATTGGGCATTTGGTGGTGCGGACGATGCCATGACACCATATCCCTATGAAAGTGCTGGTAATGAAAGCAATAATTGCCTTTGTAAGGAAAAAAATTACAATGATATGCATCTGTGTGACAGGTGCGCAAAAATTGTTGTTTGGGTGTTGGCGGAGCCATACCACTGTAAGCCCAAAGAGCTGGTGTTGAAGAAGGCGTAAAAATTATGAAGGTGTGCACCTGTGGAACAGGTGCGCAAACATGGTAGTTTTGGTGTTGGCGGAGCCTCCCCACCATAACCCCAAAGAGCTGGCTTTGAAGGAGGCCCAAAAATTGTAAAGGTGTGCACCTGTGGAACAGGTTCGCAAACATGGTAGTTTTTGTTTAGCATAGCCTCCCCACCTTAACCCCAAAGAGCTGGTGTTGAAGGAGGCCCAAAAATTGTAAAGGTGTGCACCTGTGGAACAGGTGCGCAAACATTGTCGTTTTTGTTTTAGCATAGCCTCCCCACCTTAACCCCAAAGAGCTGGTGTTGAAGGAGGCCCAAAAATTGTAAAGGTGTGCACCTGTGGAACAGGTGCGCAAACATTGTCGTTTTTGTTTTAGCATAGCCTCCCCACCTTAACCCCAAAGAGCTGGCGTTGAAGGAGGCCCAAAAATTGTAAAGGTGTGCACCTGTGGAACAGGTGCGCAAACATTGTAGTTTTTGTTTTAGCATAGCCTCCCCACCTTAACCCCAAAGAGCTGGTGTTGAAGGAGGCCCAAAAATTGTAAAGGTGTGCACCTGTGGAACAGGTGCGCAAACATTGTCGTTTTTGTTTTAGCATAGCCTCCCCACCTTAACCCCAAAGAGCTGGTGTTGAAGGAGGCCCAAAAATTGTAAAGGTGTGCACCTGTGGAACAGGTGCGCAAACATTGTCGTTTTTGTTTTAGCATAGCCTCCCCACCTTAACCCCAAAGAGCTGGTGTTGAAGGAGGCCCAAAAATTGTAAAGGTGTGCACCTGTGGAACAGGTGCGCAAACATTGTCGTTTTTGTTTTAGCATAGCCTCCCCACCTTAACCCCAAAGAGCTGGTGTTGAAGGAGGCCCAAAAATTGTAAAGGTGTGCACCTGTGGAACAGGTGCGCAAACATTGTCGTTTTTGTTTTAGCATAGCCTCCCCACCTTAACCCCAAAGAGCTGGTGTTGAAGGAGGCCCAAAAATTGTAAAGGTGTGCACCTGTGGAACAGGTGCGCAAACATTGTCGTTTTTGTTTTAGCATAGCCTCCCCACCTTAACCCCAAAGAGCTGGTGTTGAAGGAGGCCCAAAAATTGTAAAGGTGTGCACCTGTGGAACAGGTGCGCAAACATTGTCGTTTTTGTTTTAGTATAGCCTCCCCACCTTAACCCCAAAGAGCTGGTGTTGAAGGAGGCCCAAAAATTGTAAAGGTGTGCACCTGTGGAACAGGTGCGCAAACATTGTCGTTTTTGTCATAACCAAAATGAGGTTCTGTGAACGTAAAGAGAATGAGAGGAGGGTTTGAGGGTGGCACCATGGTCCAGGCTTAAACTGAGGCTCAACTGCCACATCACAACGATAGCCTAGTCTACAAGGTCTGCATCAGGTGCATCAAAGCTTGATATCCACGACTGATTCATCTTAATGAATGTCAAACGGTCGACTGAGTCGGTGGAGAGTCTAGTTCGATGGTCTGTGACGAATCCTCCTGCTGCGCTGAATGCCCGTTCCGATAGGACACTGGAAGCAGGGCAGGCCAACAACTCCATGGCATACTGGGCCAGTTCTGGCCAGTGGTCTAATCTTAAGACCCAGTATGCCAGTGGATCGGATTCGTCACATGAAAAGCCCTCTGTGTCACTTTGTGCTCTCACGTAATCGTCCACCATGTGATGCAGACGGTGTCGATGCGATGTGGCAGCTGAGAGGCCTGGGCGGTGAGGACTAAAAAAAGACCGAAAGGCATCCGTCAACCGCACGCCTTCTCCAACGCTCCTCTCGTGACCACCAGTAGAATCCATGGTAGGTTGTCCCCGCCCCTGCACCCTACGGGAGTCGGGGAACATGTTCACCAGATTCCTCTTGAGACTGTCCTCAAGGGATTTGATCCTGTGGACTCTATGGGTGGATGGGAAAAGCTCCGAGACTTTACACTTGTACCGGGGGTCAAGTAGGGTGGCCAACCAATAGTGGTTAGTCTCTTTAATGGCCTTGATTCTGGGGTCCTTTCGCAGGCTCTGGAGCATGATGTTTCCCATGCGTCGCAAATTAGCGAAGGCCTGAGAAGCTGACTCCTCGGGGTCACTCATAACGACATTATCTTCAACGGGCTCCTCCTCCTCCCAGCCACGTACTACTCCAAAGTGTCCCGAGGGAGTCAAACTAGGCCTTGCAGATTGCCGCATGTCTTCCTCCTCCTCCTCCTCAAACCCTGCAAAAGTTCCCGCAGAATCGTCCTCCTCCTCCTCTTCCACCCCTGGATCCTGCTCGGGCCTCTGGGAGCTAGGCATAATGGGGTCAGGATTCTCAGGATAAAGGGGGCCTTGAGAGGCAAGGAAGTCCTCCTCTTCCTCCTGCTGCTCTGCCTCCAGTGCCCTGTCCATAATGCCACGCAGAGTGTGCTCCAACAAAAACAGTACCGGTAGGGTGTCACTGATGCATGCGCTGTCCCGGCTGACCATCCTTGTGGCCTCCTCAAATGGCGAGAGGACAGCGCATGCATCCTTAATCAAAAGCCACTGCCGTGGTGAAAAGAAGCCCAGGCGCGCAGAGCCAGTGCTGGTGCCGTACTCGCATAGGTATTCATTGAGGGCCCTCTGCTGCGTGTACAGGCGCTGCAGCATAGCCAAGGTGGAGTTCCAGCGGGTGGGCATGTCACAGATGAGGCGGTGTACCGGCAGGTGAAACTCGCGCTGCACTTCGGCCAAACGTGCAGTGGCACTGTACGACCGCCTGAAGTGACTGCACACCCTTCTTGCCATCCTTAGCACATCCTGCATTCCCGGGTACGAGTTCAAAAACCGCTGTACCACGAGATTCAGGACATGCGCCAGGCATGGCACATGGGTTAACTTTCCCTGACGAAGGGCGGCCAGGAGGTTTGACCCATTATCAGTAACCACCATCCCTGGCTGCAGCTGGCGTGGTGTCAACCACCTCTGGGCCTGTGCCTGCAGAGCCCCAAGAATCTGAGGGGCAGTGTGCTGCCTGTCCCCTAGACACACAAGCTGCAGCACTGCGTGACACCTTTTGGCCTGAGACATAGAATAGCCCTTTGAACGTTTACGTGGTATCTCATCATATTCAAAGGACCATTCTGCAGAGAAGGGCATGGAGGAGGTAGAGGAGGAGGAGCAGGAGGGGGTAGAAGTGATCGATCTACCCGGATCAGCGACACCACCAGCTGTTTGCAGACGTGGGGGCAACACTGGCTGCAGCACCGAGCCCTGGCTACAATCCCTTCCACTGGCAAGCAGTGTCACCCAGTGAGCAGTGACAGAAATGTACCGTCCCTGCCCATGTTTGCTTGACCAAGTGTCAGCCGTCAAGTGTATCTTACGGCTGACTGACTTGGCCAGGGATGACACTACATTGCCTTCCACATGTTGGTATAGGGATGGCAGGGCCTTACGGGAAAAGTAATGCCGACTTGGCACCTGCCACTGTGGAACTGCACATTTTGCGAAGTCACGGAAGGGAGCAGACTCTACCAGGTTAAATGGTAATAGTTGCAGAGCCAGTAGTTTAGCCAAACTACTGTTTAGACGCTGGGCATGTGGGTGGCGGGGAGTATACATTTTTTTTCGTTCCAGCATGTGTGGAATCGAAATTTGGCGTCTGGATGATACAGCTGGTGGTGTGCTGGAGGTAGATGCGACACTGCCTGCTATATCATCATCCCTGCCAGTGGAGGCTGCCAACAGGTGACGAGTGACTATAGCAGGGCCAGGAACAGACTGATGTGCAGGTGGAGCAGGTGGAGCAGATGGAGCATGAGGAGGAGCGCGAGGAGAACTAGGAGGCCGACTGACCAATCTTTGGCCCTTTTGTGGGTTCTTTAAATGCTCCTGCCAACGGGCCGAGTGGTGGGTTGTCAAATGCCTGTTTAGGCAGCTTGTACCCAGGTGGTTGACATTTTTGCCACGTTTTATACCCTTCTTACAAATCTTGCAGATCGCAACTGTTTTATCTGCATGGGATGTCTCAAAAAAGGCCCAGCAAGATGAGGTGTGTATAGTGGCCCAGGAGACAACAGGTGCGGCCTTAGATGGAGTAGGCCGTCTGCTCTCCCCTCTTGCTTGCTCTGCCTCCTCCTCAACCTCAGACCCAACATCTGACTCCATCAAAGACTGAGCATCAGGCCTGGCCTGGGAGACAACAGGTGCGGCCTTAGATGGAGCGGGCCGTCTGCTCTCCCCTCTTGTTTGCTCTGCCTCCTCCTCAACCTCAGACCCAACATCTGATTCTATCAAAGACTGAGCATCAGGCCTGGCCTGGGAGACAACAGGTGCGGCCTTAGATGGAGCGGGCCGTCTGCTCTCCCCTCTTGTTTGCTCTGCCTCCTCCTCAAACTCAGACCCAACATCAGACTCCATAAAGGACTGAGCATCAGGCTGGAGTAGATGGCCGACACTGTGGTCAAACAGCTCAGCTGACTCCTCTGCCATGTCTGAAATTGGGTCTAAGGGAGGACATGAGGTGGACATGGACTCATCTGTATTTGTTCTGACAACTGCAGAAGACTGACCACTTTTCTCTGCCTGGGTCACTGTAGTTGCAGATGATGCCGATGATGAGGGTTTGTTCATATAGTCCACCACCTCCTGTACATACTGTGGACGTATAGCTTGGCCACTGCCGGAGAACAATCCAAATGGTGGCCTGGCTGAGGACTGACCACCACGTCCACCCCTGCCTCTAGACACCCTAGAAGCTGTGCCCCTTTCCGCAGCAGGGCCACGTATGCCTTTTCTTGGTCTACCAGGCATATTTCTCAATGATGCGTTGGCAACTGTGTGCGGTGAAAAACGCACACTGCTATGCGACCCACAGTTGTCGCTGGATACAGCACAGCAGTTGCGGTTCACGCACAGTAGCAAAGCCTTTTGCACAGTGGACCTAACGCTTTGAACAACAGGCGTTAGGTTGTCACTGATGCGTTGGCAACTGTGTGCGGTGAAAAACGCACACTGCTATGCGACCCACAGTTGTCGCTGGATACAGCACAGCAGTTGCGTGTCACGCACAGTTGCAAAGGCTTTTGTACAGTGCACCTAACGCTTTGAACAACAGGCGTTAAGTTGTCACTGATGCGTTGGCAACTGTGTGCGGTGAAAAACGCACACTGCTATGCGACCCACAGTTGTCGCTGGATACAGCACAGCAGTTGCGGTTCACGCACAGTAGCAAAGCCTTTTGCACAGTGGACCTAACGCTTTGAACAACAGGCGTTAGGTTGTCACTGATGCGTTGGCAACTGTGTGCGGTGAAAAACGCACACTGCTATGCGACCCACAGTTGTCGCTGGATACAGCACAGCAGTTGCGTGTCACGCACAGTTGCAAAGGCTTTTGTACAGTGCACCTAACGCTTTGAACAACAGGCGTTAAGTTGTCACTGATGCGTTGGCAACTGTGTGCGGTGAAAAACGCACACTGCTATGCGACCCACAGTTGTCGCTGGATACAGCACAGCAGTTGCGGTTCACGCACAGTAGCAAAGGCTTTTGCACAGTGGACCTAACGCTTTGAACAACAGGCGTTAGGTTGTCACTGATGCGTTGGCAACTGTGTGCGGTGAAAAACGCACACTGCTATGCGACCCACAGTTGTCGCTGGATACAGCACAGCAGTTGCGTGTCACGCACAGTTGCAAAGGCTTTTGTACAGTGCACCTAACGCTTTGAACAACAGGCGTTAAGTTGTCACTGATGCGTTGGCAACTGTGTGCGGTGAAAAACGCACACTGCTATGCGACCCACAGTTGTCGCTGGATACAGCACAGCAGTTGCGGTTCACGCACAGTAGCAAAGCCTTTTGCACAGTGGACCTAACGCTTTGAACAACAGGCGTTAGGTTGTCACTGATGCGTTGGCAACTGTGTGCGGTGAAAAACGCACACTGCTATGCGACCCACAGTTGTCGCTGGATACAGCACAGCAGTTGCGTGTCACGCACAGTTGCAAAGGCTTTTGTACAGTGCACCTAACGCTTTGAACAACAGGCGTTAAGTTGTCACTGTATTTTGCTGCCTAGCAAGCACGTATACCTGCTGTGATACAGCAGCACTGTGCCACGTGCTCACTAAACAGAACCCTCACACTTTCCCTACAGAAACTAAATTTTCAAATCTAACAAATGTAGTACAAAGTTCCCTAACTACACTAGATATCCCTTTCCACTAAATAGAAAGCTCCATACAGCAGAAGACTGACACTGTCCCTTAAGTTTTTTTTTTTTTTTTTTTTTTTTTAACTCTAAGAACCAGCACAATCGCTGTATCTAACTACACTGGCTGTAAGCTAAATACAATTCTGCTATATGGAGCTTTAGAACCACTCGATATGTAGGAAATGTAGTGTAGCAAGCAGGAGTCAGACAGAACTGCTTCAACTCTCTTCAACAGGCTCTGGATAACTGTGCTAGGGGTTAGGCGGGGCCATCTTATATAGTGTGGGGCGTATTCACTCCTGATTGGCCTCTGGTCCCCGTAGTCACTCCAATCACGTTCCTAGGAGACTCCTGCCCCCTCATTGGCTTTTGCAGACGTTTCTGGGCCAATCACGGGCTTTTAAAGCCCAGTTCCTGTCCCAGTGCATTTTGGGCGGTTCTGGTGGCCGAATACCGAACTTTTGCCGCAAAAAGTTCGGTATTCGGCCGAATATCGAACATCCAATGTTCGGGTCGAACCGATGGTCGACCCGAACCGTTCGATCATCCCTACTCTCCAGTTCTTACATGTCATTTAAGCTGCTAATAATTAATTTTCATGTAAGTGTGATTATTAGTATAATAAAGTTTTTAAGGTAATGCACTATTGGCCGCTTCTATATTTTTTATACCGCACTGTGCCATTGTCGGAAAGTTCGGTTTATCTGTGAGAAGCTCCAAGTTAGTGTCTGAGGGTGGTGTCGTCTTCTGATGCTTGGGTCGAGGCTCAGCCCCGTGTGTCTGGAACATTCTTTCCTTTCAGAGCTGTTAGGCTCTGTGTCTAGTGCGGCTGTTGGCTCCAGTGGGTTCAGTAACCACGGCTCACCAGATATATATTTGCACAGATATATGCAAAATTTGGTAAGCAGCCATCCAATTGCGTGAAGCACAGAGGGGTTGCATGCAACACTGAAGGGGGTCAGTCATGTGGGGTTACTGTTCACCTTTTTCATCACAGCCAGAATTCTTTATGAACTTTTGTCACAGTATCTGCACATTTAATTTATTTCACTTTGGACTCTTTACTTTGCTCTAAGTTTCCATCACCACGATTGGTTGTTTTTATTGGTTTTTGTGCATCACATTTTTGTATCACAGTTATATCAGTTTGTTGCTCATTTGCATAAGGCTTGTGCCATTTATTGATATAAGGTTTTTTGTAAGCGTATCATCACACATTTATTTATTTACCATTTGGAATACAGTAAAACCTTTGGTTTGAGAGTAACTTGGTTTGAGAGCGCTTTGCAAGACAAGCGCATTTTTTAAATAAATTTTGACTTGATATACAAGCGATGTCTTGATATACAAGTAGCGTCATGTATAAAAAAGAAGAGAGTAGCCTCTAAAGTGTAGCAATATGGTTACATGTAATAAAGGTTCAATATTTAGCAACTCACATGGTTGATGATTAAAACAGGCACATCTAAGAATGCAGGCATCCGGGTAAAGCTGTTCACATAGACCATCCTCTGCACTGCCATCTTCATCATCCCTTCCCCGCTGCACTCCACGAGTGAGTCAAAGCCTCACTTTCAGATCACTCTACTGCAGGCTATTCTTCCCGGTCACGATTGCAGACAAACAGTGGTGAGAGTCTGTGGTTCAGAAGATGGTCTATGTGAACAGCTTTACCCCGGATGCCTGCATACTTAGGTGTGCCTATTTTAATCATCAACCATGTGAGTTGCTAAATGATGAACCTTCATTAAATGTAACCATATTGCTACACTTAGAGGCACCTCTTTTCTCTCTCATATTCTGTAGCTCTGCTAGATTTTGCTTCTAATCCCCTTGGGAAGGCTGCATATTGTGGATGGCCTTTTTTTGGTTACACAACCTATCACATTGATATAATCTTTGTATATAGACTATAAACTGAAGGACTTGTGGAACGAATCATCTGAGTTTCCATTATTTCTTATGGGGAAATTTGCTTTGATATAAGAGTGCTTTGGATTACAAGCATGTTTCCAGAACGAATTATGCTCGCAATCCAAGGTTTTACTGTATTTGTATATTTCGAAATGTGTAAGAATAAGTGCACCTTCACTATTTTACACCAACCAATAAATATGGCAAAATGCCGAGTGTATTGTACACAGACAATGGAACTGAATATATAGGTGATAACACAGGTGATTCTCAGAAAGCATGGCATATTACTTCAAATTGATGTACCATACAACCCAGAACAAAACGGGGGTTGCAGAAAGAATGAACCATACTCTCTATGAGAGAGTGGAAAACCATGCTGTTTGATGCAGATATGCCAACCACATACTGGGAGGAGGCAATTATGACTGCATGCTGTCTCCAAAAGCAACTACCAGGAAGATCAACTGAGAAAACTTCTGATCTGTGGGATGGAAGGGCCTGAATTTGAACCATCTAAAAATGTTTGGGAAAAAAGCCTATGAGCCAGTGGCGGCTGGTGAAGTTTTAAGATGGGGGGGGGGGGGGGGCAAGACCCCGTCCTTCTATTTTGACCCATCCCATTTTGCAGAAGCCCCACCCCTTATAGACTCCA
Source organism: Pelophylax lessonae (assembly GCF_965119305.1). Lineage (NCBI taxonomy): Eukaryota > Metazoa > Chordata > Amphibia > Anura > Ranidae > Pelophylax > Pelophylax lessonae. Next base: position 141,758,031 of record NC_138770.1, on the reverse strand, counting down.
CCCATTTTGTCCCCTGTATTTTGCTTGCGTGAACAAATTCTCCCAATATATCACATATTAAGGGGTCCATCAGTACTAGTATATCCCAAAATAGGGAGCAGGGGCCCTATTATGGGATATACTGTGAGAGACACCCTATTATGGGATACACTGACTGAGAGTGGCACAAACCCCACAGTACAGGCCCCCTAGCAAAAAACCCACAGTACAGACCCCCTAGCACAAACCCCACAGTACAGACCCCCTAGCACAAACCCCACAGTACAGGCCCCCTAGCACAAACCCCACAGTACAGGCCCCCTAGCACAAACCCCAAAGTACAGACCCCCTAGCACTAATCCCACAGTACAGGCCCCCTTTAACCACTTAAGCCCCGGAGGATTTGGCTGCTAAAGGACCAGACCCCTTTTTTCAACTTGGCACTTCGTGACTTTAACTGATAATTGCGCGGTCATGCAATGCTGTACCTAAACGAAATTTACGTCCTTTTTTTCCCACAAACAGAGCTTTCTTTTGGTGGCATTTGATCACCTCTGTGCTTTTTATTTTTTGCGATATTAATAAAAAAAGAGCGAAAATTTTGCAAAAAAATGACATTTTCAACTTTGTCTTTTAAAAAATATCCAATATACTCAATTTATGTCATTTTTTTTGGCCAAAATATATTTAGCTACATGTCTTTGACAAAAAGAAATCAATGAGCGTATTTTTATTGGTTTGCGCAAAAGTTATAGCGTCTACAAACTATGGTGTAAATACTGAAATTTACGAAGCTTTAATTTCTGACTGCCTATCTCATTTCATGAAGTGCTAAAATGGCGGGGCAGTACAAAACCCCCCCAAACTACCACTTTTTGGAAAGTAGACATCCTAAGGAATGTTCTGAGAGGCATGTTGAGCTCATTGAATATTTTATTTTTTTGTCACAGGTGTTTGAAAAATGACTAAAAAAATTTTTTTTTTTTTTTACACAAAGTTGTCATTGAAATGATATATTGCTCACACATGCCATGGGTATATGTGTAATTACACCCCAAAATATATTCTGCTGCTTCTCCTGAGTACAGGGATACCACATATGTGAGACTTTTTGGGAGCGTAGCTGTGTACGGGAGCCGGAAAACAAATCACCACCATCAGAATTTCAAAGGGCGTACATTTTTCATTGCATTTTCTCACTACCTATAACGGTTTAGGAGGCCCTGAAATGTCAAGATACCACAAAACCCCCCCAAATGACCCCATTTTGGAAAGTAGACATCCCAAGCTGTTTGCTGAGAGGCATGGTGAGTCCATGGAATATTTTATATTTTGCCACAAGTTTCGGGAAAATTACAATTTTTTTTTTTAATTTTTTTTTTTTACACAACGTTGTCACTAAAAGATAAATTTCTCACACATGACATGGGTATATGTGGAATGACACCCCAAAATACATTCTGCCGCTTCTCCTGAGTATGGGGATGCCCCATGTGTGAGACTTTTTGGGAGCCTAGCTGTGTACAGGACCGCGAAAACCAATCAACACTCTCAGGTTTTCTAATGGCGTAAATTGTTCATGTCACCTCTGCACTACCTGTCGCAGTTTCGGAGGCCCTAAAATTCCAAGATAGCACAAAACCCCCCCAAATGACCCCATTTTGGAAAGTAGACACCCCAAGCTATTTGCTGAGAGGCATGGTGAGTCCATGGAATATTTTATATTTTGCCACAAGTTCCGGGAAATATATATATATATATATATTTTTTTTTTTTTTACACAAAGCTGTCAGTAAATGATATATTGCTCACACATGCCATGGGTATATGTGAAATGACACCCCAAAATACATTCTGCTGCTTCTCCTGAGTACAGGGATACCCCATGTGTGAGACCTTTTTGCAGTCTAGCCGAGTACAGGACCCCGAAAACCAACCTCCACTTTCAGGCTTTCCAAAGGCGTAAATTGTTGATTTCACTCCTGACTACCTATCACAGTTTCGGAGGCCCTAAAATTCCAAGATAGCACAAAACCACCCCCAAATGACCCCATTTTGGAAAGTAGACACCCCAAGCTGTTTGCTGAGAGGCATGGTGAGTCCATGGAATATTTTATATTTTGCCACAAGTTCCGGGAAATATATATATATATATATATATATTTTTTTTTTTTTTACACAAAGCTGTCAGTAAATGATATATTGCTCACACATGCCATGGGTATATGTGAAATGACACCCCAAAATACATTCTGCTGCTTCTCCTGAGTACAGGGATACCCCATGTGTGAGACTTTTTTGCAGTCTAGCCGAGTACAGGACCCCGAAAACCAACCTCCACTTTCAGGCTTTCCAAGGGCGTAAATTGTTGATTTCACTCCTGACTACCTATCACAGTTTCGGAGGCCCTAAAATTCCAAGATAGCACAAAACCCCCCCAAATGACCCCATTTTGGAAAGTAGACACCCTGAGCTATTTGCAGAGAGGCATGTTGAGTGTTTTGCAGATCTCACTTTTTGTCACAAAGTTTTGGAAATTGAAAAAAGAGGAAAAAAAATGCATTTTCCTGTTTTTTCTTCATTTTCCAAAAAAAATGAGAGCTGCAAAATACTCACCATGCCTCTCAGCAAATAGATTGGAGTGTCTACTTTGCAAAATTGGGTCATTTGGGGGGTTTTGTGCCATCTTGGCCTTTTATGGACTTCAAAAGTGTGATAGGTAGTAAGGAGTGAGATCAACAATTTACGCCCTTAGAAAGCCAGAAGGTGCAGATTGGTTTTCCGGGTCCTGTACGCGGCTAGACTGGCAAAAAGTCTCACACATGGGGTATCCCTGTACTCAGGAGAAGCAGCAGAATGTATTTTGGGGTGTCATTTCACATATACCCATGGCATGCGTGAGCATTATATCATTTACTGACAACTTTGTGTTAAAAAAAAAATAAAAATTATTTTCCCGAAACTTGTGGCAAAATATAAACTATTCCATGGACTCACCATGCTTCTCAGCCAATAGCTTGGAGTGTCTACTTTGCAAAATGGGGTCATTTGGGGGGGTTTTGTGCTATCTTGAAATTTCAGGGCCTCTGAAACTGTGACGGGTAGTCAGGGGTAAAATCAGCAATTTACGCCATTAGAAAACCTGAAGATGTGGATTGGTTTTCGGGGGCGCGTACACAGCTAGGCTGCCAAAAAGTCTCACACATGGGGAATCCCTGTACTCAGGAGAAGCAGCAGAATGTATTTTGGGGTGTCATTTCACATATACACATGGCATGTGTGAGCAATATATCATTTAGTGACAACTTTCTGTAAAAAAACAACAAAAAAAAAAAGAAATAATAATTTTCCCGACACTTGTAGCAAAATATAAAATATTCCATGGACTCACCATGCCTCTCAGCAAATAGCTTTGGGTGTCTACTTTTCAAAAAGGGGTCATTTGGGGGGTGTTTGAACTGTCCCGGCATTTTATGCTCAATCTTATCCACACATCACCCACTCTTCTAACCACTTGAAAACCAAGCATTTTCTGTGCCTTTTTGTTTACATGAAAAAATATTTTTTTTTTACTAGAAAATTACTTTGAACCCCCAAACATTATATATTTCTTTAAAGCAGAGGCCCTATAGAATAAAATGGTGGATGTTGCAATTTTTTTTGTCACACGGTATTTGCGCACAGATTTTCCAAACGCAATTTTTGCGAAAAAAATACATTTTTTTTAAATTTATTGCACAAATACACTATATAATTCCAATTTTTTTGGTAAAATTTAAAAGATGATCTTATGCCGAGTTCATAGACACCTGACATGACATGCTTTAAAAATTGCGCACGCCTGCGCAGCGGCAACAACGTACGTACATTTTTAAAAACTTTAAAAGTCTCTACAGGTTACCACTTTAGACTTACAGAGGAGGTCTACTGCAAAAATTACTGCACTCGATCTGGCGATCGCGGCCATACCTCACATGCATGCTGAAATTGCGGTTTACATATGACACTAGACCAACGCTTGCGTGTGCCATTGCGCGCAAGCACGGGGGGAAAGGGGGGGGGCTCAATTTTTTTTTTTTTTGCTTTTTTATGTTATTTTGACACCTTTCCTTTAATTTTTTTTTTTTAAATCATTTTTATTGTTATCACAGTGAATTTAGATATCCCCTATGATAGCAATTGGTAGTGACAGGTACCCTTTTTTAAAAAAATTGGGGTCTTTTATACTCTAGATCTCTCCTCTGACCTTAATGTATCTGACCACACCAAAATTGGTGTGATAAAATACTTTCCCAATTTCCCAATGGCCCTGTTTATTTCTGGCGAAAAAGAAGTCATGAAATGCTCGTAGCCTCCGGCATCTTAGGCCATAGAGATGATTGGAGCCATTCTAATCTTCAATTAGCTCTATGGTTAGATAACTGAACCACCGGCTGCACTCTCGGGTTAACCGGTGGGACAGGAGAGCCCGAGAAAAACCACGGAAGGCTGCGGAAGGCGGCGGTGGGGGGGGGCAGGCCCCTCCCACTGCATGTAAAAGCAGTCTAGCGGCCAATTACCTGCTAGGATTGCTTTTACATGTTAGCCGACCGCTGGCTGTAAAAAACGATACCAAGATGATGCCTAAATCTGCAGGCATCATCCTGGTACAACCACTCAAAGTCCAGCAACGTACCAGTACATTGCTGGTCCTTGTTTGGCATATAGGTTTTTTTTTTCATGCAGCCTGTGGGCTGAACGGAAAAAAAGAGAACCTATCAGAAATCAGCACAGGAATAATGCGTAGTATTACTCATCATTAACCGCCCAAACAACCACCCACTGAATTTAATGATGGGTATACACGACACTATCCACGTATACCAAAATAGGATTTTAACTGCAGTGCTGAAATCAGAAAATCACCACAGCTGCTATCAGCAAAGGTATCCATATATGCTGAGCGCAAACGCTGTTTGTGTCAGAATATATAAAATCAATGCGTGGTAGCCGACGAGTACCTGCAAGAGAAACAGGTCACAAAAGAATGAAAAAACAAACAAAGTACATTAAAAAAAAGTACATTAGGAAGAGTAGGACATATAAAATGACTGACACAACAAAAGTTTTTGGATTCTCATCATTAACCGCCCAAACAACCACCCACTGAATTTAATGATGGGTATACACGGCACTATCCACGTATACCAAAATAAGATTTTAACTGCAGTGCTGAAATCAGAAAATCACCACAGCTGCTATCAGCAAAGGTATCCATATATGCTGAGCGCAAACGCTGTTTGTGTCAGAATATATAAAATCAATGCGTGGTAGCCGACGAGTACCTGCAAGAGAAACAGGTCACAAAAGAATGAAAAAACAAACAAAGTACATTAAAAAAAAGTACATTAGGAAGAGTAGGACATATAAAATGACTGACACAACAAAAGTTTTTGGATTCTCATCATTAACCGCCCAAACAACCACCCACTGAATTTAATGATGGGTATACACGGCACTATCCACGTATACCAAAATAAGATTTTAACTGCAGTGCTGAAATCAGAAAATCACCACAGCTGCTATCAGCAAAGGTATCCATATATGCTGAGCGCAAACGCTGTTTGTGTCAGAATATATAAAATCAATGCATGGTAGCCGACAATTACCTGCAAGAGAAACAGGTCACAAAAGAATGAAAAAACAAACAAAGGACATTGAAAAAAGTATAGTAGGAAGGAGTAGAAGGACATATAAAATTACTGACACCACAACAGTTTTTGGATCCTTTTATTTTTCTTTCTAACTGTTCCTTTATTTCTTGATTTGGGAGGGAGTGCGATCTTCTGCGATCTTCTCTTCCAGCTTGGGTCTCTCAAAATGTCGATGGACATCCAACATCCTTCGAGACCCTGTGTTTGTGTGCCCTACACTGTGTCGTGCTGTACCCTACACTAATACTCCACTAGTGTATGGTAGCGCTCAAAACATTCCCCGATGCAGAAACCAGGTTGGTCAGGACATTTGGGACAATAATAACGGGTGTCACGCCTAAATCCGCGCCTGCTACAGACACGACATCGTCTTTGGGGTCGTATTTGGGTAGGGGTACTCGGGAGGGCATAAGGAAAATGCCTCTCATGCAGCCGGCTCACTGCATCTGGAAGGGGAAGTTGGGCAGGCATGCCTCCTGGGTACAGGTAGGCAAGGATGACCGCTTCCTGGAATTCCCGGAAGGGTCCAGTTCGTCCTGACGCCCTGTATAGGACAAAGGCGTTCAGCATAGCCAATTGGAAAAGGTAAACAGACACTTTTTTGTACCAGCGTCTGGCTTTACGGGCAACTAAATACGGCGCCAAAAGCTGGTCGTTAAGGTCCACCCCTCCCATGTTAAGGTTATATTCGTGGACACAGAGGGGTTTCTCCATAACGCCAGTTGCCGTAGGGATTTGGACTGTCTGCGTGAAGGGAGGACAGAACATAAACATCCCGTGTATCCTTCCACTTCACCGCAAGCAATTTGTCCGTTTTCAAGCAGGCTCTCGCCCCCCGACTAAGACGGGAATTTACAAGCCGTTGGGGGAAGCCCCGGCGATTAGGTCGCACGGTGCAACATGCGCCAATTTGTAAATCAAGCAGGTGACTAAATAGTGGCACGCTTGTGTAAAAATTGTCCACGTACAAATGGTACCCCTTTCCGGATAAGGGTGACACCAAGTCCCAAACAATCTTACCGCTGCTCCCTATGTAGTCTGGGCAGTTCGGGGGCTCCACAGTGCTATCTTTTCCCTCATAGACATGGAAATTAACTGTATAGCCTGTGGCCCTGTCACAGAGCTTATACAACTTGACCCCGTATCTGGCACGCTTGCTGGGGAGGTACTGTTTGATAGCAAGACGGCCAGTAAATTTAATCAGGGACTCGTCAATGCAGACAACTTGTTCGGGGGTAAACAAGGCTGCAAACCGCTGATTGAAGTGGTCTATGAGGGGCCGAATTTTGTGGAGCCGATCGTATGCAGGGTCTCCCCGAGGACGACAGATTTCATTGTCGCTGAAATGCATAAATCGCAGAATTTGCTCGTATCTCCCCCTGGACATGGAGGCAGAGTACATGCGCATATGGTGAGCTGGGCTAGTGGACCAATATAGCCGCAATTCACTTTGTTTAGTTATGCCCATGTGGAGGGAAAGGCCCAGAAAGATCTTAAATTCGGAAACCGTTATAGGATTCTAGCCGAATCGTCTGGCAAGGTGCGAATTTGGGTTGGCGGCGATAAATTGTTGAGCATATAAATTTGATTGATCCACAATAGATCTGAAAAGATCTTCCGTGAAGAACAGCTCAAAAAAGTTCAGGGGCGTAAAACCAGCTGTCTCCACGTGGATTCCAGGTTGGGCAGTGAATGGGGGAAGTACTGGCGCTGTAGAATCAGTGGGTTGCCAATTGGGATATGCCAGCGCATCAGGGAGGGCACTATGGGCTCTACGGGCCTGTCTTCGAATACGCGGTGGCTGCGGGCCACTACTTGTGCTAGCCACCGCACCAGCTTCAACTGCACTTAGGGGACTCGCCACGTCACCAGGTCTTACTGCAGTGCTGGTTGTACTAGGTCCAGGTTGTACTAGGCCGCTGGCGCTTGCCAGGTCGCCAGAAAAATGAGCGGCACTAGTAACCACACTCTGCTCCATACGAGCACCCTGCGATTCCTGCATTTCAACAACTCCAGAATGGGGTCGGGTACGCCTGGGTCTAACAGGGACCCATCTGTCGTCGGAGCTGTCTGTCAGGGAGCCGCTGCTGTCATCTGGTTCGTATACTGACCCTGATTCTGCCGGTGAGGCTTCCCCATCGCTCTCACCTGACATGGTCATTATACTGTAAATAGCTTCATCACTGTACGAACGTTTAGACATTTTGGTAACTAAATTTACCCGTACAGTGATGCGACTCACAGGCAGACTTGTATAAAGTATTCAAAATTTCTACTTGAGTAAAAGTACAAGTGCTCGATCAAAAAGTGACTTGAGTAGAAGTGGAAGTGCTCGCAGAAAAAGTTACTTAAGTAGAAGTACTAAAGTATTCAACATTTTTTTTACTTAAGTATTGCAAGTAGTTTTTTTAAAAAATTTGCTACTTAAGTACTAAAAGTAAAAGTACCAGTAGTTTTGAAAAAAAAAATTCTACTCAAGTACTGAAAGTAGAAGTACAAGTACTGTGTTATGTAGTTATTAAAGAAAGAAGTCAAAAGTTTGAACATCATATTGTTTTTTATTATTTCAAATGATTTATTCAAATGATTAACCTAAAGGACAATCACAATTCCTTAGGCTGTAACTTTTTGTAAACAAAAAACAGATAAAGTATGTCCCTCCCTTCCCCTTTTAAAGCATCCACCTTTTAAAGCCAGGGGTGGTCTCCTTCCTGAGCTTCCTCACTCTCACAGCCAGGCAGATCACTTGAAGTTGAAGGGCCAGGGGTGGAAGGTGGTGTTTTTGGTTCGTCCATCTTTTCAGCTGATCAAAAGGCAGAACAGGAGCATGCGCAGTCTTCTTAATCGCGGTTTGATTTGATTTGCTCAATTGATGATGATGTGCCAGACCAGCTTCATTAAACCTACAACGCTTAAAGTGAAAAATGCACCAAAAACTACTAACAAAGTGGCTGTGCTAAAAATGCTAATAAAGTGCCTGCAATTATATATATATATATTCTTCTTGTATTCAAAATCATCGCCCACAGTATCAAAAATAAAGTGACATGTCTGTGCTAAATGCAGTGCAAATTATTCCTACAATGTAAATTTAATTCATATAAAATATATATGACAATACCACAATAAAATAAGTTGTGATTGTGAATAAGTTAGGTGCAAGTTTAAGTGTGTAAACTAAACTTTATAACGAAAAGTCCATAACTGAATTCCAGTGTGCAATCTAAGATGTGCTTGTCACTTGCTGTCAGATGCTTCCACCTTTCTTCTGTGATCTGCTCAAGTAAAGTGGTGGACTGGATAGCCTCTCTCTCTGCCTCTCACCTTAGTAGCACTGGCACTGCACTGGTTCAAAAAGCTGTCTATATTATTTTCATTATAAGAACTTGTCAGAACATGCTTCCACCACCTGTCCTTCACACTAGTAGTGCTCATTTGCTTTGCTCAAGTCAAGTGCCACTGCCAGTGGCCACTGCAGTGCAGGCACAGCCGCACAGGAAGAGGCAGGCCGCAGGAAGCACAGGCACCACCAACACAACACTTATGGTCCATGGACCATGGATGGTTGGATAATCATCATAGCCGTCAGTCTCACTCTTCTTGGTTCAAAAAAGCCACCCATGACCCGTGTGTTTATAATATATTAATATTTTATATTGATTATTTGATTCTCAAATGGCACATTTGCCATGGCAAGGATTAGGCCCTCTCCACGGTCCACCTCACTCACAGAGAGAAGAAGATAAGATGACGAAGAAAATGCTCCGATTCCTGCTCCCACGTCCCGCCGCCCGTGTCACAACTCCTCTCAGTAAGGGCCCTAAGGGGTGGAGCCTGAGTGACACACAACACGTCTAGAGGCAGAGACCTTGAGCGGGAAGACGGCAGCACGGCTCCTCCAGTGCGGTCTCTTAACTTGATGATCATGACAGTGATTCCGCGGGCCGCGGCGCGAGCGAGGCTGTGGGATTGATGGAATTGAGTTGTGCTGCCTACTGCTACACGCTACCTACTACTAAATTGTGAGTCAGTATATTTTATTTCATTTTTATATATAAAAGCGGTATTGTTGAGCACTACTAGCCACTAGATCTCCTGGCTGCCACTTTGTCACATGTTGGGAATCACAGCGGCTCAGTTCCAGAAGTGGCGGGTGTCCCCGTCATCCTGCCAGGGCCGCCAAGAAGTTCATCACCTAATCTTAAGTTATTAATATCTTATGAGGAGAGGACCTATGGGATTGAGAATTGAAATAATTAAATATATATGGCTTTTTGAACCAGTGCAGTCAGTGCCACAGTGCCACCCAGACGCTATCCCCCAGTGCCACCACCATTAAGTGTGTTGGTCGGTCACTCGAGCACTGAAGGAGGTGGAAGCATCTGACAAGTGAAGTGACACTTTAGATTTGCACACTGGAATTCATTTATGGACTTTTCGTTATAGATAGGTTTACACACTTCAACTTGTTGCACGCACCTGACCTAACTTATTTCATAACTTATTTTATTGTGATTTATTGCCATATTTTATATGAATTGAATTTACTGTTACATTGTGGGAATAATTATTTTCACTGCATTTAGGCTTTAGCACATTCGTGTCACTTTATTTTTGATACTGTGTGGAGTGTGGGCAGGGCACTGGGGGCAACAATGATATTATATCGATTGCACAGGCACTTTATTCGCACAGCCAAGTTGTGTTTGTTAGTAGTTTCTTGATGCACTTTAAGCGCTGTAGCACAATTTATTTGTTTGTTTCATATTTTCTTTTTATTGGAAAGATTTGGTATAGCAGCTTTTATTATACACAGCCTTTATTTTCGTATGCGCTGATTTACAAATGACATTATACACATTTTTTTGAGCTTTATGAAACCTGCCATCTACTGTTCTGGCAGTGGTCATTTTTATAATTGTAACGAGTAACTATGCAGCACAAAAAAAAAATACTTGAGTAGAAGTATCGAAATCATCGAAAAAATGTAGTGAAGTAAAAGTAGAAGTAGGAGAAAAAAATTCTACTCTAGAAAAGTACAGATACCGCATTTCGGTACTTAAGTACAGTACTTAAGTAGTTCTACTTCGTTACTATACATCTCTGCTCACAGGTAATAAAAGCACCTGGTTGTCGAAGACTATTTCAAGCGCTACCAAAAAAACTGCTAATGCTAGCAGGGATCAGGCCTGACTCTGCTAACACAGCGGTTTTGTGTCTTGTGTTTTTTGTAAGTGACAGTAATCTATTGATTACTACACTTACCTGGGTGAAAGGGTTAAACGCAGGTGCTGGCCGGAATCAGTGCTGATCGTGCAAACACCGCGTTTTGGGAACCCTAAACTATGGGGGCGCTAGTATAGCTCTGATCAGATCAGATATTGATCTGTTCAAACACTATACTAGAAATGGAAGTGTAGGTGCGTGCGTGCGTGTGTGGTAATCAAGGGGTTACTTCTAAACTATGCGCCGGGGATCTGGGGGGGGGGGGTGGCGGGGACCCTAAACCTCCTTTGGGAAAGAAACTAGCTAGCTAGAGCAACCTCAAGTCACAATGACACCAATACAAAATACAGTAAAAACAGTATATTATGTGTGTATTAGTGCTAATGTGACAGAGGGTGTAGGGGTTAACGGGATGTGATCAGGGGGGGATCAGGGGTTTAAATCTTTATTGGAAGGGACTGGCGGGTATCCTAAGGATAAAAGAAACGGTGGCAAGCGCTAAACCTGGTCACAAGTCACACTTATACGGGTATATAGAAAATGCTATATACTGTATACAGTGTGCGTTGTGGCAGGGGGTGTAGGGGTGATCAGGGGGGGATCAGGGGATTAAATCTTTATTGGGCGGGTGGCGGGGACCCTAAACCTCCTTGGGACACAAACTTAGTCGCCTGCGCTAATTCTGATCACAATGACACTAATACAAAAATACAATAACACCGTATATTGCGTTTGTATTAGTGCTGATGTGACAGAGGGTGTAGGGGTTAACGGCGGTGATCAGGGGGGGGTCAGGGGAGATCAGTGGGTTAAATCTTTATTAGGGGGGGGTGGGGGGTAATTTGAGTGGAAAAGGGGGGGTCGCAAGTGCTACACCTGTTCACAAATCACACTTATACAGGTATATAGGTAAATGCTATATGCTGTATATAGTGTGTGTTGTGTCAGGTGCTTTAGGGGTTAATTGGGGGGGCGATCGGGGGTGAAATGTGCCTATCTAAGTGTGTATGTACGTGCTTGGTGCTGTACTTACAATTAGATGTGCTCTCCTCTCACGCTGGATCCAAAAAGACCGTTGGGAGGGGAGGGCACATCTCCTCTAAGCCTGTGTTTACATTTCACAGGCTTAGAGGGAGATCTGATTGGGCAGGACCGATCAACAGGTCCAGACCAAAAATGATTGGCCTGGACCTGATGACTGATCGGTTCTGACCCCAATCGAGTCATCGGCGGGACCGCGGGTGCGCGCGCGCGCACCAGAGCGGCGAAGGCTAGTGACGTACCGCTACGTCACTCTGCCTGGCCGGGGCTGACCGCCGCAGTTTATAGTCGTGCGGCGGTCGGCAACCGGTTAAATGCAGTGACCAGCGTACATGCCCCCTTTCAATGCAGTGACCAGCGTACATGCCCCCTTTCAATGTAGTGACCAGCGTACATGCCCCCTTTCAATGTAGTGACCAGCGTACATGCCCCCTTTCAATGTAGTGACCAGCGTACATGCCCCCTTTCAATGTAGTGACCAGCGTACATGCCCCTTTCAATGTAGTGACCAGCATACATGCCCCCTTTCAATGCAGTGACAAGCGTACAGGCCCCCTTTCAATTCAGTGACAAGCGTACAGGCCCCTTTCAATGTAGTGACCAGTATACATGTACCCTTTCAATGCAGTGACCAGTATACATGTACCCTTTCAATGCAGTGACCAGTATACATGCCCCTCAATGTAGTGACCAGCATACATGCCCCCTTTCAATGCAGAGACCAGCGTGCGTGCCCCCTTCAAAGCAGACAGTACTGGGCTAGTGGGCTGGCAAGTGGCAATGGATGGAGGATGGTGCTGGATGGTAGAGTGCTGCGGGAGGTGCATGCATGGCTGCACTGTGCACAGTGCAGCCATGCATGCACCTCCCGCAGCACTTTTCTATCCAGCACCATCCTCCATGGCTCCCTCCATTGCCACTTGCCAGCGCTAGTACAGCCGGTCCCGGTGCCTTCTCTTACTTTCACGGCCGAAGACGAACGTTCCGGTCCTCTGGTCAGGTGGTCACCTCGCGTCAGAGGACAGGTCACCGTCAGCTCAGCTTCTTCCGAGTCGGCGGCCGGTGCGAGACTGCTTCAGGCGGCTCCGGCTGGATCCAGTGGAGTCCGTCCGACTCCTCACGCGGCTCCCCTCTCTCTGCGACGGCGGGCGGGAAGGACGTGACGCCGGGGCGGTGCACCGCCCCCCACGCGTCACATGACCAAAGGACCGTCCCGGGATGTCCTCCTGTGATTGGTCCAAGCTGGAGTCTGGACCAATCACAGCCAGGAGTCCAGTAAAGTGGGGAGTGTCAGGGCGCATTGCTCTGTGCCCCGACACTCCCCCAGAAGGTCGCCAATCGGCACCTCTACTGGGGTACAGTGAATCCCAAAAGGGGTACAAAATTATACACCAATAAACAAGGTAACCATCAGTAGAAGTGTAATTGTTGATGAAGCTTCAGTGTGTTCAAAATTTCATGAACTAACACAAACACTTCAAACCGAGGGAAATTCCACATCGCTGTCACATAAAGATAAGCAAAAAAGTGACACAGAAATAGAAATCAATGGCAGACAATCCAAACACTGTAAAAAAAGGAAACCAGACCACAAGAGGCTTTAATCAGGAAATCCACCAGAAGTGATGAAGACATCCCAGCCAAATGCGTGTCCTATATTGCTCGTGTAGCATTAAAACCAGAGCTAGATTCATGGAATAAGATGCAAAGACTTGCAGCTCATGTCAAACAAAAGTGGATCACAGAATTTGAAAAAAAAAAAAAATGCTTACAATAAACAGATTTAAAGAACTGAGATCGGAAATGGGACTAATATAAGGAGCAGTTGTTGAGTGGGGGTGTTGGAATACATTGTTCATGTATTGTTGTGCAACAACTATTAGTATAAGTATTCAGTAGAGATATATTCTTCAACCAGTAGATGGTAGTGTTTACAGGTTTGTAGCTGCATTTATGATAGAACTCTATGTCTTTTCTCTATAATAAAGTTTCCTGTTTCCTGTCTGCAGTTAAGAAGAAAAGCCCATGTGGACTGTGCACTGTCTGTTCTGTAGGGCTATGTACAGTATTTCTAATAAAAAGGTATTTCAGTTTCACCATCAAGTGTGTTCCAGGATCTTTAGACTACAGACAAAATTGATGATTAGTCTAGTATAGCAGTAAACTAAACTTTTCCTTCAGTAGATTTCTCTCCCTGTATGTGTCTCAAGATTTAATCTTTAGCTTTGACTCAACTTTAACTTTGAAAGGTTTCATTAAAATAATCCTTTTATATTTTCTACCATATTTATTCTTACATAGTCTTTACTAAAACAGGACAATATTGTTTTTACCTAGTCAAAAAAACATTTTACTTATACTAAGTACTTGAGTGAAAAAAATTCTGTTACGTATCACATGCAACCCTAATTGGCAGCCTTGAGCTGATAGGCTTCGTTCACATCTAGGTGTCCCGGGTCACAGACGGAATCGCTGAACTTCTTTTCGGCGACAGGTGTCCCGCGATTCAGTTTGCGTGATTTTACTGCAATTTGTCGGGCAACAATCGCTACAAAATGGGGTACTATTGGAGGTGACGCGGATCGCAAGCACGTCCTGCGATTTGCAGCGATTCAGGATTGCTGGCAGAGCTGCAGTGATTCCGCCCACGATCCAGGGTGCCTAGATGTGAATGGAGCCTTAAGGTCCAGTGGGCCCAAACAGTGCTGCTGGCTTTGTGTTCAGATTCAACAAAATCTGTGTAACGTTTTAAAAACATAGTGCTTGTAGTTGTTGAGTACAGAACGATCATTTGTGCCCGTAAGATTTTTTATTAAGGAATAACTTTTTCTTCCTGGGTGAGCCATTATAGGTTATTTTGAAAGAGACGTTTCTTGAAATTCCGGAAGTGTTTATTTGTACTTTGAGACATAATGATGTTTCATTCTGTACTCGATACTGCTGTGATGGTAATTCATGTCAACACCAGCAGGAGATACTGCATGAAGCAAAACAGAATGTAAAGAAAATCTAAGCTCACTATTGATAAAGCCAGATGTGCTCTGCTGTATACTTCTTAAAAATATCTCCAAAATACGCCCCAAACAAAATGTGTACACAGGGAAAAGCCACGCAAACACTCTAGTGGTTGGAAGCCTTCTTGGTTTATTCTACAAAATTATATATTATTATACAGGATTTATATAGCTCCAACAGTTTGCTCAATACTTTACAAAATGAGGGCAGATAGTACAGTGTGTTATTATTTTTCTTTTCTTGGGCCATATTGGTGCCCACTTTTATGAATTTTGACACTTATTCTTTCTGCAGGAGAATAACCATTGATTTCTGTAAACCGCAGATTCATGTCTATTGGGTAGTTATCAGTGGTTATGTTGTCTACGAGGAGAAATTAATTATTCATTTTAATTCACTTTATATCTACTTTGTTGTTGCACACAATTTTAGAAAGGTTATGCAGATATCTTAGTGTCTATGTATATCACAATCTGACTTCTATTTATGGTGTTTGTAAGTGACTTATTGTAATAAATATTAATTGTTTTTCGACAGCTTCAGTCTATAATTACATAATTACAATTTTCTTGTGTTCTTTTAAAAAGAATTCTGCTTGGCAAAAAAACTCAGAATAATTAAGTCAGTTAAATTATTTTTGTATTGGAGGCACTATGATTCAATCTATTTAGCCGACTAAAATAATCCATCAAGCATTCCCTGACAGATCTCTCTCCAGTCTGTACTCGCAAATGTCCTTGAAAAGTTGGTTGCCTCCTTCCAACATTAATGTGACACCTTCTCCTTGTGACGCCAGACTAGATCCTAAGATGACAGTCCCTCAGTCAGCTTTCTGCAGCTTCCAGCAAAACAGGCCCTCAAGTCGCCCACCTGAGGCCTTGACACCCTGCAGGATGGCCTAAGGGGGCAAAAAGGCCTCTTTAGGCTGTGATTTCCCTATAAGAAATAAGACCTGGAAGCCCTGTGTCTCAGATTATTTATACAGAGTCCCAGCAGCCATCTTGGCCACATTCCCAGGATTTTGCCATGGTTGTATAAAAATTCATGCTGTCCATTTGCCTTGCTCCGCACTTATGTTCAAGAACAACCCACAGTTCTCCAGAAAGCAGAGAGAGCAATCAAACCTACAGCAAATGAAATACTGAACAAACCAAAATATTCAAACACAGCCACTCTGGTTTCAGTGAGCCAAAACTAAAATTGCCTAATCCTAGTACCTATCTAGAAATGTGCTAAATAAAGTCAAGCCGTTCTTCTATAACTAAGCTGTAATTTCATGGGGCATACAGGATACAGTTGTCATAGTGTTAGACACACTATCTCGGGTTTGAAGAGGGGCACATTACTGCAGGTGTTATGCCCTTACCCGAACACTAAATAATTTATTCCTTTTTTTTTTTAATAACCCTTATGGATCTGACATAAAGCATGGTCACTGTTGATGATTAAGTCTTCATCTTTCAGACTACTAGTATTATCGCCATGCCTTATAAGGTACAAAACTATGATTGATTTACTTGTAATTTTTAAGAGCTATATTCGTTCTGCACCTCCCCTGTCTTCGCTCCCCCTGTCTTTGGTGTCCAAAAAGGGTTTCTCTTCATTATCCCCAGAGCGATTTCCCCTGTTATTCCCCCTCCCCCCTTTCTCCCCCTTTTTTTTTGTATGCCCCTGTAACATAAATGTAAGGGTAGGGTAGCTTTGCATTAGCGAGATGTGAAGGGATCTGTAGAAATAGTATAATTGTAGATGTAGTGTCATTTTGGGTTATTAAGAATTGTAGTATTCAGTACTCAGTCATACACATATGTCCTTTTATTAGCATTTGAAAAGGACCGAACTGGTCTCTGGGATGGAAGTTACACCTACATGCCAATAAAGTCTCCCATACAAATGGACAGAAATTGTCACCTTCCGGAAGCTTCAAAGAAAACTGCCAGTCATCTTGGCTACGAAGATCCGCAGGGGACATTGAGAGGCTCCAAACAGTCTACAAGCGTTGATTGGTATCATCAGATCAAAGGAATGTATTTTATCTCTCATAAAAGTTAAAATATTAGTATCAGAGAGAGGAAAATAATTCCTTCTTATGGCTCACATATTGGGCTACAAGTACATGTAAATCTATGTCTGTAGCGTGTGTGGAATCCTAGAGAATTGCACAAAACCGTTATATGGCGCCTGATTGTGGCAGGCAAGCAGTGTTTGGTACTGTTGCAATCAGACCGATGCCCTGGTGTCAGAATTCCTGTCCCTGACGCAGCGGTCAGCGCCGTTCTAGGTCAATTCAACTCTGGTCAGTTCAGAACACTAAACCTCCTGTGGGCTGGGATGGGGACAACCCCCTGGGGTTGATTGGCCAAGGGCTAAAGTCCAGCCCACATTCATATTCCAATAAATTGGGGAACCTGAGAAATGAACACTGTTCTTCCATGAAGCCAGTTCTAACCTGGGGAGTCCCCACACGGTTTCCGGTATGCTTCTACCAAGGGATAAGCTGTGGTAAAGTTTATTTCTGTTTTTTATTCCTTTTTATTTTCATAGCAAGTTGCCAATTGTGTGTCTTTTTATCTTTTTTGTATTTTTTGTAACTCCTTTTGCTTTGTATATATTTCTTATGCACTGCCCACTTTCAGGATATTAAATTATAAAATTAATAAGTGACTTCTGTGTACTAAGCTAGGACTCATATCTCTGAAGAGATTGTTGCATTTTAGTGCCTAATTGCTTGGTCTAAGCTACATGCCAATCTGTATGCAATTGCACTGTGTGTTGGCAGATTGCTTGCAGATTGTAAACCAGACGGAGATCCGTGTGTGTGTGGTGGCCCAGTAGACCAGTCTGCATACAAACTGTTGGGTGATGGCAGGCTATCGTTTGTGGTGTGTGGGTGTGGGGACAGTGGGAAGAGTGATTAACACAGGGGTTCTAGCTTGTAGGATAGCTGGAGGAATCCTAGTAGTGTGTGATAATTGCTAGACTGCTCCTTAACCCTTACAGTGCACCAGATTGTATGTAAGATTTGTATCTGCCTGTGTGTGGTCAGCCAGCTGGATTGGAGTGGAGTCTCCCTCTAGTGGTGACCAAAGCCAGTGCGGGCTGTTGTAACGCTCCTGCGTTTTTATTATAGGCTGGATTTGCAGCTGCAAAATCTCCACTCAGTAGTCATGTAGAGATGTGTTGAATACCTGATCCAACTCTCCAGGACTCATCACCGTGGGCCTGTCAGCTTCAACATACAGATATATACACACTCAATGAGATGTTCCTGGAGTGATAGTATGTATATGATAGTATGAAGGTGATGTGCTGAAGGGACAGGTGTGAACAGTGACAAGGATGGTAATCGCTTGATAGGTTTTTTTTTTTTTTCTTTTTTTCAAATTATATCTTTATTTCTTTAAATTCAGTTACATAAACATTTACTACATGTTAACTTCCAAAATTATAATGTACAAAACATCTATGTCCCGCATTCGGGACAAATATCTTTCATAATATTCTATAACTGAACCCAAATCTCCCCTTTTTCCTTATCTTTTCCCTCTTTTCCCTTCCCCCCTCTCCTCCGAGGTCCTGACAACAGACAGACTACAAAAAAAAAAAAAAAAAAAAAAAAAAAAAAAAGAAGGGATAGTTAATACTCTGTTATTCTAATTTATCTATTTTCTGTATGCTAATGGGCTGGTTCTTGCTCTATGATTACAGATTGGCCTTCCTCTGAATTAGTATAATCTATCCACTGTTTCCATTTCTTCTCATATTTATCCGTTTGTTGGCGGGCTGATAGAACCAATTTCTCCAGGCTGCTTATCTCCTCCACTTTCCTCATCCACATGTTTATATTAGGTGGCTTAGTCTCTCTCCATCTAAGGGGTATGCATATCTTTGCTGCGTTTACTAGATGGGGCATAATAGATTTTTTATAATTTTGCACCGGTTTACTGGGGGCGTGGAGCAGAAAGAGAGATGGTTCTTTAAGAAAATTGCATTTCATAATCTTCTGTATTGTTCTCCAGATCTGTTCCCAAAACACCTCTAGTTCAGGACATGTCCAGAATACATGAAGCATTGTCCCTCTCCCCGCTCCACATCTCCAGCAGCGGTCAGTATTTGCTACAGAAATTTTATTCAATTTAACTGGGGTATAATACCATCTGGTAAAGATCTTATAATTCAGTTCTTGAATTCTCACACACATTGAAGTTGAAAATACTGACTTAATTATTTGATTTTCTTGTTCTATTGAAAATATGGTACCCATTTCCCTTTCCCATTCCCTCAGGAACGGAAATTTTCGCCGTTCTGCTGATGTCATTATCAGGGAGTACAATTTTGATATAGTATGTTCCAAAATCCCATTCTGGCTACATATTTTTTCAAAAGGTAATACAATTTTGTCCCCCTGAGAAGGCATCTGCAACGTCCCTAGAAAATGGCGTAATTGAAATGCTCTCCATAAATCTAGGCCAAAATGGCCTGAGACACTTGTTAGTTCCTCCATGGTTACCCATCCTGTCTCTGAGATGAAATCTGATATCTGGAATATTCCTCTCTCTGCTAATGTCTTAAATTTCTTATCCTGATATCCTATCTCAAAGTGGGGGTTACCCAAGACTGGATACAGGATGGAATTCTCCCGTATGAGTTTTTCCTGTTTGAATATTTTCGCGCATATTTTAATTGTGTTTCCTATAATAGGATGATTCTTCATGGATGCTGGTATAATTTTATAGCACCATGGAGCTCTTTTCAATAAGATCTCACATTGTGCCTGCTCTAAGTTTGGCCATGTCTTATATTTCCCATGACGGCACCAGTCAATCACTCTTCCCAGTTGAATAGCTTGGTAATATTTCCTCATGTTCGGGACTGCCAGACCCCCCTCTGATTTTGATTTAAATAGATATTTTTTCCCTATTCTCGGACGTTTTGATTTCCAGATGAAATTCATTATCATGGTTTCGATCTGTGACAGGAATCGAGATGGGATATGGATGGGAAGTGCCTGGAACATGTATAGAAATTTTGGTAGTACACTCATTTTGACTATATTGCACCTGCCGATCCATGAATACATTCCCCCTTTCCATTTTTGCAATAATAGGTTTATTGATTTTAGTAAAGGGTTGAAATTTAAGCTAAATAGTTGTGCTATTTTTGGTGTAATCCGTGTTCCAAGATATTTTAGGGCCTTCTTTGTCCAATTCAACTTAAAATTTACATATAATTGTTGTTGAAGTGCCTCTGACAGTTCTATTCCCATTGTTTCGGACTTAATAAAATTTATCTTCATATTCGATTGAATACCGTATCTCTCCAATTCATATAACAAATTGGGAAGTGATATAGTTGGATTTGTAATCGAGAATAAGACATCATCCGCGTACGCTGATATTTTATATTGGTCCTTCCCCACTTTGATACCCGAAATATCAGGATTCATGCGAATTTTGCAGAGAAAGGGTTCCAGTGACAATACGAACAGGAGTGGAGACAGGGGGCACCCCTGTCTTGTACCATTTGCAATTAAAAATTCTGAGGAGAGAACTCCATTTACCTTTACTCTAGCCGATGGAATTGAGTAACTCTGTTTTATCCATTTTAACATTTTCTCTCCTATTCCTATATAGCGTAGGACAGCAAACATATACTCCCACCTAACCCTGTCGAACGCTTTCTCTGCGTCAGTATTTAACAGGACCGTTGGTATCTTATTCTGATGTATTATGTGTATTAGGTTCAGTAACTTGGTCGTATTGTCCCTTGCCTCTCGGGTTGGGACAAATCCAACCTGATCTAAATGGATCAATTTTGTCAGGTATTTCTGCAATCTTACTGCTATAATCTTTGTAAAAATTTTGAAATCAGTATTCAACAATGAAATTGGTCTGTAGCTTTTACAGGAAGAAGGGTCTTTCCCTTCTTTGGGGATTACCGTTATATGAGCATGTATGGTTTCTTTGGGGATACTATTCCCTGCACCCCATGAGTTAAACATATCTCTCATGAATTCTTTCAGGTATGGGATTAGCTTTTTATAATAGTGTATAGTAAATCCGTCAGGACCAGGTGCCTTCCCTACTTTGATATTTTTAATAGTTTCCATTATCTCCGCTGCTGTAATTGGAGATTCAAGAATCTTACTCTCTTCTTCTGACAATTGGGACATTTGTGAAGTTTGTACATATTCCTCCAACTGTGTATATGGGACTATCGGGGTTTTCAAGTTATATAGGGTTTCATAATACTTTTTGAATTCTTGAGTTATCTGTTTAGGATAGGTGAATCTCTGTCCTGCATCATTTACTATATGTGGTATATAAGATGTCAGGTTTTGGTCTCTAAGCGATCTTGCCAAAAGCCTTCCACATTTGTCCCCTGATTCATAGATATTTTTTTTAGTTTTCTGAATTGCAGCTTTGGCTCTGAAAGATAGGAGTTCATTAATATCCCTTCTTATTTTTAAAAGTTCTGCCTTTCCCTCTGTTGTCGGTGCGTGCTTGTGTTTTGCTTCTGCTTTATGTAAGGATTGGAGTAATTGGTTTAATTGTTTATTTCGTTGTTTTTTGATCCTGGACCCATGTTTAATTAATATCCCGCGTATGACTGCTTTGTGAGTTTCCCATATTATACCTGGATCTGAGTCTTCCGTGGTATTAGTCAGAAAAAAAAATTCTATTTCTGATTCTACCTCTGCCATAGTCTCTCGGTCCTGTAAAAGACTTTCGTTCAATCTCCAAGTTGTTTCTCTCCTTTCTCTTTTGTTTGGTAACTCATAAGTTATTATAATTGGGGCATGGTCGGACCAAGTCACTGAACCTATCTTTATATCTTTTATAGCGTGTAGTTGACTGTGTGGAATTAGAAAATAATCTATGCGGGAGTATTGTTGATGTAGGGAGGAATAAAATGAGTAGTCTCTTTCTCCTGGATGTCTAAGACGCCATGCGTCTATTAATTGCCCTTCCTGTAATATTTTGGCAAACTTTTTTTGTACCCTAACAGGGATTGAGGATACTCCCCGTGATGTATCCTCTGATGGAATCAGAGGGATATTCAAGTCTCCCCCTGTTATTACTTGTCCTTCTCTAAACTCATTGAGTATATCCATCCCTTTACCCAGGAATCCATCCTGTTTTGTGTTTGGGACATACATGTTGACTAATGTAACTACGGTCTCCCGTATAGTCCCTTTTATAAATAAGTAACGGCCATTTGGGTCATTCAAGATTTGCTTACATTTCCAAGGCAGATTCCTTGATATCAGGATGGATACACCCCTTGACTTTGCCTCCGAGTTAGTTGCGTGGTAGACTATAGGGAAAAAATTATTGCCTAGCCTTGGGCATTTATCCTCTCTGAAATGTGTCTCCTGTACCATTGCTATATCCACCTTTGATCTTTTCAAGTCATCTAATAAGATTTTCCTTTTTTCAGGCACATTAAGGCCCTTTGCATTAATAGATAAAATTTGTATATTTTCCATTGTATTAACGAAAAAAAGTAAAGATAAAAGAAGAGGTAAAAAAAAAAAAAAAAAAGGTTTTTTTATATCAAAACTTAAAACCCCCCGAAGGATGAGGGAGGGAAGGGGAAAGTATCCACTTGATCTCTCAGTTATAAGAGGTCACTAAGTAGCTTTGCGCTGAGTTGCTCCTCCAATTATTATTGGTTCTTTGAGCAGTTTCCTAAATGGGGTTATGGTTGGATTAGGCTAGAGATCGAAAGAAAAAAAACAGAAAAAACAATAAGAGGAACTCTCCCCTCCCGCTCCCGGGTCCCGACACATATCATTTCCATAGTCTAATGGCATTTATTTATATACAATCACTCTCTCCTTCGAACCCTCCCTCCTCTCCATACATCTCTATCTCGCTCTTTAAGCTGAGGCTGGGAGGATGAAAAAAAAGAAAAGAAAAAAAAAAAAGGATATATAGTAAAAATAATCCCCCCCCTCCCTCTCCAAACCAAAAAAGAGGAAGGGGGGTGGGGGGGGGAGGGGGGGAAAAGGGCAGGTAGAGGGGAAAACCCTCCCCCCTCCCATCCCCCCCCACCTCCCCACCCAGCCTCCCTCCAGGGCCCAGTTTCATACCTCCTTCATCATTCACTGGTTCCCTCCCCTCCCTTAGTATTCCAGTCATTGAACTATTAGTTAAATCCTCCTCAAAAAAAAAAAAAAAAAAAAAAAAAAAAAAAAAAGAAAAAGAAGAGAAAAAAAAAAAAAAAAAAGCAGGTGAGTGAACCCCCCCCGTCTCCCTGTTCTATCACCCTCTTAGGGACCCCCTTAGTTCGGTCCTATTAAACTATTAAGTGCTTTATCAAGAAAAAAAAAAAAAAAAAAACAACAAGAGGTGCTGTGCAATAAAATAAAATATAGATTGAATATTTATATTGTGTTTGTTTTGTGAAAACCACTTCTCCGTTTCTTATCTCTTATTCCTTCTAATTCCTCTATTTACTTAGTGTATTCAATTGTCTATTCATTTTGTGTAAAAAAAAACCGTACCCACATCAAAGAATAACAAAAAAAAAAAAAAAAAAAAAAGGGGGGGGGGAATCCCAAAAAAAAAAAAAACAGAAAAAACCCCCACCGAAAACTCTCACCCTCTTTACTCAAAAGAGAACCATATCTCCCCACCTCTACAATCGTGTACGTGTTTCTAGTGATATTTATGAAAAAACACCAAATAGCAAAACCAAACCAAAACAAAAAAAAAAAAAAAAAAAAAAAGAAACAAAAAAACAAAAACAAAAAAAAAATACAAGGAAAAAAACCCTCCTTCAGCTTATATGATCAGTTGAATCCATGCAGAGGTTCATATTCTGTCCTAAGGGGTTAGGAACTCTACCCTCTGTCCCTTACCAGAAAAAAGAAAAAAGGGGGTGAGGTGTATATATCTTCAACAGTTGAGCAACAAGGTACAACATATTATTCACCCCTAAACAAGAAAGAAAAAAAAAGAATGGGGGATAAAATTGCGGAGAGAGGGGGATGCCAGGAGAACATAATATAAATTATAGGAATATGGCTTCCCTCTCCCCCTTCCAAAAAAAAAAAAAAAAAAAAGAAAAAAATGGGGGGGGGAGGTCAGATTTCCCCTTACCCCCCACCCCACCCCCCTCTCCTCTCCATCTCAATCTTCAGTTTATCCAGGCTTCTCAAGCATGTATTGTCCTATTTCCGTCCAGCCTCCTTTCACGGGGTCCCCCACTTGGGTACCCCCTTGTTCTTGGGGGAATTGCAAGCCAGTCTTGTACTTGTACAGGTTCAGTACCAAGAAATTCAAATAAATTATGCAGGTCTTCTGGGGTACGAAGGACAAACGAGTTGCGTTCCTTAAAGAAAGTCACTGCTAATGGGTATCCCCATCTGTACTTGAATCCTAGCTGTTTTGCTCTTTCCAGCACTGGCCGTAATAAAGCTCTACGATATAAAGTGGATTTAGACAGGTCCGGAAGTATCTTTATTTTGGCCCCTACAATTTCAACAGTACCTGTATCCCAGGCTTTACGGAGGATCTCCTCTTTCTGTCTATAATAGTGTGTTTTACACACAATGTCTCGGGGTCTGTTGGGGTCCGTGCTTCTAAACCCCGCAACTCTGTGGACCCTGTCCACTTCCACGGGGGCCGTAGGGTGAGAGGTAGAAGCTAACAATCTTAGGAAAATATCTCTCACCTTCTCCTGTAGGTTTTCCCCTTCCTCCTCAGGGACACCTCTCAACTTCAAATTACCCCTGCGGCTCCGGTCTTCCAGGTCTTCCATGTATAGTTGCATATTGATAGTAGCTTCGAACAGTGCTTCTGTAGTTTTCCTTATTCCAGCCACTTGTTCTTTAACTACAGTGATCTCAGTTTCCTTTGATACAACTCTATTTGATAACTGTGTCATGTCTTTACGGAGCTCTTGCATATCTGTCCGGTGTGTCTCCTCAATCCGCATAATCAAAGCCTCTATTTCCGCTTTTGTTGGAAGTGCTTTCAATAGGTCTTTGATATCCGGACTCTCCAGCTCCTGTTGTTTAGTGGGGTCTGGTCCAGTTTCCCTCACTGCTGTTGCCCCCGAGCTTGTAGTTTCCTCCGGCAGCTTTTCCCCTCTCTCTGCATGATGTATATCTTGTGTATTCAGTTTGATCTGTGTGGTCTGTGCGCCCGCACGTGCCGCCGCCATCTTGGCTTCAGGCGTTCCAGGCAGCTGATGGGAAAAGTACTGTTTGATGTCTCCTGATCTCCTCTGCGGGTGGCGCCTTTCCGCAGCCGAGCGGTCGCTGGTCGAGCGGGTTACCGGGCGGGTCCTGGCCGGTTTGCTTGTTTGCATGCCGCGCTAGCAGTGTCGTGTCGGGCCGGTCCGGGAGCGTGGCGATCGGGAGCTTCGCTCAGACGTCCTCACATCACGCCCTCTCCAAGCCACTCCCCTTTTTTTGTGTCGCTTGATAGGTTTTGTATAGGAGAGTTCAAGATGGTATTTAGGAATGCAGATAGGTTAGTATCGAGTATGCTAACAGGTGGTGAGGACAGCAGATGACAAATACAGGATAGATTAACCCAGTGCAAGGATAGATAGTAGTAGACAGGAGAGCTAGCAATCTATGCAGCAGTGCAGATGATAGATGGTAGTAGGCTGAAGAGCTAGCAATCTATGTAACAGTGCAGATGATAGGATAGTATGGATAGGTAGTAACAGTCCTTAATGTGCATAGGTAGATAGTGCAATAAGGTTATGGAGGGTTCCCCTGCGGGGTACTTATCACTTGTAATGTTAGTAGTTAGAGAGGTCCAGTAGATAGGAATGATCCGGTAGCGAGATACAGGGATCAGTAGCGAGGTTCCGGTCTGCTCCAGGTAAAGGGAATAGCTGGAGGCTCCGATCGAGAGACAGGCTTGAAAGCATGTGGATAACAAGGCAGGTTGAACGAACAATGTGAGTGAGACCGTCGGCGGTTGAAATAGCCGCTCTGCGGCGCTCAGCAGTGACATCATCGTTCTTAAAGGTATATGCGTACCACCTGAAGAGAAAGGTGGGACGCATTACAGAGAAAAGTGGTGATTAAGGGTACCGGAGGTACCGGAATCTTACAGCTGTGAAGTGTCACAGCCAGTCTTATTACTCAGTAGGAATTTCCCTTATTCCCTTATACTCCCCAGTCACGAAACCACGTCTCGGTTAGCTAGTCGCCGTGGGCGTGGCGAATCGTGACAGTCCCCTCTCTTTCTTTTTGTGCTTGGGCTTGCGTGTATGTTCATATTATTTTTTTCCCTTTTTTTTCACCGTGTTTATATTATGTAAATATTATATTTGTATGTTAATTGCTTTTTATGTCTATGTAGTGTTGGTAATTCTTCATATCTGGATCCTGATGAAGCCCCTGAACAGGGTGAAATGTGTTGATCCTGAATTACCCACATCGTATTCATTTGATCCCGCTGAGTCGGATACATTATATGTGTAAGAATTGTGTTACTGTCACCTATCATATGATTTTAATATTTAATGTATTAATAAATGATTTATGTTTTTATATTTGTGGATTATAGAGTCATTACAGTCAAGACCATAATTAATATTAATATTAGGCACCTTAAAATCCCCCCTCTCTTTCCTGCCTTGTTCTCCAAGTGAAGAAAAGGTAGGGACTTCCTCCTTTTTAAAATGTAAGAACAAGTCAAAAGATAAGCAGCAAGTTTGTATTTTTTTTAAGGTTATGCTATGTGAATAAGAAGATGCAGTAAATATAAGGTAGGTGCCCAACTCAATCTAGCTGCATAAGTGGACATAAATTGCAAGATTTGTACAAACTTGTAACAAGAAAGAAAAAAAATAAAAGCTTTAACCCTTTCGCTGCCACCAACGTTGGCTGCCAGATGGGAGCAATTCAGCATCTTTGCAGCCGCTGAATCACTTCCACACTTCCCAACGTGTTTTACTCCGCCCACCAGAGCTTCCTCATGGGTATCTATTTACCTGGCGCAGCCTCATCTTTTTTTATTTTACAGAAAATTGTGAATTTATTTGTGTTCTCGAATATGAACGTAGTTAATTCGTGTATTTATTTACTGAAGTGTTGCATTTTCTAAACGGTTTCGCTAATATCTCTTATATCATAAAAAAAATTGAACCGCTATTTTGTTCTCTAGAGCGTCTGTTTTCAGGAAATATTTGGTTTTCTGTGAAGCCAGTTTATTACTATAATCAATCACTTGTAAATAGGACATCATGTATTCTGTTCTTGGCAGGATCTGTTATCATTTTTGAAATGATGGGTGTTTTATTTTTGTATCTCTAACTGTATAATCTGTCATGTGTGAAGAGGAACTCATTTTCCTCTCATTATGTGAGGCATGTGCTCTGTGTTCTTTGGTGATTATAAGCTATTTTCATGCAAGCATCAGTCTTTTTTTATTAAGACAGTGCGAGAGCATGGTGATGTGCAATGTACCATATTAGCCATACAGCACCTATCATCATCTTAGAGCTGTCAGATTATTAGTCCTTCTGCCATCTCCCCTAGTCAACACACACAATTCAGGGAAGTGTGCTAAATTCCTTGTATAAAAGGCTGTTTTTTTTAAAGTAACACCTCAACAAACAGACAGATCTAAAAGGCACATCTCCTTATATATACATACGTATTACTTATTAGGCCTCATGCACAAAGGGCGTTAGAAAAAACGAGCTGTGGAGCCACTGCTAACACCAGGAAAAAGCAGCTGCAAAAATGTGCTTTTAGTAGCTTTATCCATTGGCATAAATGTACATTTGGCCACGTTAGCTTTTAGCAGCATTTTTTTGCCTCCGTTCAAAATCAATAGTTGCCTATGAGCCGTGTTTGATACGGCTTTATTTGAATAGAAGTTGCATCCAAATCGGATTAGGGTGATCCGACTTGTGGAGCGACTTGCGCTATGAGGATCTTGAGGATGAACTCCACGCCAAGATGGGAAAAAAAGGGCGTGGGGGTCCCCCCCAGGTTCCAAGCCAGGCCCTTTGGGTCTGGAATGAATTTTGAGGGGAGCCCCACGCAAAAAAAAAAACAGCATGGGGTCCCCCCAAAAATCCATACCAGACCCTTAAGCGAGCATGCAGCCCGGCAGGTCAGGAAAGGGGAGGAGACGAGCAAGCGGCCCAAACCCCTCCTGGACCATACCAGGCCACACGTCCTCAACATGGGGGGGTGGGTGCTTTGTAGCAGGGGGGCTCTGCATCCCCCTCACCACAAAGCACCTACACTGCCTTTTGTGGGGCGAATGGGTAGGGGTACAATGTACCCCATACTCATTCACATAGGGAGAGGGTCCAGGATCTGGGGGGCCCCCTTGTTACAGGGGGTGTCCAGATTCCGGTAAGCCCCCTGCCCGCAGACTCCCACAACCACCGTCCAGGGTTGTCGGGTAGAGGCCGTTGTCCTCATCAACACCTGCTCCAAAGCACTCACCCCCCCATGTTGAGGGCGTGTGGCCTAGTATGGGAGCATGGGGCTTCCCTCAAAATCCATACCAGACCTAAAGGGCCTGGTTTATAATCTGGAAGGGACCCCCATACTGTTTTTTTCCCATTTTGGCGTGGAGTTCCCCCTTAAGATCCTCAGAGCGCAAGTCGCACCATAAGTCGTATCATCCTGATCCTATTTGGATGCGACTTCCATTCAAATCAATGGGCTCCCATAGGGAACCAATGATTTTCACATAAAAAGAAAAAACGTATAATGTGGCTTAACGCTGTATAAGCAGTGTTAAGAAACGTTAGGCAGCCTTTAGCAGCGTCAGACGTTTTTACAGCTCTAACGCTGGTCCTTAGAACGCACTGGCCCTGGGTTTTTTTTGCAGCTTGAAAACGCCTATGCCACTTACAGCTGCAAAACGTCTGTGTTTGGATGAGGCCATAAGATAACATGGATGGGTGTATTTAAGCTGCAAAAAAAAAAAAAACACCTGAAAAGCAGCTGCAAAAATGCCCTGTGTGCATTAGGCCTTATTGACAAGGAAAGTGGGAATGGCTTTGGATCAGGAAAATACTGCAATGTGTATTTTCTTGGCACACATTTTTTTTATCCTGTCCAGCAGTAGCATGTCAAGTAATATAGTAGGATGCATTACAACTGATGAAGTCCGTTCAGTCCATTCTTGGATGTACAGCCTTTTAGTAAACTTTTTGAGACAAATTCTGATTGGTTCCTGTACATTTTACTTGTTCTTTGGGTTAAAATTAAAGCTGAAGTTCCTCCTTTCCCTTGTCATCAACATGCTAATACAATAAAAATAAATAAAACCCCTTAAATTTTATTACATTAGCTTATTTTAGACCAAGTACTTCTCTATGCAATGCAGGCAGATCATGGCTGGTGGCAGATGCTTGCAGGGTGTTGTACAAAGCTTCCTAAAAATATCACATGACCTTCTCTCAGTGCTACTACCAGCATAGCCCTGATGTAAGTAGTAGGAAGAATCTTGGAGGGAGTAATGCAAACATCAAAATGCCATGACTGGAGGATGTCAGCCTGAAGGAGTGGAAGTTCCTAGGCAGGTTTTGTTTGCATGTTGACCCTCCTAGATAATACCCATCTGTGATACTGAGCCTCCATGACTGAAATCCAAAGAATGAAAGAGGTGGGAAAGGGGCATCAAATGCCTGATGAAGGGGTCCTTCATGGCTTCGATATGTTGCACTTTGTCTACTGTCATCTGATCATTCTTCAATAAAACTTTCAGATGGTACTCGATGATCCAAGGGTGACAACTTAGGTGCACATTTAAAGACAGGGGCAGAGCGTTATCCCAGAATAACAGGAAGTGCTCGAACAAAGACTTTTATGCAGGATACCTAGGCACTAACCCCTTCATGATGACGGTAAAGCATATCTTAACACCTAAACACAGGCGATACATGTGTGGTTGCTCCTGCTTGACAGAAATCAATCTAACAATTGACTTCTGCCAAACAGGCTTGTTGAGAAAGTTTTCTCAATCAGCATGAGTCCCCGCTGTCAGAATACAATGTCTCAGCAGGGAGGATTCCTCTATCTCTTATTTTTTTTTTCATTCAGTCCATTGGCTGAAAGAGAAAAGAACAATCCATCTATGGCCAGCCTAATGTTTCTGGAACTCACAGCATATATTCCTGTAGAAAAAGTAGTTGTTTCATCACTTATCTAAATAAGCAGATGTGCAATATAATTTCATAAACTAAAAATGTAATTAAAATCAACACAAAAATGCAGCAATTTTATCTATATGGTGTATTTTTTATGGATCTGAATGCAACTGCCTAGTTTTCTATCCACACAGCTGCTTAAAGACCAATAAACTTGTGCTTTGTAGGAGGGATCGACCGATATCGGTTTTTCGTTGCCGTTTTGGCCATCGCATATTGGTATCGGCCGACATGGGCCAATATTTTGTACATTTAAAGTTTTGCAAAATAAACACAAATTTCGACACAAATCTGTTACCGGACTGCAGCTGCACACACTGTCCGAGGCTGTCTGAGGCATGGGAGGCAGTCTTAAAAGGCAGAACGTGTCAAATTATAGGCTCAGCACGCAGAGACACCTGAAGCAACACACGCAATGACGTCACGTGTGCGCCGCGCACAATATCGGCAATATCGGTAACTTCCGGGGCCGATTCCGATATATCGGGGAAAGTGCATATCGGCCCTTGATATATCGGCCTTGCCGAAAATTAGTCGATCCGTACTTTGTAGGAATGGTATTTTGTGCTGCATGCAAATGCAACAGGAGTTAATTTTAGTGGACAATAGAGGTCTTCTTTTCATCCACAAGATGGCAGCAGCAGGTGTGCTTGTTGTTTTGTTGTTTTATTGCAGCACTCTGTTTGTTTTTTGTTGTTATATTGCAGCACTCTGAGTGCCGGTTCACACTACGTCGCTCCGAATTAGGGGGCGACCTGTGAAGTCGCGTGCAGCGCGACTTCGGCGCGACTTGCACGGACTTCATAAAATGAATGTCTATGCAAGTCGCTCCAGGTCGCCCCGAAGTAGTACAGGACCCTTTTTCTAAATCGGAGCGACTTGTGTCACTCCTATTAGAACGGTTCCTGTACCGAACAATGGGAGCGCGACGGACCGCGACTTGTTAGGCTGACAAGTCGCGGTCCAAGTCGGACTAGTGTGAATGGAGTCTGAGAGATGTTGTTTGGATGAGATCAGAGTCATCGCCATACTGGGAAGCAAACTACTGTGCCCAGGGGTACCTGAGAGCAGGAGGAGCAGACAAGAGGGTAGTATAAAATAAAAAGCCTGGAAAGCGAGAGAAGGAGTTAGAGAGAGCACCAACTGGAGAACTGCTGCATAGTAAGAGGTGTTATTTCTTAATGGGAAAGGAAGGAGTGAGCGAATTGAGCACTGTTTTATCCTGACCCAGGCAGCTGGACTGAGTTAGACTGTCCAAAACTCTGAATAGCCAGTCCGTGACCCAAGAGTTAGACTTTGCCGCAATATTAGCTGCTCTGATACTGATATTCGGGACTGCTGGAGGAGCCACAGAGGCCTTTACCTGTGGTGGGGTCATCATTCTTCCCACCACAGGTAAATGCCCATAAAAAGGAGGGACCCTCAAACATGTCGGCCGATTGCTGAAAGATGATTCTAGAGAGAGAGTGGTAAGCAGCTCGCAGATCCGCAGTTAAGCTGAACCACTGTCAGCTTTAAAAGTACCCACTCTCAAGAAGTTTGTGGGTTTAAATTACAGAACACTATTGTTCTGTTTGATGCTGTTGTTGAACTAGGTCCAAAATGGCCAAGTTACCTATTCTTTTCACCCACCTGCTACAACTGTGCCTACTTTTCATCTAATTTTTGCAACTGTAGTTAAAGAACACTCCATATTACTCAGTCCAACTCAAGGGGTGCAGTACTGTAACTACTCAAACCGTAGACATATCCCATTCCTACACGCCAACGTCTTCAACGGCCCCAACCTAGCCGGCAGAAGATTTACATTAAGCACTATATATAGTCAACTTCACCTTAAGGGCAGATTTGTGCTTGAATTTAAATCCATAACCTCAGGCCTAAACCTAGCCCCCCTTGTCAGGAGAGCTTGCAAGTGACCTAGCCTGATCCCTGTTGATATTTTTTGTGGCCACTTGTGGCTGTTCATCTTGTGAGGAGAGCTATAATTTATGCTGTTGAGGTCACAATATATATTGGAGTTTAAAATCACTGCAAGAGATCCTGTGAAGCCGATTGTGTATCCATTATTATGTTCTATGTTGATTGACTTTAACCTGCCAATACATTCTGCTATTTTTCCATAGAGTTGAAGGTGTAGTTCTAGTGTATTCAATAAAGCTTAAAGAAAGAAACACTGGTGGTTCCAGTGAGGGGGTAGCGCTACACAAGTAAAAGTTGCACTCTATTGGAATGTGCTGTATTGGGACTGTCTGCATCCTAGCAACAGAAGTATGCTAGATAGCGGAAGCTACCTGCTTCTTAGCAACAGGAGGACTCAAGGCAGCTTCCTAACAACAGACAGTCTGTAGTCACATGGCCCGAATGCTATATATGTACAGAACATTTTTTTTCAACAGATAAAGCTTATTGAACTTTTCAAAGTTAAGATACATTGAACAGGGACAAGGGATTTTAATTTATTTCAATAGGAAGAAGCACAATTATTTAAGAACAAAATAAAAACAGGGTGAGAAAGCAAGGGTAGAGGGCACTTTTTACACAGGATCTTGCTACCAGCTTCTACCAGCAGGATCCTGCATACTAGCTGCTGTGTGCATGTACCCTAAGGGCTGGTTCATACACTTGCCCTGCGGGGGTGCATAAAATGGCGTGCATTTTCCCATACTGTACACAAAAGTGCTGCCCTCTGCAGATGTGCACAGGTGCCATTAAGAATTAATGGCACACACACACACACATGTCTAGCAAACACAGGTGTGTTCTCGGCTACCAAGACATGTGGTACTTCAGTAGCATGAGATGAAAGGAGGGGGAAAGAGAGGCGCCAAGCCGCCACTGATGTAGTAGGATTTATTAAATGTAAAAGGTTAAAAACAGATTGTTATGCACTCACAAGCTTTACAAGTGGTAGGCATGTAAACAGCTCAATCTGAAGGCGCCAGGGGAAAATCCAGTCCTGACTAGACCAACTGGGGTCTTAGAAGCACTGCAGAAGCTGGTATAGGAATCCAGAGAAGCAGTACCATGTTGTTTGGTGCAGCATGCCATACATTTTGCATGTTCACGCACGTTTGGCAACCCATTAAATTTAATGAGCTGGCAGAAATGTGTGGGAATGTGAAAAAAACGTGCGCGCTCAGATATACCTACTGTATATGGTGTGAACGAGCCCTTATAGACTCCCATAAAAAACAACCGCGTTAAAACATTTTTTGGGAGGGTTTGAATCCACTTTAAATTGATCCTATTGGCAGAACAAAAATGAAAAACAAAGCGACCCCCTCCTAAAATAATATAGTTCATACATCGCTCCTGCTTTCTGTGACGCTAATTTATACTATATTGCAATGATACAGGTTCCTAAAGACTCTTTAGGCTTCATGTACTTTACACTGGCAGCTCCTAAACTTGAGTTAAGGAGCTTTTGACATTTTTTTTTTCCAAAGCTCCTAAACTGAACTCCATGAAAGCCTATATGTCCATATACACAGGCTTTTAGCAGAATTTAGGAGCTGCCACATTTAAGCAAAGTAAACTTCCCTCTTCTAAATGCGTAAGAATCAAGTTCAGGAAAGGATCGTTTTGACTGATGACCACAGGGAAATGTAAAACGTGTGTTTTGCGTTTTCTTATAGCCACGGTCAGGGTAGGCTAGTGTACATGTAGCCTTAGAGTGCAAAACTTGCAGGATTGTCAGATTCTTGTTGCACATTTTGGTTCCTCCCTCCAGCTACCTTACTTTAGGACAAAGTAACAGCGTAAAAGGGTTGACAGCTCGAACCACTCAGCACAGAGGAGGATTAGGCATTGAAATCAACAGAGGAGTGTTCCAGATGCTTAAGATCCTTCTGGCAGCTGTATCTCTCTTTAATACAGTGCAGATCAGAGGCATAGGCAATGGAAGAGGTGTGAATGGGAGGCAACAGGAGAGATGTGAACTCTCTTTGCAGAGCAACACTTTGTTTTCCTTTTTATTCTAGTGATATGGTCGCTTTAAAGTGGATCTAAAAACAAACACTAAAATCTCAAATAAGCTTTAACATGTTAATATGATTTCACAACATGTTCACATTTTTTTTTTTTTTAGTCCAGTTGCAGAAACAGAACTTGCATTAAAGTTAAAGTTCGGCAATTCACAAGCCTGGTGGGAAGGCACCCAGCTGGGTACACTCACAGAATGCAACAGCGAAGTGTAGCAGAACAGTTCTTGGGTGTGTCGATAGTGTCTGTCTTGAGGAGCGGAAAGCAGTCTGTGCCAAAATGGGGAGGTCTCCAGGAAAGATGGCTTGTCCCTACCTATCCTTTCCCTACCTGTCTGGAACCTCTCCCTGCTGCTAATTACTTTCCCCATCAGGCGGGTGACTTGAATCTTCACTTCCCAAATGTGAAAAGCACACCAAGCCTGGGAATCGGAGCCTTAAATAATCTCTACCTGACTCAAGATGGCTGCCAGAGTCACATGGGGCAGTTCAAGTAGCTTCCCCAGTGACCCAGGAAGCCATAAAGAACCCACGTTCCTCTTGACGTCCCCTCCAACTGAAATGCTGCTGCGGTCGAGCGCCACCTACAGTGCAGAAAATAGACTGCACCTGCCTACAAGCGGCCATGATGACACACAGTACACAATCATGATCCATAGTTGTCATTATCAGGAAGCTGCTCCAGAACAATGATGTGAAGCCAACGCTGGATCCCCCTGTATATACAATACGAAGCCTACAGTATTTATGTTTGTCATTTTATAGACAATCCAACACTAAGATCTCAGAATTTTATGTTGATGAGAATGGACGCTTTCTGTTAAATCAGCCATTGATTTTATACAACTTTATCCAATGTACTATTTTTTATACAGTTGTAGCAATATTTCCAGGCATTGGGCCTGATGTGGGTCTGCCATGGTCACCGGTAACACCAACAGCACATTTAAGCTGAATGCCCAAGTGTGAGATCTGAGACAATGAACAGTCCGGCATCTTTGATTTGTTTTGTTTATTTTATATGGGGATGGGATAAGATAATGAGTGGGATAATCCTCTGGCTCAACTAGGTACAAATGGGGACACTTGAGAAAAAATGCCTATCATCGCTGACGTGATGCCGGCTGGATGGCGACCAACGCTTGCTGGCGCTTGAAATCACTGACTTGCTGAACTGTATTGAAAACTGACTTCTGACACTCTGGTTAGCTCAAAAGTCCTTGACTCTACTGAAGACTAACTTCTGATGCTCTGGTTAGCTTAAAAGTCTTTGACACTGCTCCCTCCAGTCCTTCCTGACTGAGGTAGCCTCTTGTAATGCTGCTGCAACTCTTAGCACTGTACACACTGCACAGTACACTTCAGGGCCCAACCACTGGCACCCCCTTTTACTCTTCAGGGTCAACATTGGCACCCCCTTTACTTTGCTCCTGCACCGGCTAGCTAGCTACTGGATCCCTCTGACCTTCTCCAGAGTGGTCCCCTCTCACTAGGCAGACCCCAGGGGCAGTTTGCAGTACTCACGACTGGGAATGCTTTCCTGAAACTTGTTCCCTCTCAGCTCTGCTGGTCCTCGACACACCGGATCCTCTCTGCAGCTCAGCTCAGCCCTGTATCCCCTCAGGCAAGCCGTCTGGGATACGCAATCCTTCCTGTCAGGAGGAGAGACAGCCATACCCTCCCTCCTAGGACTCTGCTTCCCACCAAAGACCACCTGTCATGTGCTCCCCACAGACTTATACCCCCTCCCAGAATGCTCTGCAGCAGAATCTGCCCTTCCAGGATGGATACAAGCCCTGGTTTCCCTTCTGGTTAGGTTTCCTCCACTGCCCAATGAGAGCCCTCATTGGGACACAGTGTGGAGACTCCCCAACTCAACAGGCACACCTGGGAACACATGCCAGCCTAACTGAAAATCATGACCCTGCTGACAAGCAGACGGGACGTACTACACTTTACCTAGCACCTACCTTGGAGGGTGCTACGTAGTATTGTGTGCTTTTTTCTAATGGTACTGCTAAATTCCCATTTACCTAAGTGGGCTCCGTATACTGAAAATTCACTTAGGTTTTACTATTTAAATGCACATGAAAAACCTTTTTATTTATTGTAGACGTTATCTGTGAGTCAGAACGTCTTTGATTCACTGTACTTGTAAAAATGCTTCTTTATTATAAAGATACTATTTCTAAATGAATGAAACTCTCACTCAGACCCACAGAGATGTACTAAGTAGCTCTCTTCCCATTTCATGCATGACCTTTTATGCTATGTGAGTACTTTTTCTCAAGCAGGATGTAAACACTTCACCAAAACCTAAAAAGCAAGTTTGAAGTACAACCATAACCTTTCATTGAGCTATCGTAGGGCTTTATGCAGATGAAACGCTGACCAGAATGGTGGAAATACGTTCACATCATTCCCATGATAAGTAAAGCCATAGTGTATGTATGCCAGCAGCTGGCACCCCTCTAGGAGCAAGCTCCTAATAACTTTATTATTAAAACTGAGGGGGCACATAATTCATGGTACAAATTCTGGATGGATCCTCTGCACACTGCTATACACCCTTTCCAACTAACTATGCAATTAAAAAATGGGGATCTTGTGTCTTTTAATGCCCTAGGTTGGCATGGTGTCCGCCATAGCATTTGCAGTGGCAAAGCAGTGTAGCACTGGCCATAAGAGGGAATACTTTGACACACTTGGCCAGCTTAATAATGTATGTGTGAACTTAAAATCCTTCGTTTTCACTGCATAGTTTGTTGGAAAGGGCGTATAGCAGTGTGCAGAGGGTCCATCCAGAATTGAATTATGTTAATATGTGGTCACCCTCCTTTAGCTTTTAATAGTTTAAATACATGTACAAGCTATTGGGATTTGAGCACAGGTATATCTTTTCTCTTTTCTCTACATCATTTATGGTGATATTGCACTCCAATGCCTCCCTATGATGGTCACAGCATGCCAGCTCTACAGCTGAATGCAATATTTTCTGCTAAGCCCCCCCCCCTACTTCCTGAACCTCACCATTGGTAAGGGAGGCCACCTATCACAATAAAGGAACCAATAGCAAGGTGCCAGGAGGGATATTGTCAGGACCTAGACTGAACCTGGGACCACTGCTGTGTCTGGCAATGACTCTTCTCACCAAGCCCCCTAAAATGCTGGACAGCACCCTGGCTGATCCATTGGTCAACCCTGACTTGTGCTTGAACTTCTTCTGAACCTTGAACTCTTTGCTCCTTAAGCCAGGTCTCTGCACTTCCTGTTTTCCAGATTATTGTGCTCTCTTCAGCCAGTATCTCACTCTTGTCTTCCCTGCTGCAGTTCATATTTTGCTACCACTCGTTATAGATCCTTTGTCAAGGTCTTACCTTGCCCTCCTGTTGGCAGCCATCTTAGACATGTGCAGACTGCTGCCTCTTATAAACTCTGATTGCATCATCACTTGGTGATGGTCGGCAGACGACCTCTCTTTGGCACACAACCCAGCATCGGTAGACTACCCGCTTCTGGTATCGACCCCGGCTTGGTTGACTACCCTCTTCTGGACTTGACCCCCGCTTGGATGACTACCCGCTTCTGGACTTGACCCCAGCTTATTCCTGCTCTCACTTCCTCTCTCTTGCTGTGCATTTATTGTTGTTTGCTCCAATAAACTGCTTTATTTTACCTGCATTGCCATGTGATCTGGTTTCCTGGCACCCTGACACTCTTGGCTTGCTCCTCAACTACGCTTCTGCCTGATCCCAACCTGCAACTACTCATTACTGACCTTTGGCTTATTTAATGACTATGCTTCTATTTGATCCTTACATGCTTATCTGCTACTCGACCTCAACTTTCTCACTCCTGGTGGACGATCCTGGGGACCATAATAAAACGCAGCAAAATCCATCTCCACCATCAGGAGCTCCAATAAACACTGATTAGTACTTAGAATACGCATCTCATGTAAGCCCCATCATCCACCAGAGTGATTGCCTGTGTACCTATCCTGCTGGTCGGTGGTAGTCCCGCTACTGCTATAGTGACTGGTCTTCAAGCCTGACACCTGGTTGTGCCACACCTCTGCTTTGGGTTACTATGCGAATCAAAGTAGTACTGCTAGCACTAGTCACTACCAGTGTGCAAAGGTGTATTTGTTTTCTAAGAATAATGAATTCGGTGTGTCCTACGTGCTTGGATGTTGCTGCGATATGTAAAAGTATTAGTATAGTTTGTTACATTTCAGAAAGGGGTGCCATAATTTTAAAGAGTGCTCTGACTGATGAAAAGTTTAAGAAACCCTGAGCTATACAATACTATACAAGCAGGGTTTTTTTTTTTGTCAGAAAATAGGTGGAGATACTTACCCCACCCCCTTCCCTAGTTCCTATAAGATAGTAATATAGGGTCATTGATGTACCCAATGTAGCTCCCTGTTATGGCCACAAGATAGCACTAGAGTAATAAAATACAATAGGTGTGGGACCACATAGATCAGTAGGCAATGTAGGTGCATTAGGACTTTCACCGATATATCGGTATCGGCCCCAGAACTGGCCGATATTTTTGTGACGTCATTCTGCCTTCTTAGGCTGCCTCCCTCGCCTTGGACAATCTCGTCTGGAGTCGGGACTAGTCTCGCGGGAGTGTATTACAGCCTAACACCCACCCACAACAGCCCGGTGCCATCCAGCCACCCACATCCACAGGCCCTGTACCAGCCAGCCACCCATAGGCCATGTACCAGCCAGCCACCCACAGTCCCTGTGTCAGCCACCCACCCACCACAGGGTGCCAGCCAGCCACCCACAGACAGGGTGCCAGCCAGCCAGCCACCCACAGACAGGGTGCCAGCCAGCCAGCCAGCCACCCACAGACAGGGTGCCAGCCAGCTAGCCACCCACTGGCCTTGTACCAGCCAGCCACCGGTCCTGTCCCAGCCAGCCGCCCACAGGCCCTGTGCCAGCCACCCACCCACCACAGGGTGCCAGCCAGCCAGCCACCCACCACAGGGTGCCAGCCAGCCACCCACCCAACCACAGGGTGCCAGCCAGCCAGCCAGCCATTAAGCATTAAAAAAAAATAACATGTTCAGTACCAGATTTGTGTCAAAAATTGTCTTTATTTTTCAAAACCTTAAATGTACAAAATATCAGCCCATTCTTGCATAATCAATGCTTGTAGTTTGTCAGAATTTATGGGTTTTTTTTTGTTCACCTGCCTCTTAAAGATTGACCGCAAGTTCTCAATGGGATAAGGGTCTAGGGAGTTTCCTGGCCATGGACCCAAATTTTTGATGTTTTTTGTTCCCCAAGTAGCTTAGTTATCACTTTTGCCTTATGGCAAGGTGCTCCGTCAAGCTGGAAAAGGCATTGTTCATCACCAAACTGTTCTTGGATGGTTGGGAGAAGTTGCTCTCGTAGGATGTTTTTGTAGCATTCTTTATTCTTTATGCTGTTTTCCCACTCCTTTGGCTGAGAAGCAACCCACACACATGAATGGTCTCTGGATGCTTTACTTTTGGCATGACAAAGGATTGATGATAACGCTTACCTTTTCTTCTCCGGGCAAGGTTTTTTCCAGATGCCCCAAACAATCAGAAAATGGATAATTCAAAGAAAATGACTTTACTCTAGTCCTCAGCAGTTCAATTCCTGTACCTTTTGCAGAATATCAGTCTGTCCCAGATGTTTTTCCTGTAGAGAAGTTGCTTATTTGCTGCTCTTCTTAATAACCAGGCCATCCTCCCAAAGTCTGCACCTCACTGTGCATGCCAATGTACTCACACCTGCCTGCTGCCATTCCTAAGCTCTGCACTGGTGGTGCCCCAATCCTACAGCTGAATCAACTGTAAGTTACAGTATAAGCCGGGGGCAGGTAAAGATAAAGTGACAACTCTGATTAG
The DNA here is from genome assembly GCF_965119305.1 of Pelophylax lessonae. Lineage (NCBI taxonomy): Eukaryota > Metazoa > Chordata > Amphibia > Anura > Ranidae > Pelophylax > Pelophylax lessonae. The sequence goes on along the minus strand of NC_138770.1, from coordinate 141,718,048 downwards.
AGAAAAACATATATATTTCAGTATATATTCTTAAAGAGGAGCTGCAGTCTGCTCACATAATTTGTAATAAAAACATCTTTGCCATTCTAAAGCTTCCTTCTAGCCACTTTGCATATTATTTTATATAAACTGTTATTCTGTACTTGCCAAACATGCTGCAGAAATCTCCCTCCATTAACTCTGGCTTCAGCTATTTTAACTGTGGGCAGCTGAAGCTTCTGCCTGTTCACTTCCTGGATTTACACAGACACACTTACACCTATAAAGACAAACACACTCACACCACTGGTTGCCTGCACATTTCTCCTCTCTTGATGAATACTCATGGATCTCTGCAGTCTTCTGTTATCTCCGCCACCATCCAGCTCTGCAGCTCTCCTTGCCCTTCCTATAACTCATCCCTCCCTTCCTTGCTGGCAAACTCTTAGGAGAGTGAGAGAGAGAGCTGAGTGTGATGTCATAAGCCTAGGCAAATTACCAGACAAGAAAGAGGAAGTGGGCTGTAAAAGGTATTTACTGGCAGAAAAAAAAATGTTTTACTATCCAAAGCCTCATCCAAATCTCCAAATTCCTTTTTTTACTACTTAGATCCAACTGCCTGTTACAGGGGGGCTGCATTCATACTCCATGATCCCTCTGTATGTAGGAATTTAGTCACCCACTATTGCTCACTCCTGAGATGGATTAGGGGCTATGGGATTTGTATTGTGCATAGAGCAGTGCACATGGCTGCAAATAACGTGTACTGCTTGTAACAAACAAACAGAAGTGAGGGGGAGCTCTGAAGAAGGGGGCATGTCCCCGAAAGGTGTCAGCCTACCAATTTTGGCATACATGGTTAGATGATATCGCCTTACAGCTGGAATTGTGATTTGATATGCATGTTCCTATTTTTGTTCGTGAGTATGTTTTTGTATATTTAATAAAAAGTGTATGTGGTAATGCACTAGGTGTTTTCACCCACCTATGGGTTTTTACAGAAGTGAGGGGGGGGGGGGGGGGGAGAGGAAAGATTCAGGAGATCATAGGGGCTCATGAAGGATGCAGGATTATATGAAACAACATCATGGAAAATAGATTGCAGGGCCTTTAGGTACAGGATGTGTATGGATTATTTTTGTAGAATAAGGATATTGTTTAGTGTCACTTTAAAACCAGCCCTCACCATGCCAGCAGTGGTGAAGTCTTGGGAAGAAGGCTAGTGTATAAATAATTTGGCTGGTGAGCCGCTGGGGTTTTGTCCTGATGAGAAGCACTGAGGACCAAGCTACAACAAACATATATTCTTTGAGAACCCATATTCTAGAGCCCCTTAAAAAGCTATCATAGAAAAAAGTAGGACTCTGCACATCTCTGGCTAGGGATGCAGGACCCTGAGCAGCTCCTCAACAGGTACAGGCTACTCCTTGACACTCTTTCTCTCTAACTCAACTACCTGCTTTTACTGTCCCCTCGCCAGGTGTATAGACCAGCTCTAAAAAAGTTATATAAAAACCTAGTTAATTTTTTTTTTAAAACGTTTACATTTTGGAAAGAAAATTCATATTTATGCCAAATCATTACAGTTTTCCTTTAAAACCTCTTTCGGAAGTGGATCCGCTTCTGTGGGGCTGCATATATACGTACATGTATTTGTGCTGCACAGTGTGCTCTCAGCCCAGAAACCGGACTCACATTGAGAGATCCAAGTCTCATACTAACGATTGAGAACCGGGAGGTCCAGTTCCCAATCACCTGATCACTGTGATAGCTTCTGATCAGTCACTGTACAGCCCACCCCTGTGTTGTTTTCTCCTCTTGAATGGAGAAAAAGATACATTGTATATGTTTCTCCTTGCTAGAGGAGAAGGCTTCATGCACACTAAGCCAAAAGATATTTTTTCGCTGACAAGAGTTTAGCAGCGTTTTTGGGGAAGGTGTAAACAAAAACAAGTGTGTGTATGTATTTAAATTTTTTTAAAAAAAATAAAGAAATAGTCAGATCAGGGTTTGATCTAGGTTGGGGCCCGGGTAAAAGGTCATGGTCAGAGGCAAAGGTAAGGGTCAGTTTATTTTGGGTAGGATTTAAAAAAAAAATGGTCTCAGTGTGTTAGGTAGGATAAAAAAGTAAAACACTTATTGTTGTTTACCTCACTGTTAATATACGCTTTTGTACCACAATTTTTTCACCCTAATAAAAAAGTTTGTATACAAAAAAAAGTAAAACACACACTATTGAGTCTGTGCCCTACTATGGAGGAGTAGAATTTATCTTGGGTTGTTTTTTGGTGGTAGCTTGTGGTAATAGCAAGAAATATACAGCTAAATTAAACAAAATTATATCTTTTACTATCTCGTGCCATTTTTTTGATAATAAATAATAAAATGACCATTTAGCCATGAAAAGTTTTAATGTGTACAGTTTTACTACTAACACGTGTCCAGAATAGAGATGGGCCAAACAACCTCCTGTTCAGTTCGCGGCAGAGTTTTTGAACTTCACAAACGTTCAGAACCGAATAAAGAACCCCATTGAAGTCCATGGGGCCGAACTTGAAAAATCAAAAGTGCCCATTTTGAAGGCCAATATGCAAGTAATTGGTCATACAATGGTTATGAGGGTCAGGGCACTGCCCTGAGTGACATGTATCAATGAAAAAAAGTTTATAAAAAACATAATTTTTTTAAAAATAACAAGTGATTTATTGATGCTTAAGATGAAACAATAAAAAAAGAGGAATAAAAACAAAAATGAAAAAGTTATTTAAATAAATATAGTGCTTGGGGGTCCCCTTAGTCTGATATTATCTACACTTGTCTACCGATCCCTTTAGTCTGTCTGTAATGAGGCACATCTTTACTGTGTATACAACTTGCTGCAGCAATGACATTTATGAAGCCAAAAAAATTAAATTTTCCACTTAAGCTTTCTTTATTTTAAAAAACAACAGATTGGGGAGCCAGTCTGTATGATGAGGCCACACTTTAGTGCACTTAGAACAAGATTAGAGATATTTTGGATAAATTCTGGTGTCTCTTTCACAGACTTTGGATAGAAGTAACAGGTGTGAAAAAATTGGGCTTTGGGTGTTGGTGGTACCTTCACCCCGTAACCCTATAGAGGTATTCTTGATGAAGGCAAGAATTGGCCTTGCTGTCAAACATTTAAATGGTATGCACCTGTCAAACAGGTGCGGAAAAATTAGTCTTTGGGTGTCAGTGGTGCCTTCACACAGTAACCCTATAAAGGTACTTCTGATGAAAGAAGAATTGGCTTTGCTGTCAAAAATTGCAATGATATGCACCAGTCAAACAGGTGCGGAAAAATTGGTTCTTGGGTGTTAATTGTGCCTATAAAACCTACACCAAAAAATTTCTTCCAGATGAAATCACCACCCACAAAGCTAGGCAGCCTAGACAGGCTTTCAGAGATTCAAGATCCAGAAAGAACTTAATCAGCGACATTGGCATCAGGGGCTTGGTAGCTGTTGCTACTCCAGGACTGATTAATTTTGATAAATATCAGCCGGTCCACAGAGTCTGTGGACAGGCGCGCTCTCTTATCTGTCACAAAACCTCTGGCAGCACTGTATGCCCATTCGGAAAGCATTCTGGATGCAGGGTAGCCCAGCAGTTCAATTGCAAACTTATCAAGTTCTTGCCAGTGGTCTATTCTTGTGACCCAGTACCCCAGTGGATCGTCAACTGGAAAGCTCTCCATGTCGTTTTCCCTCCTAGATAATCTCCCACCATATGATGCAGATGCTGCCAATAAGATGTGAAGACTGACAGCCCTGGGCACAGGGGACTAAAAAAAAAATGTAAAATGTATCATTGAAGCGGCCCCCTTCTCCACCGCTCCTCTCTTGACCAACAGAAGCCTCAAAACTGTGTTTTCCACAAGACTGTAATCTACAAGAGTTGGGAAAGGCATTACATAAACTCCCCTTTAAGGTGTCCTCAAGATATTTTATCTTATGCTCCCTCTGTGGGGGCGGGATGAGTTCCGAGACTTTCCCCTTGTAACGGTTGTCAAGGAGGGTTGCCAACCAATAGTGATCCTTCTCCTTGATGCCACGTATTATCGAGTCCTTTCACAGGCTTTGAAGAATGAGGGAGCCAATGAACCGCTAATTTTGGAGGCATGAGAAGCAGACTCCTCGGAGGTCACTGAGGTTTACAGTATTTGGAACTGCCTCCTCCCAGCCACGTACTAATTCCAAGGGTTCTGGGGATTTAAAACCATCTGTTAAGGGTGGAGATATGCCTTGCTCTGCTTTAATGCCTCAAAAACTGCCATAATCCTCCTCCCTCTCTTCTTGCAAGTCCTGTGGCGTGGCGCGAATGATGTCTGTGCAAAGCGGACCTTGAGAGGAAAGGAAGTCCTCCTCTTGCTTCCACTACTCTGCCTTGAGTGCCCTGTCTATAATGCCATGCAGAGTCTGCTCCAGCAGGAACACAACAGGTATTTTGTCACAGGTGCATGCATTGTCACGGCTCACAACCATTGTAGCCTCCTCAGATGGTGACAGTACATTGCATGCATCCTTTATCAGCAGCCATTGGCGTGGGGAAAAATAACAGAGCTGGCCTGAGCCTGTCGTTGTGCCATATTGGCACAGGTACTTGCTGACAGCCATCTGCTGCATGTGCATCTGCTGCAACATCGCCAAAGTCGAGTTCCACCTGGTGGGCATGTCACAAATCAGGTGGTTTATGGCCAGGTGGAATTCCTGCTGAATTTCAGCCAACCAAGCACAGGCTGCATATTAAATAAAGGGGGAATTAACCGCGCTAAAGGATGTGAATTAAAATTAAACAGCAGCAACTTCCAGTGTGACCACACCCTAAGGAATTATGTAAATTAAGTTGCGCTAAGTATGATCAATGGAGGTATAAAGTCCACAAAGTCCCAACAATGATTGAAGATGACAATATCCTGGATGTAATCCTAGACCAGACTCCCTTAAGGGTATACGCTTACCAGATTAAGGTAAGAAAGAAGCGGATGTTCTCTTATGTCTTGTCACCTTGATAGAAGATCCAGGCCCGCGTGAGCAGTAGACTCAATGGTCATTGGATCATGAAAAAAATGTAAACATACGCAATAGCGTAAAACCCAACAACTAGGTATATTATCACCTCAGTGTGACTTATAAATTGGAGTGTGTATAAATAGAGCCACCACCAAGATATACTGGTATTAGTGAGCTAATGTGAAAAATATAAGATATATACCCCTTACCAAAGATAGATAAGGGTATATGCAAAAAACAATTAATGTGTCCAGTTGAAGTTGCCTCTTACCAGACAACAATATTCAAAAGCCCAAGTGAAAAGAAACAATGTTGAAGAAAATAGGTGTTGAACCATCACCAGCTAAATTAGCCTCTTACCAAATGGAAAATATAGACAAGTGTGTACAGATCAATCCAATGTGACAGCAGGATTCAATGCCAAAAAGCACCAGCAGGGGTCGCCTCTTACCAGATAATTATTTCAGCCAAGCCTGTATGACAATCAGTATAGGGGGCCCGAACATGGAATCGAAAGACTGGTCCTCGGATACATCCAAAGATTCACCAATCAAAAAGAAAGAAAGAGGCTCCCATAGCGTAAAACCATACAATTTATTTAGGTAAAAAATGGGGTACACTTACAATAAACCAGGAAGGGTTGAGCAGATAATGAACAGCCGCCGGCCGGACGGCTTCGCTCGCCCGCACTCTCTAGGTCGCGATCGGATGACGTCAGTACGCCGTGCCCTCCAGGCTGCATATGACCACCTGAAATGGCTACAGACTCTTCTACCCTGCTTTAGCAGATCTTTTAACCCTGGGTACCTATTTAACAAACGCTGCACCACAAAATTGAGGATGTGCCAGGCATGGCACATGTGCCAACTTTCCCTGTCTAAGGGCAGACAGGAGGTTTGTGTCATTATCGCACACCACCATTCCTGGCTCCAGCTGGCGTGGCTTGAACCACCTCTGGGCCTGCCCCTGCAGATCTGCAAAAATTGCTGCTCCGCTGTTGCTCCTGTTTTCTAAACACAGCAGCCAAAGCACTGCATGGCACCCTTTAGCCTGACTTATTGAATGGCCCCTTAAATGCTTAGGGGGTACCTGTGGTTCATAGGACAATTCAGCAGACGAGGGCATTGAGGAGGAGGGGGGGGGTCACAACATTGCCTTCCACGTGATGGTAGAGTGCTGGAATGGCCTTTTGTGAAAAGAAATAGTGATTGGGAACCTGCCATTGTGGTACAACACATTCTGAAAATTCAAGGAAGGGGGCAGAATCCACCAGACAGAAAGGCAGGAGTTGTAAAGCCAGCAGCTTTGACAAGCTTGAATTTAGATGCTAGGCATGTAGGTGGCAGTAACTGTTTTTTTTTTCACTGCAGAAGATGGGGCAGAGATTTGCCTGCTATAGTCTACAGCTGGTGGTGTGCTACTGGCAGATGTGCTGCAAGGACCTGGGACACCCTGCGCTATACCATCATCCCTGTCAGTGGAGGCTGCTGAGAAGTCATGAGGTATAGCGGGGATACACCGGAAAGGTAAGGCGTGAGGAGGAGCAGAATTGCGTCCCTTTTGTGTGGTTTTCAGTGCTCTTGCCAGTGGACTGAGTGGTGGGAGGTTAAATGCCTTGTCAAGCATGTGGTACCGAAATGACTGGTGTTTTTGCCATACTTGATGTGCTTGGGGCAGTTTACAAATTGCAACAGTGCGATCGGTTGCACATGTGCTAAAAAAAGGCCCAAACAGCTGAGCTGTGGGAAGTGGGCCGGGATACAACAGCTCCATGATCTGGTGGAATAGGGTGGCTGCTATCCAGGGGTGTTGCTAGGTGGGAAAAAGACCAGGGGCTTCAGCCCAAAGATAAATTTGATAACCCCTCCCACATTTTAAAGTAAGTGCAGCCCAAGCCCAGCATCATGGGGGGGGAGGGGCTAGGCTTTCTCCCTTCTTGCTGCCTGGCTCACCAGTGCCCTTCAATGCAGCCTCACCTGTGCCTATTAATAAAGCTTCACCAATGCCCATCAATGTAGTGTTGCCAACGCAAATCAGTGCTGCCTCACCAGTGCCCATCAATGCAGCCTCATTAGTGCTCATCTGCTCAACCTCACCATTGCCCATCAATGCAGCCTCACCAGTACCCATCAATGCAGCCTTAACAGGGCAAATCAGTGCACCCTTACCTGTGCCCATTAATGCAGCCTGATCAGCGCCCATTAGCTCAGCCTTACCAGCACCCATCAATGCAGCCTCATCAGTGCCCATCAGCTCAGGCTCACCAATGCCCATTAATGCAGCCTGATCAGTGCCCATCAGTGCAGCCTTTCCAGTGCCCATCATTGCAGCCTGATCAGTGCCCATCAGTGCAGCCTTACCTGTGCTCATCAACACAGCCTGATTGGTGCCCATCAATGCAGCCTCATCAGTGCCCATCAGCTCAGCCTCACCAATGCCCATCAATGCAGACTCATCAGTGCCCATCAATGTAGCCTCATCAGTGGCCATTAATGCAGCCTGATCAGTGCCTATCATATCAATGCAGCCTGATCAGTGCCCTTCAGTGCAGCCTTACTTGTGCCCATAAACTCAGCCTTACCAATGCTCATCAATGCAGCCTCATCAGTGCCCATCAATGCAGTCTCATCAGTGCCCATCAATGCAGCCTGATCAGGGCCCATCAGTGCAGCCTGATCAGTGCCCATCAGCTCAGCCTCACCCATGCCTATCAATGCAGCCTCATCAATGCCCATCAATGCAGCCTGATCAGTGCTCAACAATGTAGCCTGATCAGTGTCTATCTATGCATTCTTACTTGTGCCCATCAATGCAGCCTGCTCAGTGCCCATCAGTGCAGCCTTACCTGTGCCCATCAATGCAGCCTGATAAGCACCCCTCAACGCAGCCTTTCCAGTGCCCATCAATGCAGCCTCATCAGTGCCCATCAGTGCAGCCTTATCTGTGCCCATCAATGCAGCCTGATCAGTGCCTATCAGTTCAGCCTCACTAATGCCCATCAATGCAGCCTCACCAGTGCCCATCAATGTAGACTCATCAGTGCCCATCAATGTAGACTCATCAGTGCCCATCAGTGCAGCCTTATCTGTGCCCATCAATGCAGCCTGATCAGTGCCTATCAGTTCAGCCTCACCAATGCTCATCAATGCAGCCTGATCAGTGCCCATCAACTCAGCCTCACCAGTGCCCATCAGCGCAGCCTTTCCAGTGCCCATCAGCCCAGCTTTGCCAGTGCCCATCAGCACAGCCTTAACTGTGCCCATCAATGCATCCTGATTAGTGACCATCAATGCAGCCTGATCAGTGCTCATCAGTTAAGCCTTACCTGTGCCCATCAATGCAGCCTGATCAGTGCCCATCAGCGCAGCCTTGCCAGTGCCCATCAGCACAGTCTTGCCAGTGCCCATCAGCCCAGCTTTGCCAGTGCAAATCAGCACAGCCTTGCCAGTGCCCATCAGCTCAACCTTACCTGTGCCTATCAATGCAGCCTGATCAGTGCCCATCAGCGCAGCCTTGCCAGTGCCGATAAGCTCAGCCTTACCTGGGCCCATTGATGCAGCCTGATTAGTAGCACCCATCAGTGCAGCCTTGCCAGTGCCCATCAGTTCAACTTTACCTGTGCCCACCAATGCAGCCTGATCAGTGCCCATCAGCACAGCCTTGCCAGTGCCCATCAATGCAGCCTCACCAGTGCATGGGGAGAGGAGAGCCGCTGGTTTACAAAGAGTGAGGATCTCACGCTAACCTGGTGTGGCTGCTGTCACAGTGTCCATCTATGCATTCTTACTTGTGCCCATCAATGCAGCCTGCTCAGTGCCCATCAGTACAGCCTTACCTGTGCCCATCAATGCAGCCTGATAAGCACCCCTCAACGCAGCCTTTCCAGTGCCCATCAATGCAGCCTCATCAGTGCAGCCTTATCTGTGCCCATCAATGCAGCCTGATCAGTGCCTATCAGTTCAGCCTCACTAATGCCCATCAATGCAGCCTCACCAGTGCCCATCAATGTAGACTCATCAGTGCCCATCAGTGCAGCCTTATCTGTGCCCATCAATTCAGCCTCACCAGTACCCATCAATGCAGCCTTAACAGGGCAAATCAGTGCACCCTTACCTGTGCCCATTAATGCAGCCTGATCAGCGCCCATTAGCTCAGCCTTACCAGCACCCATCAATGCAGCCTCATCAGTGCCCATCAGCTCTGGCTCACCAATGCCCATCAATGCAGCCTGATCAGTGCCCATCAGTGCAGCCTTTCCAGTGCCCATCATTGCAGCCTGATCAGTGCCCATCAGTGCAGCCTTACCTGTGCTCATCAATACAGCCTGATCGGTGCCCATCAATGCAGCCTCATCAGTGCCCATCAGCTCAGCCTCACCAATGCCCATCAATGCAGACTAATCAATGCCCATCAATGTAGCCTCATCAGTGGCCATTAATGCAGCCTGATCAGTGCCTATCATATCAATGCAGCCTGATCAGTGCCCTTCAGTGCAGCCTTACTTGTGCCCATAAACTCAGCCTTACCAATGCTCATCAATGCAGCCTCATCAGTGCCCATCAATGCAGTCTCATCAGTGCCCATCAATGCAGCCTGATCAGGGCCCATCAGTGCAGCCTGATCAGTGCCCATCAGCTCAGCCTCACCCATGCCTATCAATGCAGCTTAATCAATGCCCATCAATGCAGCCTGATCAGTGCCCAACAATGTAGCCTGATCAGTGTCTATCTATGCATTCTTACTTGTGCCCATCAATGCAGCCTGCTCAGTGCCCATCAGTGCAGCCTTACCTGTGCCCATCAATGCAGCCTGATAAGCACCCCTCAATGCAGCCTTTCCAGTGCCCATCAATGCAGCCTCATCAGTGCCCATCAGTGCAGCCTTATCTGTGCCCATCAATGCAGCCTGATCAGTGCCTATCAGTTCAGCCTCACTAATGCCCATCAATGCAGCCTCACCAGTGCCCATCAATGTAGACTCATCAGTGCCCATCAGTGCAGCCCTATCTGTGCCCATCAATGCAGCCTGATCAGTGCCTATCAGTTCAGCCTCACCAATGCCCATCAATGCAGCCTGATCAGTGCCCATCAACTCAGCCTCACCAGTGCCCATCAGCGCAGCCTTGCCAGTGCCCATCAGCCCAGCTTTGCCAGTGCCCATCAGCACAGCCATAACTGTGCCCATCAATGCATCCTGATTAGTGACCATCAATGCAGCCTGATCAGTGCTCATCAGTTAAGCCTTACCTGTGCCCATCAATGCAGCCTGATCAGTGCCCATCAGCGCAGCCTTGCCAGTGCCCATCAGCACAGTCTTGCCAGGGCCCATCAGCCCAGCTTTGCCAGTGCAAATCAGCACAGCCTTGCCAGTGCCCATCAGCTCAACCTTACCTGTGCCTATCAATGCAGCCTGATCAGTGCCCATCAGCGCAGCCTTGCCAGTGCCCATAAGCTCAGCCTTACCTGGGCCCATTGATGCAGCCTGATTAGTAGCACCCATCAGTGCAGCCTTGCCAGTGCCCATCAGTTCAACTTTACCTGTGCCCACCAATGCAGCCTGATCAGTGCCCATCAGCACAGCCTTGCCAGTGCCCATCAATGCAGCCTCACCAGTGCATGGGGAGAGGAGAGCCGCTGGTTTACACAGAGTGAGGATCTCACGCTTACCTGGTGTGGCTGCTGTCACAGTGTCTATCTATGCATTCTTACTTGTGCCCATCAATGCAGCCTGCTCAGTGCCCATCAGTGCAGCCTTACCTGTGCCCATGAATGCAGCCTGATAAGCACCCCTCAACGCAGCCGTTCCAGTGCCCATCAATGCAGCCTCATCAGTGCCCATCAGTGCAGCCTTATCTGTGCCCATCAATGCAGCCTGATCAGTGCCTATGAGTTCAGCCTCACTAATGCCCATCAATGCAGCCTCACCAGTGCCCATCAATGTAGACTCATCAGTGCCCATCAGTGCAGCCTTATCTGTGCCCATCAATGCAGCCTGATCAGTGCCTATCAGTTCAGCCTCACCAATGCTCATCAATGCAGCCTGATCAGTGCCCATCAACTCAGCCTCACCAGTGCCCATCAGCACAGCCTTGCCAGTGCCCATCAGCCCAGCTTTGCCAGTGCCCATCAGCACAGCCTTAACTGTGCCCATCAATGCATCCTGATTAGTGACCATCAATGCAGCCTGATCAGTGCTCATCAGTTAAGCCTTACCTGTGCCCATCAATGCAGTCTGATCAGTGCCCATCATCCCAGCTTTGCCAGTGCCCATCAGCTCAACCTTACCTGGGCCCATTGATGCAGCCTGATTAGTAGCACCCATCATTGCAGCCTTGCCAGTGCCCATCAGTTCAACTTTACCTGTGCCCACCAATGCAGCCTGATCAGTGCCCATCAGAACAGCCTTGCCAGTGCCCATCAATGCAGCCTCACCAGTGCATGGGGAGAGGAGAGCCGCTGGTTTACACAGAGCGAGGATCTCACGCTTACCTGGTGTGGCTGCTGTCACACTAAGTCCCTCCTCATGGACCATCTCCTTTCATGGACCTAACACGGCATGGCATTGGACCAGTGCGAAGTTGATCGGAGAAGGCTCAGGAGACTTTGCCACGCAAGCAGGAGATCCCCACTCTGTCTAATCCAATGGCGCTTGCCTCCTCCTTCCTTTCAGAAGCAGCCTGTGCACCCGCCCAGGATCGGGACTGTATGGCCCTGAGCTCCCAGCCAACCCCAGGCTTTGGGACTCGAGGCTAATAATTCGGAATATGCAATACGAGACTTGGGGCTTTTTGTGGGCCCATCAATGCAGCCTCATCAGTGCCCATCAGCTCAGCCTCACCAATGCCCATCAATGCAGACTCATCAGTGCCCATCAATGTAGCCTCATCAGTGGCCATTAATGCAGCCTGATCAGTGCCTATCATATCAATGCAGCCTGATCAGTGCCCTTCAGTGCAGCCTTACTTGTGCCCATAAACTCAGCCTTACCAATGCTCATCAATGCAGCCTCATCAGTGCCCATCAATGCAGTCTCATCAGTGCCCATCAATGCAGCCTGATCAGGGCCCATCAGTGCAGCCTGATCAGTGCCCATCAGCTCAGCCTCACCCATGCCTATCAATGCAGCCTCATCAATGCCCATCAATGCAGCCTGATCAGTGCTCAACAATGTAGCCTGATCAGTGTCTATCTATGCATTCTTACTTGTGCCCATCAATGCAGCCTGCTCAGTGCCCATCAGTGCAGCCTTACCTGTGCCCATCAATGCAGCCTGATAAGCACCCCTCAACGCAGCCTTTCCAGTGCCCATCAATGCAGCCTCATCAGTGCCCATCAGTGCAGCCTTATCTGTGCCCATCAATGCAGCCTGATCAGTGCCTATCAGTTCAGCCTCACTAATGCCCATCAATGCAGCCTCACCAGTGCCCATCAATGTAGACTCATCAGTGCCCATCAATGTAGACTCATCAGTGCCCATCAGTGCAGCCTTATCTGTGCCCATCAATGCAGCCTGATCAGTGCCTATCAGTTCAGCCTCACCAATGCTCATCAATGCAGCCTGATCAGTGCCCATCAACTCAGCCTCACCAGTGCCCATCAGCGCAGCCTTTCCAGTGCCCATCAGCCCAGCTTTGCCAGTGCCCATCAGCACAGCCTTAACTGTGCCCATCAATGCATCCTGATTAGTGACCATCAATGCAGCCTGATCAGTGCTCATCAGTTAAGCCTTACCTGTGCCCATCAATGCAGCCTGATCAGTGCCCATCAGCGCAGCCTTGCCAGTGCCCATCAGCACAGTCTTGCCAGTGCCCATCAGCCCAGCTTTGCCAGTGCAAATCAGCACAGCCTTGCCAGTGCCCATCAGCTCAACCTTACCTGTGCCTATCAATGCAGCCTGATCAGTGCCCATCAGCGCAGCCTTGCCAGTGCCGATAAGCTCAGCCTTACCTGGGCCCATTGATGCAGCCTGATTAGTAGCACCCATCAGTGCAGCCTTGCCAGTGCCCATCAGTTCAACTTTACCTGTGCCCACCAATGCAGCCTGATCAGTGCCCATCAGCACAGCCTTGCCAGTGCCCATCAATGCAGCCTCACCAGTGCATGGGGAGAGGAGAGCCGCTGGTTTACAAAGAGTGAGGATCTCACGCTAACCTGGTGTGGCTGCTGTCACAGTGTCCATCTATGCATTCTTACTTGTGCCCATCAATGCAGCCTGCTCAGTGCCCATCAGTACAGCCTTACCTGTGCCCATCAATGCAGCCTGATAAGCACCCCTCAACGCAGCCTTTCCAGTGCCCATCAATGCAGCCTCATCAGTGCAGCCTTATCTGTGCCCATCAATGCAGCCTGATCAGTGCCTATCAGTTCAGCCTCACTAATGCCCATCAATGCAGCCTCACCAGTGCCCATCAATGTAGACTCATCAGTGCCCATCAGTGCAGCCTTATCTGTGCCCATCAATTCAGCCTCACCAGTACCCATCAATGCAGCCTTAACAGGGCAAATCAGTGCACCCTTACCTGTGCCCATTAATGCAGCCTGATCAGCGCCCATTAGCTCAGCCTTACCAGCACCCATCAATGCAGCCTCATCAGTGCCCATCAGCTCTGGCTCACCAATGCCCATCAATGCAGCCTGATCAGTGCCCATCAGTGCAGCCTTTCCAGTGCCCATCATTGCAGCCTGATCAGTGCCCATCAGTGCAGCCTTACCTGTGCTCATCAATACAGCCTGATCGGTGCCCATCAATGCAGCCTCATCAGTGCCCATCAGCTCAGCCTCACCAATGCCCATCAATGCAGACTAATCAATGCCCATCAATGTAGCCTCATCAGTGGCCATTAATGCAGCCTGATCAGTGCCTATCATATCAATGCAGCCTGATCAGTGCCCTTCAGTGCAGCCTTACTTGTGCCCATAAACTCAGCCTTACCAATGCTCATCAATGCAGCCTCATCAGTGCCCATCAATGCAGTCTCATCAGTGCCCATCAATGCAGCCTGATCAGGGCCCATCAGTGCAGCCTGATCAGTGCCCATCAGCTCAGCCTCACCCATGCCTATCAATGCAGCTTAATCAATGCCCATCAATGCAGCCTGATCAGTGCCCAACAATGTAGCCTGATCAGTGTCTATCTATGCATTCTTACTTGTGCCCATCAATGCAGCCTGCTCAGTGCCCATCAGTGCAGCCTTACCTGTGCCCATCAATGCAGCCTGATAAGCACCCCTCAATGCAGCCTTTCCAGTGCCCATCAATGCAGCCTCATCAGTGCCCATCAGTGCAGCCTTATCTGTGCCCATCAATGCAGCCTGATCAGTGCCTATCAGTTCAGCCTCACTAATGCCCATCAATGCAGCCTCACCAGTGCCCATCAATGTAGACTCATCAGTGCCCATCAGTGCAGCCCTATCTGTGCCCATCAATGCAGCCTGATCAGTGCCTATCAGTTCAGCCTCACCAATGCCCATCAATGCAGCCTGATCAGTGCCCATCAACTCAGCCTCACCAGTGCCCATCAGCGCAGCCTTGCCAGTGCCCATCAGCCCAGCTTTGCCAGTGCCCATCAGCACAGCCATAACTGTGCCCATCAATGCATCCTGATTAGTGACCATCAATGCAGCCTGATCAGTGCTCATCAGTTAAGCCTTACCTGTGCCCATCAATGCAGCCTGATCAGTGCCCATCAGCGCAGCCTTGCCAGTGCCCATCAGCACAGTCTTGCCAGGGCCCATCAGCCCAGCTTTGCCAGTGCAAATCAGCACAGCCTTGCCAGTGCCCATCAGCTCAACCTTACCTGTGCCTATCAATGCAGCCTGATCAGTGCCCATCAGCGCAGCCTTGCCAGTGCCCATAAGCTCAGCCTTACCTGGGCCCATTGATGCAGCCTGATTAGTAGCACCCATCAGTGCAGCCTTGCCAGTGCCCATCAGTTCAACTTTACCTGTGCCCACCAATGCAGCCTGATCAGTGCCCATCAGCACAGCCTTGCCAGTGCCCATCAATGCAGCCTCACCAGTGCATGGGGAGAGGAGAGCCGCTGGTTTACACAGAGTGAGGATCTCACGCTTACCTGGTGTGGCTGCTGTCACAGTGTCTATCTATGCATTCTTACTTGTGCCCATCAATGCAGCCTGCTCAGTGCCCATCAGTGCAGCCTTACCTGTGCCCATGAATGCAGCCTGATAAGCACCCCTCAACGCAGCCGTTCCAGTGCCCATCAATGCAGCCTCATCAGTGCCCATCAGTGCAGCCTTATCTGTGCCCATCAATGCAGCCTGATCAGTGCCTATGAGTTCAGCCTCACTAATGCCCATCAATGCAGCCTCACCAGTGCCCATCAATGTAGACTCATCAGTGCCCATCAGTGCAGCCTTATCTGTGCCCATCAATGCAGCCTGATCAGTGCCTATCAGTTCAGCCTCACCAATGCTCATCAATGCAGCCTGATCAGTGCCCATCAACTCAGCCTCACCAGTGCCCATCAGCACAGCCTTGCCAGTGCCCATCAGCCCAGCTTTGCCAGTGCCCATCAGCACAGCCTTAACTGTGCCCATCAATGCATCCTGATTAGTGACCATCAATGCAGCCTGATCAGTGCTCATCAGTTAAGCCTTACCTGTGCCCATCAATGCAGTCTGATCAGTGCCCATCATCCCAGCTTTGCCAGTGCCCATCAGCTCAACCTTACCTGGGCCCATTGATGCAGCCTGATTAGTAGCACCCATCATTGCAGCCTTGCCAGTGCCCATCAGTTCAACTTTACCTGTGCCCACCAATGCAGCCTGATCAGTGCCCATCAGAACAGCCTTGCCAGTGCCCATCAATGCAGCCTCACCAGTGCATGGGGAGAGGAGAGCCGCTGGTTTACACAGAGCGAGGATCTCACGCTTACCTGGTGTGGCTGCTGTCACACTAAGTCCCTCCTCATGGACCATCTCCTTTCATGGACCTAACACGGCATGGCATTGGACCAGTGCGAAGTTGATCGGAGAAGGCTCAGGAGACTTTGCCACGCAAGCAGGAGATCCCCACTCTGTCTAATCCAATGGCGCTTGCCTCCTCCTTCCTTTCAGAAGCAGCCTGTGCACCCGCCCAGGATCGGGACTGTATGGCCCTGAGCTCCCAGCCAACCCCAGGCTTTGGGACTCGAGGCTAAAAATTCGGAATATGCAATACGAGACTTGGGGCTTTTTGTGGGCCCACTCAGGGCTCTAGCCTGGGTCAGCCCCCACTCCCGACGCCGCTGATGCTCTCTCTTTCGGGGTTGTACCTCACCCTCATTTTCCTCCTATGCTCTATCCAGCACCCAAGTCCGGTCAGTGATCTCATCATCATCATCCCCTTCATCCTCATCATCACTGGAGACAACCTGGCAATGCGCTGCGGTTGGGGGAACATGACTGCCAATTTGTTGTTTACCAGTGTTTTCCCCTCTCTGTAGGCTCAAGTTCCACCTTCCTCAACCTCAGAACCGTCATCTGAATCAAGTAATGGCTGTGCATTGTCAAGGAGCAAGTGGCTGATGCTGTGTTCAAATAAGACATCCTCCTCCATGCTGAAGTTCTTAGGAGGGACCCCTTTTTTGGATTTAAGCTGAAACGGGATAGGATTATACTGGCTGAATATAATAATGGGGTTCTGGAGAAAAATAGAGGGACCACTTGGTACCTTTGGCACTCAGGACTCTGATTTATTTATGACCTCCCTAAAATTCATAAGTATTGACCAAACCTTCAGGAAGACCAACAGTGAGTGGCATTGACTCACTCACTTCATGTATTGGAAAATACGTGGGTTTTTTCCTGCAGCCTCTGGTTAGTCAAACACAAGCTTCTTTGATGGATACTTCACACATGATTAACAATTTATTCCAAATATGTGTGGCGGATGAGGCACTGCTGGTAACAGCTGATGTCTCATCCCTCTACACAATTATACCGCCTCATAAAGGATACAAGGCTGCTAAACACTTTTTGGAGGTTGGTGGAAAGCTTTCCCCTGTACAGAGTAAAGAGTTCATATTAGAACTACTAATGTTTGGTATGGAACATAATTATTTCTTCTATGGAGTTGAATTCTACCTTCAGCGCACTGGCGTGGCTATGGGGGCTAAATTTTCCCCCAGCCTCGCCAATCTGTTCATGGTGGTGTGGGAGGAACAAACACTGTACATTGAACGATCAGAGAAATTACAGTTTTAGTGTAATTTTTATTGATGACGTCTTTTTGCATTTGAAAGGCTAACAGTTAGTCGTAACACACCTTCATTGCCCCTTTAAAAACCAATACATGGTGTATAAATTTCACTAATGAGTGGAATAAACAGCCATTAATTTTCCTGATTTGGTAATATATAGAGATGGGAACCAACTTTTTACTAAAATACATTTTAAACAAACTGATAGAAATGGCTTTATACCACATGATAGTTATCATCCTACTTGGTTGAGAGCCATCCCTAAAGGGCAATTTTGAATGTTGAAATGTAATTGCTCCAGGAAAGAGGATTATTTGGTCCAAGCTAACATGCGGAATGATAGTATTTTTCAGAATGGTTACTTCCATAAAGGATTGGAACAAGAGATGCAGTTAGTTTCTGAATTGGACCAACATACTCTTCTTACCCCCAGAGCAAGAACGGATAGATCCAACAATTCCAATGAATGGGCATTTTTGATCACCTTTTCCAGCCAGTATTATTGGGTAAATAAATTAATGAAAAAGCACTAGAGCGTTTTGAAGGAAGATAAAATATTAGGGCCAGTTCTTCCAGATCGGCCAATAGTAATTTTCAGGGAAACCAGTTGATTTTCTTCCTAGACCTAAAATGTTCAAAAATGTGTCTGTTTTTTTCCATGTAGAAGGTGCAAGGTATGTAGGGATTATGTAACTAGAGGTACTATATCTTTCAACTCCACTTCCACAAAAAAAGAATATAAAATAAAATATTCCTGTCACGGGGCTTACCTTTGTTGGAGTCTATAACGCAGAGATGTACGCTCACCCTTGCAGATATCCACAGTCCAAGGTGACCAGGTAAGAAAGCCACCTGGCCTGTGAATCTGTGCACGGGGGCTTGGCAGGGAAGGTGCTCCAACAAGCAAGACCGGCAGGAATACAATGGGAAGAGAAGTCCAGGAATAACTGTAGTCACTGGATGACACGAGTCAGGATAAGGATCACAGGAACAACAAGGAGCGAAGGTAAGGATGGAGGCCGGAGTCAGTCTGGAACACACGCTTACGAAACAGGAACACAGGAACATAGTCTGTCAAACAGGAACAATCTGGAACAAAGATCAGGAACACAGGAACAAAGCCTGTCAAACAGGAACAAAGATCTAAGGGAGAGGCAGTGTTTTATAGCTTGCTTAATTGAGCAATTAGCTTCAGGTGGACAGCGAGAGACAGGAGTATACTCAGGTGAAGTCCAGCCCCCTAGTGCTGCAGGCAATACCAGATTACCAGGACTGGATCCATATGAGCTCAAGTGTGGCTAAGAGGTAGGAAGGGCAGGAAGTAATGAAGGTGCTTGCTAGAACAGGAGTTTCTTCGGAAAGAGGTACAGACGTTACTGGAGCTGGAGGAGGGACTTCCACAGGGGTACTGGTTTCAATGATTGCCATAGTCTGGGTGCCCTTTTCAGACACAGAACGGGAACAGGGCTGTCAGCAACCTTGGCAGTTTCCAGGCTGTGTTTCTGGGAAGACAGGACTGATCTGCATGGTATCCACTGGTGGATCCTTAGACCTGGATGGACGAGTTGGGCAAAATGTGATAAAATGTCCCCTCTCTCCACAATAGAAACAAAGGCCACTGTTTCTCCTACGGTCTCTTTCTTTGGAAGACAGCCTGGTGCACACGGCGCCGATCTCCATGGGCTCCTCTTTAACCTCTGGAGGATCAAGGCATATTGGGGTAGTGTCAGGGTGACAAGGCCGGCTGGTGCAGGCAGGCTTGTACCGTGATGAGCAGTGGCGGTTTTAGGCACGGGCGAACGGGGCAGCCGCCCGGGGAGGCATTTTTTCATAACACGTGGGGGGCGGCATGCCCGGGCCGAGGACCGGTACCGGTCCGTGGATCAAATGGTACCGGACCCATGCCTAAAACCGCCGCAGCCAACTCCGAGCCGAGCCGAGGAGCAGAGCATTGCTCCCCCCCGAGCCCGCCCATTGTGTGACAATAGCGAATGAAAATTCGCTATTGTCACACTGATCCTCCTCCTGGCCAATCAGGGAGCGGGTCCTCCCGCTTCCTGATTGGCCGAAAAGGCAAACCCCATGCCATTGGCCGAGGAGGAGGCGCCGCGGGAGGACTGAAGAGACGTGAAGAGAAGGGAGGTAAGTGCTGTGCACGGACGCTGGCGCTCTGCATTGAAAATTGGCACTCTGGCATGGCATCTCCACATTGAAAGGGGGCAATGCTGTGGCATCTCCACATTGAAAGGGGGCAATGCTGTGGCATCTCCACATTGAAAGGGGGCATTGCTGTGGCATCTCTGCATTGAAAGGGGGCATTGCTGTGGCATCTCTGCATTGAAAGGGGGCATTGCTGTGGCGCTCTGCGTTGAAAAGGGGCATTTCTGTGGCGCTCTGCATTAAAGGGGGCATTGCTGTGGCATCTCTGCATTGAAAGGGGGCATTGCTGTGGCGCTCTGCGTTGAAAAGGGGCATTTCTGTGGTGCTCTGCATTAAAGGGGCATTGCTGTGGCGCTCTGCATTAAAGGGGGCATTGCTGTGGCGCTCTGCATTAAAGGGGGCAATGCTGTGGCATCTCTGCATTGAAAGGGGGCATTGCTGTGGCGCTCTGCATTGAAAAGGGGCATTTCTGTGGCGCTCTGAATTAAAGGGGGCATTGCTGTGGCGCTCTGCATTAAAGGGGGCATTGCTGTGGCGCTCTGCATTAAAGGGGCATTGCTGTGACGCTCTGCATTAAAGGGGGCAGTGCTGTGGCGCTCTGCATTAAAGGGGCATTGCTGTGGCGCTCTGCATTAAAGGGGGCAGTGCTGTTGCGCTCTGCATTGAAAAGGGGCATTTCTGTGGCGCTCTGCATTAAAGGGGGCATTGCTGTGGCGCTCTGCATTAAAGGGGGCAGTGCTGTGGCGCTCTGCATTGAAAAGGGGCAATGCATTTATTGGGGGCAACAATGCTGTGGCACTCTGCATTTATTGGGGGCAACAATGCTGTGGCACTCTGCATTTATTGAGGGCAACAATGCTGTGGCACTCTGCATTTATTGGGGGCATTGCTGTGGCACTCTGCATTTATTGGGGGCAATGCTGTGGCACTCTGCATTTATTGGGGGCATTGCTGTGGCACTCTGCATTTATTGGGGGCATTGCTGTGGCACTCTGCTTTTATTGGGGGCATTGCTGTGGCACTCTGCTTTTATTGGGGGCATTGCTGTGGCACTCTGCATTTATTGTTATGTTGTCATGTTGTTTTTTTTTTTTTTGGGGGGGGGGCGCCGGGAGGGAGTCTTGCCCGGGGAGCAATTTAATGTAGAACCGCCACTGGTGATGAGGCAGAGTCATATTCGTATGGGTTTGCTTTTTCTCTAGATACCCGAGGTCTGTAGGAACCGGGAGCAGGCTTGGAAGTGGCTTTCTGGGAGGTAAGACACTGCGAGTCCATGGCAGTTATAAATGATTCCCAATTGTCCAAGACAGGACTTTTCTCCTGCAGCTTCTGGTATGCCTATGTCTTCATCCTTCCGGAAAGCAGATTAATAGCAGAATGAACCTTAATAAAGTCACTGCAATAGGTCCTGGGCTTAAGGACAAACAGGAGCTCACAATCCATCCGGAAGGTTGGAAATGAGGAACGGGAACCATCAAATCTGTCAGGTAACAAGACATAGGGTTCTGGATGTGCAGGTTCCAGGGCTGGGCGTACTGTGCCTTTAAGTATTAGCACTTCTTGCTGCAAATCAGACACAGTCTGGGCCAGGCTGGACACCTGCTGGGTGAGCTGCTTGCACATCTCTGCGGGCTCCATAGGTCAGTTCATTATGTCACGGGGCTTACCTTTGTTGGAGTCTGTAACACGCTTAGGAAACAGGAACACAGGAACTAAGTCTGTCAAACAGGAACAATCTTTCCCCTAGTTTGTAGACCCGATAACTTTAGCGCAAACCAATCAAAATATGCTTATTGCTATTTTTTTATCTAAAATATGTAGCAGAATACAAATTGGCCTAAAAGAATGAAAAAAATTGATTTTTAATATTTTTTTGGGGGGAATGTTATATAGCAAGAAAGTGAAAAATATTGTTTTTTTTTTTTTTTTTTTTCAGAATTGTCTCTCTTTTTTTGTTTAAAAAATCGCACAGGTGATTAAATACCACCAAAAGAAAGCTCTATTTGTGGGGAATTTTTTTTTTATTTAGGTACAGCGTCGCACTACCACGCAATTGTCCGTTATAATAACGCAGTGCTAAATCGCAAAAAATGGCCTTGTCATTAAGGGGGCAAATCCTTCCAGTCCAGAACTGGTTAACATGAAAAGCAGTTTTAGACTTGGAAACCCTAAAAATATTACTCCATACAATTAAAGCTTCTTGTTGTCATTTGAAAAACCAGACAAAGAGAGAAACAAAGATTTTAACACTTCTCCACTCTATGCAAAACAGCAAAAAGTTGTAGCTGAAGTATCACTTTAACAGAAACGTTAAGCAGCTTCTAAGCATTCCAACAGTGAAGAATGAGAAGGCAGAAAACGGTAATGAATTGTAAATTAGAAAATAAAATTCACTGCAAATATATTCTCCAACCATACAATAATTAAAAGTGTGCTATCCTTGTGCTAAGTATAAGTTAATAAATCACATAAGAGACACAATAAAAGTGGATTCAACATCTAATGAACTCATCCTGAACTGACATAGCTGTGCAAATAAAGTCCATATAAAATGTGCAAACACTGTTCAAAAAAAATATTATAAATATATACAGTATCTCACAATTTTTGTAAATATTTTATTATATCTTTTCATGTGACAACACTGAAGAAATTACACTTTGCTACAATGTAAAGTAGTGAGTGTACAGCTTGTATAACAGTGTAAATTTTCAAAATAACTCAACACACAGCCACTAATGTCTTAACCGCTGGCAACAAAAGTGAATACACTCCTAAGTGAAAATGTCCAAATTGGGCCCAATTCGGCAATTTCCTTCCCCGGTGTCATGTGACTGATTAGTGTTACAAGGTGTGAATGGGGAGCGGGTGTGTTAAATTTCGCTCATCTCATACTGGTCACCTCATGGAAAAGAACTCTCTGATGATCTGAAAAAAATAATGGATGCTCTACATAAAGATGGCCTAGGCTATAAGAAGATTGCCAAGACCCTGAAACTGAGCTGCAGCATGGTGGCCAAGACCATACAGCGGTTTAACAGGACAGGTTCCACTCAGAACAAGCCTTGCTATGGTCGACCAAATAAGTTGAGTGCACGTGCTCAGCTTCATATTAAGAGGTTGTCTTTGGGAAATAGACGCATGAGTGCTGCCAGCATTGCTACGGAGGTTGAAGGAGTGGGGGGTCAGCCTGTCAGTGCTCAAACCATACGTCGCACCTTGCATCAAATTGGTCTGCATGGCTGTCGTCCCAGAAGGAAGCCTTTTCTAAAAATGATGCACAAGAAACCCCAAAAACAGTTTGCTGAACACAAGCAGACTAAGGACATGGATTAATGGAACCATGTCTTGTGGTCTGAGACCAAAATAAACTTATTTGGTTCAGAAGGTGTCAAGCATGTGTGGTGGCAACAAGGTGAGGAGTACAATGTGTGTCTTGCCTACAGTCAAGCATGGTGGTGGGAGTGTTGTGGTCTGGGGCTGCATGAGTGCTGCCGGCAGGGCAGCCATCAGAAATTTTGGGGCCCCATACACAGTTTTTGGCCTGGGCCCCCCCTCCCCCCGGGCCTGACCACCAACATTCCACAGGGTCCACCTACCGTGTCGTTGTTCTCCTACAGCCCCATGTCCTCCTGCATTCCATGTCCTTTTCCTCCTCCAGTCCCATCTTCTCCATCCCAGGAAAATAAAGGTGAATGGTTCTAGTAAATGCCGCCCCTACTGTCCAGGGGTGAACAACTGGAGAACAGGGGGGGGCAGGGCCTACAGCTGTGTGTGAGGGCTAGTGAGGGACAGGACCCACAACATAGTGCCAGTCTGCAAGGGAACGGTGGAGCATACAATTGAATGGCATTGCGAGGACAGGTGGCAACCATACCCTGTTTGGGGCCCCTCGGGACGACTGGTCCCCCTACAAGTGTATGGGCTGTACCCCCCTGATGGCAGCCCTGGCTGCTGGCACAGGGGAGCTACAGTTAATTGAGGGAACCATGAATACCAACATGTACTGTGATACACTGAAGCAGAGCATGATCCCCTCCTTTCTGAGACTGGGCCGCAGAGCAGTATTCCAAGATGATAACGACCCCAAACACACTTTCAAGACAACCACTGCCTTGCTAAAGAAGCTGAGGGTAAAGATGATGTACTGGCCAAGCATGTCTCCAGACCTAAACCCTATTAAGCATCTGTGGGGCATCCTGAAACGGAAGGTGGAGGAGCGCAAAGTCTCTAACATCCATCAGCTCCGTGATGTCGTCATGAAGGAGTGGAAGAGGACTCTGGTGGCAACCTGTGAAGCTCTGGTGAACTCCATGCCCAATAGGGTTAAGGCAGTGCTGGAAAATAATTGTGGCCACACAAAATATTGACACTTTGGGCCCAATTTGGACATGTTCACTTAGGGTTGTACTCACTTTTGTTGCCAGCAGCTTAGACATTAATGGCTGTGTGTTGAGTTATTTTGAGGGGACAGCAAAATTACACTGTTATACAAGCTGTACACTAACTACTTTACATTGTAGCAAAGTGTAATTTCTTCAGTGTTGTCACATAAAAAGATAGAATAAAATATTTACAAAAATGTGAGGGATGTACTCACTTTTGTGAGATACTGTATATATACAGGTACATCTAAAACATTTGAATTTTTTCAAAAAGTTAATTTATTTCAGTAATTCAATTCAAAAAGTGAAACTCATATATTTTATATAGATGCGTTACCAACACAGTGATATCAAAATTAAAGAAAGAAATGCTTGACATATGATTATGGCTTACAGCTAGTGAAAACCCAAAATTCAGTATCTCAGAAAACTAGAATATTACATATGACCAATAAAAAAGGGATTTTTAATACAAAAATGTTGGCTTACAGAAAAGTATGTCCATGTACAGTATAGTTTGCACTCAATACTTGGTCAGGGCTCCTTTTGCATGAATTACTGCATCAATGCGGTGTGGCATGGAGGTGATCAGCCTGTGGAAGCCCAGGTTGCTTTCATAGAGGCTTTTAGCTCATCTGCATTGTTGGGTCTGGCGTCTCTCATCTTCCCCTTGACAATACCCACAGATTCTCTATGGGATTTAGGTCAGGCGAGTTTGTTGGCCAATCAAGCACAGTGATACCATGATCATTAAACCAGGTATTGGTACATTTGGCAGTGTGGGCAGATGCCAATCCTGCTGGAAAATTAAATCAGCATCATCATGAAGCTGGTCAGCAGAGGGAAGCATGAAGTGCTCTAGAATTCCTTAGTAGAGGGCTGTGCTGACTTTAGACTTGGTAAAACACAGTGGACCAACACCAGCAGATGACATGGCTCCCCAAATTGTCACGAAGTGTGGAACATTTTGCATTTCAGTTGGAATTTAAGGTCCCAGAGTCTGGAGGAAGAGTGGAGAGGCACAGAATCCAAGTTGCATGAGGTCCAGTGTGAAGTTTCCACAGTCAGTGATGATTTGGGGAACCATGTCCTCTGCTGGTGTTGGTCCATCTGCTGGTGTTGGTCTACTATCTTGATAGTACATCAATAGTTCCTCTTTCTTTGGTGTGAAGGAATGATAACAACGTGCACCACCGAAGAAAATGTGCTCCCAAAAGCAATCACCACAAATGATAAAATGCAGGGCCGGACTGGCCTACCAGTATACTGGGAAATTTACGGGTAGGCCGGCAAGTTCCCCCTGTCCTGGGGCTGCTAAGGACCTGTAAAAAAAAATGGCAGCGGCTGGCCCGACATGCGTACTGCGTATGTGCCACCGCCGCTCGAGAAAGCCCGTACACGTTCGGCTATTCCCGGGCAGACGGCGAATGCGCGGTGACGTGTTGGCGCCGGGCGGCGCCATTTTTAAATGTAAGGTGCCTCAACAAAAGGTAAGTGAGACTCCTCAGGAGATGCAGTGCTGCGGGCATGCTACAGGAGATTCTCCTGTACCATGCCTGCAGCACAGCATCTCCTGCAAAAGGCCTCGATGGTAAGGTTTGTCTTTTTGCTGATGACACAAAGATATGTAACAGGGTTGATGTTCCTGGAGGGAAATGCCAAATGGAAAAGGATTTAGGAAAACTAGAAGAATGGTCAGAACTCTGGCAACTGAAATTTAATGTGGATAAGTGCAAGATAATGCACCTGGGGCGGAAAAACCCAAGGGCAGAATATAGAATATTTGACACAGTCCTGACCTCAGTATCTGAGGAAAGGGATTTAGGAGTAATTATTTCAGAAGACTTAAAGGTGGGAGGACAATGTAATAGAGCAGCACGAAATGCCAGCAGAATGCTTGGATATATAGGGAGAGGTATAAGCAGTATAAAGAGAGAAGTGCTTATGCCGCTGTACAGAACACTGGTGAGACCTCACTTGGAGTATTGTGCGCAGTACTGGAGGCCATATCTCCAGAAGGATATAGATACTCTAGAGAGAGTTCAGAGAAGAGCTACTAAACTAGTGCATGGATTGCAGGAAAAAACTTACCAGGAAAGGTTAAAGGACCTTAACATGTATAGCTTGGAAGAAAGAAGAGACAGAGGGGATATGATAGAAACTTTTAAATACATAAAGGGAATCAACTCGGTAAAGGAGGAGAGCATATTTAAAAGAAGAAAAACTACCACAAGAGGACACCGTTTTAAACTAGAGGGGCAACGGTTTAAAAGTAATATGAGGAAGTATTACTTTACTGAGAGAGTAGTGGATGCATGGAATAACCTTCCTGCAGAAGTGGTAGCTGCAAATACAGTGAAGGAGTTTAAGCATGCATGGGATAGGCATAAGGCTATCCTTCATATAAGATAGGGCCAGGGACTATTCATAGGATTCAGATATATTGGGCAGACTAGATGGGCCAAATGGTTCTTATCTCCTGACACATTCTATGTTTCTATGTTTCTATGCACTATGCCCGCAGCCCTGCATCTCCTGCACCATGCCCACAGCCCTGCATCTCCTGTACCATGCCCACAGCCCTGCATCTCTTGTACCATGCCTGCAGCCCCTGCACAATGCCGACAAGCCTACATCTCCTGTACTATGCCCACCCACAGCCCTGCATTTCCTGTACCATGTCTGCAGCCCCTGCACCATACCCGCAGCCCCTGCATCTCCTACACCATGCCCGCAGCCCCTGCACCATGCCCACAGCCCCTGCATCACCTGCACCATGCCCACAGCCCCTGCATCTCCTGCACCATGCCCGCAGCCCCTGCCATCTCCTGCACCATGCCCGTAGCCCCTGCATCACCATGCCCGCAGCCCCTGCATCTCCTGTACCATGTCCGCAGCCCCTGCCATCTCCTGCACCATGCCCGTAGCCCCTGCATCTCCTGCAACATGCCCGCAGCCCCCGCATCTCCTGAACCATGCCCGCAGCCCCTGCATCTCCTGCACCATGCCCGCAGCCCCTGCATCTCCTGTACCATGCCCGCAGCCTCTGACATGTCCTCCTATACCATGTCCGCAGCCTCTGACATCTCCTGTACCATGTCTGCAGCCCCTGCCATCTCCTGCACCATGCCCACAGCCCCTGCATCTCCTGTACCATGTCCAAAAGCCCCTGCATCTCCTGTACCATGTCCAGAGCCCCTGCATCTCCTGTACCATGTCAAGAGCCCCCGCATCTCCTGAACCATGCCCGCAGCCCCTGCATCGCCTGCACCATGCCCGCAGCCCCTGCATCTCCTGTACCATGCCCGCAGCCTCTGACATGTCCTCCTATACCATGTCCGCAGCCTCTGACATCTCGTGTACCATGTCTGCAGCCCCTGCCATCTCCTGCACCATGCCCACAGCCCCTGCATCTCCTGTACCATGTCCAGAGCCCCTGCATCTCCTGTACCATGTCCAGAGCCCCTGCATCTCCTGTACCATGTCCAGAGCCCCTGCATCTCCTGTACCATGTCAAGAGCCCCTGCATCTCCTGTACCATGTCCGCAGCCCCTGCATCTCCTGCACCATGCCCGCAGCCCCTGAATCCCCTGTACTGTGCCAACAGCCCCTGCATCTCCTGCACCATGCCCGCAGCCCCTGCATCTCCTGTACCATGTCCAGAGCCTCTGCATCTCTTGTACCATATCCAGAGCCCCTGCATCTCCTGCACCATGCCCGCCGCCCCTGCATTTCCTGTACCATTTTCAGAGCCCCTGCATCTCCTGCACCATGCCCGCAGCCCCTGCATCTCCTGTACCATGTCCAGAGCCCCTGCATCTCCTGTACTATGTTTGCAGCCCCTGCATCTCCTGCACCAGCTGTTCTGTCACAGAGGAAGAGAGAGATCTTGTGTTTCAGCTAAGCTGAAGCACCAATCTCTCTTTTCCTTCAGTGCATCCACTCCACCTACAGTTAGAAATCACTCCCTAGGAGCACACTTAACCCCTTGATCACCACTGGTGTTAACCCCTTCCCTATCAGTGTCATTTATACAGTAACAGTGCAATTTTTTTAGCACTGATCAGTGATCACTGTTTTGGTGTCACTGGTCCCCAGAAAGTGTTCCTTAGTGTCAAATTTGTCCGCCGCAATGTCGCAGTCCCGCTAAAAATCGCTGATCGCCGCCATTACTAATAAAAACGATTAAAAAAATGAAAAGTCCATAAATCTATCCCATAGTTGTAGACGCTATAACTTGTGCGCAAACCAATCAATATACACTCATTAAGATTTTTTTTTTTACCAAAAATATGTAGCAGAATACATATTGGCCTAAATTGGTGAAAAAATGTGATTTTTACATTTTTTTTTACTGGGTATGTTTTATAGCAGAAAGTAAAAAATTTTGTTTTTTTATATTTCAAAATTGTGGTTCTTTTTTTGTTTAAAGCGCAAAAAATAAAACTGCAGAGGAGATCAAATACCACCAAAAGAAACCTCTATTTGTGGAAAAAAAAAAAAAAAGAACATTACGTTTATTTGGGTACAGCGTCGCACGACCGCGCAATTGTCAGTTAAAGCAACGCAGTGCCGTATTGCAAAAAATGCCTGGTCATTAAGGGGGTAAAACCATTCCGGATCTGAAGTGGTAAATGCATTTTTATTGTGCCTCTTATGTGATTTATTAAATGATATGTAGTACAAGGACAGCGCACTTTTAATTATTGTTTGATTGGAGCTTGTTACACATCCTACTTGGATTGGTGATTTGGATGCTGCTGCCTGTTTGATTTAATTTAGTTATTATAATTTTTTTTTTTGTCACTAGGGTTTATAGTTTTTTTGTAAGCGCACCACAAATATTATCTTGGGTTTATTACTGCAAATATCTTACAAGTAGAAAATGTTTTACTGTTAACACTGATAATCAATGGTTTGCTTCTGCTATCAATCTTTTAAAAGAATGCATTGTGGCCATGTTTGATTTGATTGTAACATAAAGATACTTCTTTTAACAACACAAGCTTCAAATAAATCATATTGATGAATAAAAGTCAAAATGTCCAATAATAGCAAAAACTTGGGCACTGCCAGTCACCTTGATCCTTTATATTGGCTTATTGGGCCTCTCCAGAGAGGATGACTCATGTCTTGCTCGGAGAGCACTATATATAATTGTTTCCCTAAAGCTGAACTCCTACCTTATTCCTTGCTCCACAGGGTCCAGTGCTTCCCTTTTCTCTCTTCTGCTCCACCTTAGAAAGGATGCTTCGGGAGACCTGTCACACAGATGGAGGGAGCCTGCCATGACAACAAATAAGGTAACAATTACAGCTTTTTCTTCTACCTCTAGATTTCATGATCATTTAACCCATGAGATGTTGGGTGCCCAATTGCAAGGGTATATTTTTTTTCCTCCCTGGGGTGAGGCTTTAAATACTAGACAGTAGCCTTGTACCTTGAATATTTACCCAAGAGCTAAATTTCTAACTATTTAAAAATTCAGTTCATGTCTTTCATTGGCCCAAGCAGGGGCGAAGATAAAAAGCAGATATGGAGGTCCAAACTTCACCCAGAGTGTCCTGGCTGGAAGCTGCTTTAAAGTAGAAGTATGTCCAAAGCTTTTTGGCTATACTTCTCCTCTGGGTCACAGGAGTGCAGTTAGTTCTGCTCTCCTGCGACCTGTTTTCAGCCAACAGTAGGTTTTAGCCACAGTGCTGGTCCAGGCTTGGGCTTTACAGTTAGGATCTGCCCAGAGGCCTGGATAGGCAGCTGGCTCAGCCTCTCAGTGGCCTTCTCCCACTCCCTCCAGTGAGTGCTGGTGGAGCAAAGCAGAGAGCCGATGACTGGCAGTCACTGACTCTCTTCAGGCTGAGTGAGCACTGAGAGCTGAGCGATAAGCCATGTTTGATTGCTCAGTTCTCGGTCCTAGAGGCTGCAGGGGACAGATGCAACTGGGATCAGTGCTGCAGCCATCTAGGTGAGAATGTTTTTTTTGAGATTCACAAACTTTTAAAGTGGTTGTACACCTTCACATATACCCAGTGCATTGAATAGCCTCAAATGATACACAGAAATGAAACAAATCCTTCTACATAAGTTTTACTTGTTTATTTGCAGTCTTCTTTTCCCTACACCCCTTCAAAATGGCATATTTGTGATGACATCCTTATGCATTTGTGTGGAGTACAGAGGATGGGGTGGAGAACTGCAGTGAAAGCTGATTGGAGCAAAGGGACACACACCCACTTCACATAGCCAGAGAAACGAAGGAACATGCGGAGCTGTATTCTGAATAGACAAGCCATGTGCTTATCTCGCTCCCCTATACAAAATGTATGCTATGTGTTGGGAAAACTTTTGATAAGTGACTCATGCTGATAACAGAGGAAGGAAGTACCAGAGAGAAACGACACTTAGAGCATTGGAGAGAGATAAGTAAACACTGCAGATATATATGCTTAGATTACATTTCATGACTGGGGTTTACAACCACTTTAAAGCACTGGAGTCAGAGAGTCGGAATATTCTCTTGTGTCTCCCCACCACTGACCCCTATTTGACTGTTAAAAAAAAAAAAAAAAAACATTAAACGAGGTGGCAGTATCACCTTCTGAATGCCTGTCAG
The DNA here is from genome assembly GCF_965119305.1 of Pelophylax lessonae. Classification (NCBI taxonomy): domain Eukaryota; kingdom Metazoa; phylum Chordata; class Amphibia; order Anura; family Ranidae; genus Pelophylax; species Pelophylax lessonae. The sequence continues at coordinate 141,687,680 of NC_138770.1, read as the reverse complement.
ATGCTCCGGCACCATTCTCTGAAAAGCGATCCACCATGGATCACTTTTCAGAGTCCAGTGCAAGTATAAATGAGCCCTTACTGTGTAGGCTCAGGTTTTAAACCCCTCACACTGCAAGAGAATTTTTTCCAGACCTAAATGTAGCACCCTCCTAGGTAGGTGCTAGGATAAATGTAGAATAGTTTAACAGAGGGACAGCTAGGTAAATGTAATTGCTGTCTGCCTAACACAGAGCTGTGATTGGCTAGTTTAATATGCTCAATGTGCTCTGGTGCTGCTCCTGCTGTCTTGAGTTTCCCTGTATCCAAGCAACAAGGGAATGTTAGGTTTGTCTGTCAATGTCAATCTGTCCTCATTTCTCGATTCACCAGATCTGTGTAAAATAAGCAACTAAACAAACATTTCAAAGGATTATTTGGGCACATTGGTAATATACAGTACAAGACAAAGGCGTTTCTTAACAATTAGAATAACCAATTAAATAATACATTCTTTTCAGTATTTCTACATAAAACAGAAACTAGCATACTCAAGGTGTCTCATACAAGGAGTATCCATTTACAGAGAAATTAAACTAAAATGAGGAAGCAAAACTAGAAACTATTACACATCTAAAATGGAGGCAGTATACAAAATGGATGCCAATTAAAACATATATGTTTTCTTTTAGGGAAAGTTCTGGATAATAGGCAGAAAACTATGCAGATGGAAGCATGAATATTCATACAGCCCTGGCCAATTACAAGGGGAGGTGCCCCTAGGTATGCTGGGTGGCTGTTTTTTGTACTCTAGGAGCAAATGGGTTCTGGGTCTTTCCTAGAAGAGGATTGAATAAGCTAGGGTAGAGGCTCTGCCTCTCTTGGTACTTGCTGCCATGCGGCCTCATGTGGGCGACCTGAGGGCCTGAATTGATAAAGAGTATGTTGCCATGCAGCCTCAGGTGGGGGTCCTGAGGGCTCTAAGTTAGTAAGAGTGACCCTGGTTCTGCAGAGAGCTGGCTGAAGGGGCTGTCTATTCAAGATCTGGTCTGGTATCACTGGTATAGAGTGTCACTAGGAAGTTGGAAGGAGTCTACCAGCTGTCCCTGGACATTTTGTGAGTACAGACAACCTAAAGGATCTATAGACTTGTGCTTTTAACCTCTTCTGGAGTGCTATAGAGTCAGCTGAGGGTCTGAACTGGCTAGTGTTCTGAAGAGCTTATCCAACTGTTTCTACTGCATAGGACCTTGCTCAGTTCTACTACTTTTAAACTGCCAAACAGTCTGCCATATCTGGCTTGTGCCTGAGGAGCTTTAACCTGCTACTTATACTACTGAGGGACTTTGCTCACTCCTGAAACCACTATTTGCTATTTCTAAGAAGATGCCTGCTATCGGCTTTCAGCAAGGACTTCATCAGAGAGAATGAGAGATCGGTTTGATGTCTTCAACTGTGAATAGTTCTATTTTGTTGGAGTATCCTGATAAATCCCCTTCCCTATCCATGTTCTCTAAAACTAAAACAAAACTCCTAGACTGGTCATTGAGGACAGCAAGCAGAAGTGTGTGTGCCGGGCTGCGGAGCAAAAGTGGGGAGGGCCCGAGCAACTCATACAGGGGTAGCGCTACATATAATTTGCTTTGGTGCACATAGTGTTCTGGGGGTCCAAGGTCCAACCTCCCCTCCCAAGGAAAAATGCCTATGCCCTGCATAGGTCACACAGGTAAAATGTTAGACAACTGATATTTGCAAAATAGAGAAAACAAACAGTATTGGAAGCAGCACCATTCTAACATACTGACAGTTATCTAGATCTGATATCCAGTACTGCGTCTGTTAGCTTTTATTGCAGTCATTTTCACAGATCAATGGTTTCTTGCTTTGGTCTTTGGGGACTGCCATCCGTTAATTTTTTTCACAGCTTTTTAAATTAGAAATAACTGACACAGAAGGTCCATCCTCCTCGTCTGACATTTGTATTCCTCCTCCACAGCATAGTGAGTCATCGACTCTGAGCAAGCATGTATAACAGGTGTAGGCAATCATTCCATCCACTAATACTCATTTTCTCTGGTCATTTTTTTTTTGTGATTTCAGATTTAGAAAAATATATGAAATTATAGAAAAAAAAAGACATAATTTCATATGCAAGTAACTTCACATTGCTTTAGTCTAGAAATGGTGTTTTAATGTTGTTTCAAGCTGGATAGATCACAGAAAAATATGCACTTTGGCAAGATAAGGTGTTCCTCAGAACCATGCTACTAACCCTGTTCAGTTTTCTATAAACTAAAAGATTACAACACTTATCATTTTCTCTGTTAGAGTGCAAAATTAAAGAGATGTCACCTCTCCACCCACAGTCTTGAAATTAAAAAATGAAGCACTAGCTACTCACAACATTATAAGATTTCCTCCTGTCTGCATATCCCTGTGTAGGCGGGGCATAAGCCCAGGGTACCCAATTAGGGAGACACCACTTGCAGTTCTTGATGTAATTTTTTTCATGTATTTAGGTTAGCCGTAATTAATAAACATGGTTTTCGAAAGCAATATAGCAGTTGTTATTTTATTTAGTGTCACCAGGCTTGGGTCTGTATTACTGGACAGCTTCTGCTGGAGTGGTGGTGGTTTGCAGTGTACCATGACTGCACTTTAACCACTTTACCACCGGAGGATTTTGCTGTCTTACGTCTGGGCCACTTTTTGTGATTCGGCACTGTGCGACTTTAACTGACAATTGCGCGGTCATGCAACACCATACCCAAACGAAATTTACATCCTTTTTTCCCCACAAACAGAGCTTTCTTTTGGTGGTATTTGATCACCTGTGCGATTTTTACTTTTTGCGCTATAAACAAAAAAAGAGCGACAATTTTGAAAAAATAACAATATTTTTCAAATTTTTTTATATGAAATTCCCCCCCAAAAAAATGTAAAAATCAAAATTTTATATCATTTTAGGCCAATTTGTTTTCTGCTACATATTTTTGGTAAAAAAAAATCGCAATAAGCATGTTTTGATTGGTTTGTGCAAAAGTTATTGCGTTTACTAACTAAGGGAAAGATTTCTGTCATTTTTGGTGTTTTTTTGTTTAACAAGTAATAGCAGGGTGATCTGCGATTTTTTGACTGACATTTTTGACACTTTTGGGGGTACCAGTGACGTTACTACAGTAATCAGTGCTATACATATGCACTGTTACTGTAAAAATGACACTGGCAGGGAAGGGGTTAATTTTATTGGAGAGGGAGGGGTTAATGTATGCCTGGTGCTTACTGACATGTGTGGGGGGAGGTGACTGAGTGACACAGGGACAAATCACAGGTTCAGCTACGCTGAACCCTGCAATCTGACCCTGCCTGTCACTTAGGAGATCCGCTCGCTTTGTTTACACAAGCGGGCGGATCTCCACACTCGATTCCCCGACGATCGGGGAAGAGCGGCGGTGATCAAGTGTGCCTTGATCCATCTGGGCTGTGGACCTCCACCCTATCTATATAGATGGAGCATCCATAGTTCCACTGAGCCTTGACCTTGTTAAATTTTTCCTTAAGCCTCTCTTCAGCATAATCCCTGTAGAGTTTTGGAACAAACAGGAAGTCCCAGATTAACTCGTTGCACCAAAAGTCCCGAAACGTTTCCATCGGTAACAGTGCTTCCCTTGGTGTGTAGGAGTAGTCATATCCGTATTCAAGTGCTACTTTCTTTTGCATCCACTGTTGCATCCTGGACAACCGGGGGAGAGAGTTTGCCTGTTTCCTCTCCCTGGTGGAGAAAATGGGGTACACACCCTTTGGATCATTTCCTCATAGGCCGCGTGTGACGGTATCACTGTATCTCACCGCCTTGTAATTCCTTAATCCCCAATAGTTGAAGAATCCCCAATTCGCCAAATAAGAAATCGCTGGTATCACTGAATAATTCCACACATGAGCCAAAGCTGAATGCTGGAACAAGACTTTACTGGAAGCAACAACAACAATTCAACAACAATTCAAAATAAAAACAATTTATTTTATGCCCTGCTCCCATGCAAGGGAGACACCCACAACAAATATACATTAACCAATAACCCAAAGGTTACAACCCACATAAAATCCTCCCCTCTGCCTGGGATATAATTATGGTACACAATGGTTAACATAATTATCACAGGCAGGAAAAATGCAGTTTACCCACATGCTGTAACTTTAAAAATATACACCCAATCTTTATACAAATACATATTAACAATCAATCAATTCAGGGGAACAACATTCCGTTGAAACGCTCACAGAGCCCATTGGTCTGGGGGTGGTACGGGGAGCTGGTTATCAAGTTAACCCCACACAACTTCCATAGTTGTTGGGTGACTTCTGCAGTGAAATGCGTACCCTGGTCTGATAGAATCTCTTTGGGAAATCCCACTCGAGAGAATATCTTGACCACAGAATCCGCCACTGTCTCGGCCTGAATATCTGGAAGGGCTACAGCCTCCGGATAACGGGTGGCGTAGTCTACTACGGTAAGTATATAGCGCTTACCAGAGTGACTAGGCTTCGCTAGGGGTCCTACAATGTCCACTGCAACCCTCACAAAGGGCTCCTCTATTATAGGAAGGGGAATCAGTTTAGCCTTCGAGTGATCCCCTCTCTTACCTACCCGTTGGCATACATCACAGGTTTGGCAGTACGCCCGGACGTCGTCGGATACCCCAGTCCAAAAGAAATTCTGGGTTATCCGGTGTAACGTCTTGCGTCTTCCTAGATGTCCAGCTAACGGGACATCATGTGCTACTCGCAATAGCTCTTGCCGGTATTTCCTCGGTATTACCAGCTGGCGCTTTTGCTGGGGCCTGGGTGAATTGACCCGAGTCTCAGTAAAACGATACAAGCGACTTTCCCCTTCCTCCCATGCTATGTGCTCTTTTTCTAACCCCCCCCCCCCCCCGTGCTCTCCCTTAGCTTTTTCCCTGTAATGGCTGAGGGTGGGATCCCCTCCCACTTCCTTCCCAAAATCCTCCGGGGTATCCCAGGGAAGGGGGGCCACAGTCAAGGGTATAGTCAGTTGGCTTACCTGGGTCTCATTTGGTTGTGGGTGGCTCTCGGCAGCATGACTTTGGGCTCGGGTGGTCACGGCTTGTACTTCTTGTGGAGAAGTGGTTGCAAAAGCGGAAGTCAAAGGGCCAATATCATTGCCCAACACTCCCTCGGCGGGCAACTCTCTCATTACCCTAACATGTACGTTGCCCGCTCCGGCACCCCAGTCCAGATGTACCTGAGCGGTAGGAATCCAGTACACTGCCCCCCCTGCCACTCGCACAGCAATTGATTTCCCCGGTCTCTCTTTGTTGTCAATGAGGTGCCTTTGTACCAAAGTTATGGTAGGGCCACTGTCTCGTAGTCCTCGGGCAGTTTTCCCATTAATCATCACCAGCTGACAATGATGTTTGCGGTTGTCCGTGATGGTGGATTGAACACTAAGGGCTTCATACAAGTTACCCGGGTTCTTCCCAGCTTAATTCTTTGGCATCCCAAACAGAGGGTACTGGATAATCCACACAGTGAACTGCCGCCCGGGGTTGAGGGAAACCGGGTCGGGTCCAGCTGGTTCTGGGAGGCTCCAATGGACAGTTGTTCCGAATATGCCCCACTTGGTTACACCTATAAATTATGTCGTTGTTGGGTGGCCGGGAATAGCGAGGTGTAGCTGTCACCGGCCTGCTGGGCTGTTGGTACCTGGGGGGCACTGAAGCTGTGGGTACTGTGGGACAGGGAGTTTGGGTTCTTTGAGCAGATGCTGTAGCTTTCCGAGTATCTACATACTCGTCTGCCAATTTGTCTCTGGCTCGTCTGACCATCCCTACGCCTGCTGCTGCTTCTCCCTGATTACTTGTGTACCGACCCCGGCTTGCTCCACGGACCTGCTTCTGCCTAATTACTTGTGTACCGACCCCGGCTTGCTGTACTTGGACTGACCACACGTGTATGACCCTCGGCCTGGCATTTACTTCCGCACTGCTTGCTCCCACTGGAGTTTCAAGGAAGGAACCCGGATATCCATCTCAGCCATCCCCCTGCACTCCACAAGCATCCAGTTCTACTTGGGTCGCGTCACCTCCTGTCTCACTTCCAGGGGTGATTCGCAACGAGCTACAAGGGAAGCCCTCTCAGCACTTCGGCCTCCACCAAGAGATCTGACACAATTTGGCAGCCTCTGGTAGGGAAAGGGGCTTGCGGTCTCTTACCCAATCTTTCACCTCTGCTTGGATGTGGTCGTAAAACTGCTCCAGTAGTACCAACTGCAGGACATCATCCAGGGTTGTAGCTTGGCAGCTGGTAATCCAATGGGTAGCCGATTGTTGCAGGCGAAAGGCCCATTCTGCGTAAGAGTCCTTTTCCAGCTTACGTGAATCGCTGAACTTTTGCCGGTATGCCTCTGGAGTTATTGCATACCGGGCGAGGAGGGCTTCCTTAACCCGGGCATAGCTGTGAACGTCTTCCCAGAGTACTGCTCGGAAGGCATCTGCTGCTTTGCCAGATAGCTTCCCTGCAAGTATGGAAACCCAGTCTTCTGCTGGTACTCGATGTAGGATACACTGGCGCTCAAAGTCTGCCAGGTACCCATCAATTTCACAGTCCTTTTTGTCAAATGCTTTAAATGCACTAAAGTGAACCTTTCTGGAGTCCCCAGTGGTGCTGGGTCCGCTCGGGAAACTTACGGCTGCTTGCTGTGTCTCTGCCAGTTTTAACTGTAGCTCCAGCTGTGCTTTTTGCGTATTTTCCTCCACTATGATTTTCATCACCTGCATGATGATCTCCGGCATTGGGTTCGGTCCAAACCATGCCAGTCTCTCTCGCATCTCCCGGTTTGTGGGAGATTCAGTTTCCCGAACTGTCGGTATATCCATCTCCCAAACGGCCGGTATTTCGGTTTCCTGACCGATCGTTACTGCCTCAGCCATGCTACCTCGGTCTAGCTCCATCAATTCGGCTATAATGACCCACTTAGCCTTGCAGCCTACACTTTTCCCCCAAACTTCCAATAGTTCCTTTAATGTGCTGCGCTTGAGCTGTGTGTACCATCTCTCCATTTGCTGTACACCCGCTTTCTTTGGATTCTTCGTTTAGAGAGAAAAAAAAAGGAAAATCCCGCCGCTGCCAACCAGTTGTGACAGTATCACTGTATCTCACTGCCTTGCAATTCCTTAATCCCCAATAGTTGAAGAATCCCCAATTCGCCAAATAAGAAATCGCTGGTATCGCTGAATAATTCCACACATGAGCCAAAGCTTAATGCTGGAACAAGACTTTACTGGAAGCAACAACAACAATTCAAAAGAAAAACAATTTATTTTATGTCCTGCTCCCATGCAAGGGAGACACCCACAACAAATATACATTAACCAATAACACAAATGTTGCAACCCACATAAAATCCTCCCCTATGCCTGTGATATAATTATGGTACACAATGGTTAACATAATTATCACAGGCAGGAAAAATGCAGTTTACCCACATGCTGTAACTTAAAAATATACATCCATTCTTTATACAAATACATATTCACAATCATTCCATTCAGGGGAACAACATATTAAAAAATGGCACGAATCAGACCAGGGGTTCAAAAGTTAGTAAAAGTCTCTTTGGCCTGGCTGTACTCATGGCTTTTCTGCCCAAAACTGGTTCTACACAGTCTTTTGTCCTGGAGACAATTGAGAAGTGATCCACTTATCTCCCAAGGACAGAGGCAAGACTCCATTAGCCACATGGTAGCAAAAGACAGCAAAATACATGAAACTATATAACTATGCAGCTATTGCATAAAACAGGTACATTCAACATATCCCCAGATAGCTTAGATCTGAGAGCACATTATTACTGAATGGCGCTCAGATCACATACATACAGATTCAACAGCAGGGGAAAAACCAGTGTTTCAACATGGGACCATAATCACATGGTAAGAGGCTGGCAAGTAGTCATCTCCAAGTACTCGTGGCAAACTCAAAAGAGGGGAGTTTGTCACAGACATATAAACGAATACTCAATATAGTCTTTTAAGCAGGGAGAGGAAACATGCGAACAGACATAGAAGGGCATCCTTCACACCGCGTTTTGGTCTCGGGCCCTGGCAATGTTCCTTGGAGGGGTGAGGTCTGGGACCCTTTCAACGTAGGCATCGCAGAACCCCAATTTCTGAGCCAGTTCCCCTCTCTTTATAGCCTCATGGGCTTCCTGATAAAGCGACACAGTCACTTCGGGACCTAGGGAGCTGTTCCCAGGTTTTGACCCCCATTCCACTCAGTCTCGTCCATAGATCCCCAATAATCCACTCCTTCATTAAGCGATCCATGTCTCATGTAGAAAGATGGGGAATGAACTCTCACAGGACATCTCTCACCCTCACTACTTGTGCTGGAAGGTGATGCTTGAATTGCTGCCGGCTTAGCAGGCTGTTGGACACTGATGGGGGTGGATCCTGCTGTGTCCATTGAGGTAGAAAACATCCTCTGGCCACTCTCCAACTGTCTGTGTGGACAGGAATCCCCTCCCAATGGAGTTCTGCAAACTAACTCCCTTCCCGCAGACTACAGGCCCACCGACTGCTGGCAGGGCCTCCAGCTGCATCATGAGTCTGAACATGCTCCTCCCAGCTCCACGGAGGAACGTTGACTCATTCCCAGTCACCTCCTGAGTGAGGCCTGTCTCCCCTATGACGGTGAGCTTCTTAGGGCGGCCCTCACTCTTCTCTGCCCTGAGCAGCAGTTCATCACATTGCCCACATTGAACCCACGCTTGCACCCTCAAAGTAACAGTGGCACACTGGGGACATACTGTAATGTTCCGGTACCTTTGGTACCCTAAATTACACTTTCCACAAGTGTATGCGCCCCACCATTTACTTTTGGAAAGGTGCGCATACACCTTTAAGACTGGAGCTGTCATCACCCAGCGCCGGACTAGATGGCTATTTAAAGCGCCGGTTCTCACTCACATGTGTTCGTTCAAACACCCTTACCTGGATGCTAACCTTGCTTGAAGCTTCCATGCTTGCAAGCTTCCCTCGCTGACGGAACCTCGCCGCGCTGATCCCTGTATCCCGCTACTGGATCATCCGCCTCTCCTGAACCACCCTTCGGCTGTATCGCTAATAGTGCTAAGTACCCCGCAGGGGAATTCTCTATAAACTTATACTAAGCTTACACTATCTAGCTCTGTATAGTAAAGACTGTTTATCACATCTGCATAACTAGATTGCTAGCTCTTGAGACTACTGCTACTTTTCTGCACTGGGTTGATCTCTTTTGTATGTCCACCTGCTATTCTGTCATCTGCTACCATACAACATTGCTAAACCTTCCTGCATCCATCTGCTACTGTCTCACCTTCAAGTGTCTATCACCTACCACCTCCACTCAACCTATCCCTCAACCTTCATCATTGTGTTACCACATACATAAAGTCATTCTAGGAACCAGCTTGCTAATTGTGTGTATTTACTGGCTGAAATAAGACCTTCCACACATGATGAGTCATTGAGGTTGGGAATGGTATCTCAGCATATCTCTTACATGACTACTGACGTGGAACTATTTCTGCAGCTGAAAATCCACACCATATAAGAAACGCAGGAGCGTTACACATACCACTCCTAGGAACTCGCGGCCGCCTCCGGTGCATAGTGTGAGTCCGCTGTCCGGCACCATCCGGATACCATTATCCCAGACTAGAGGGGGATCGGGGTGGTGGGTGTACTCTCGGCTCTGCTTCGCAGGATCTTCATCCATGGTGGCAGTAATAACTTGAACACACTTCGCTCCTCTCACGAAAGACATGCATCTCTCTCCCACACGTGTCTCTCGCACGGCCACACCCGAAGGAGGAAATATTAATAGGGTTCCCTGGGTCACTCCTGATTGGCCGGATGTTCCCGCTATCTCCACCCTTTTGCCATATTGGGCAATGACTCCTCCCACTGGGCAGATCTGCCTGCGGCGCACTTTCCCGTGCAGTACTGTAACTCTTCCCCTGCCATGCTTCTTCGCTGCAGGCCTCTGAGTAGCTGCTAAGCGGATTATGTCACTTGCTAGACATGCATCTGTGTGACTCAATTGTACTAGGGCCACAACTGCGCCTTCCTTTACTGAAGAAGCTGTCCCTCTTTGCTTGGCAAAAGTAATATCCCGCTGTCGGTCGCACGGCCGATATCCCTCTTCCTCTCCACACAGGTGCAATCCTCATATTCTATACTGGCTCCAGGATTAGCCCCACTGCCCTTCTCGACATGGCCGACTATGATCCCCACAGTATCGGTGCAACAGCTGTATAGAACAAATGTCCCGCTGTCAAATGCACCGTCAACATCCATCCATATAGCGTGCACACACACCAGGCCCCTGAAAACCTCTCTTCCCGTGCCCCTGGCCTCCATCTTCACCGTCCACACTAGGACCTCCGGCGTCCTCTTCTCTGTCCTCCCGGGGACCCCTGACGCCATCTTCACTGTCCACACTAGGACTTCTCTCTGTTAAGCAGTTGCAGCACTCATACACTTTGACACATTTTCCCCCTGCTCTCCATCTTCTGATAGCAGAGTACATCTCACAGTTCATATGAAAATTCCTCATTAGATTACAAGTTTTCTTGGAACGTTTGCATTGCCACAAGCAACCTTCCATATGGGCTTCCAACTTTAACCCACTTTCTCTGTCTCCCGCAGCTGCAGCCTCACACCTGACCTGGCGTTTGAACGACAGTTCTGGGCACAAAAATTGACTTTTTTGGACTTTTCCTTTTGCCGTTGGCCCGGTAACTAATGGCATAATCCCAGACGAGCCTCCAAATGTAGCAGGTTTTCCAGGCATGGGTCTGCCATTGTTACCGGTAACACTCCCAGCTGTAACTCCAGGTGTGAGAACTGAAACAATGACAATTCCGGCATCTTTGGTTTGTGTGTTTTATTGTGTTTTGGCGATGGGAGAAGGGAATGAGTGGGATACTCCTCTGGCTCAACTAGGTACAATTTCGGGACTCTTCTAGAGAAAAATGCCTGTGAGTGGGGTCTTGACGCCAGCCGATGCTAGCCAACGCTTCCTGACGCTTGGATATACTGTAACACTGAAAACTGTGCTGGAACCTCAACCTTAATCCAGAAGATACAGGACTGTAGAACACTTGACTCCTGACACTGCTTTGCTCAAAAGTCACTGAATAGTGCCCCCCCCCCCAGCCCTGCGCTGGCTTGAGGTAGCTATTTGTGAATTCCTGTGCTGCTACAACTCTCAACGGGTACACTCCATACTGTACAATGACTCTTCAGGGCCCAAACTGCATGTACCCCCTCTAATATTTCAGGGTCCTCAACATAGGCACCCCCTTTACAGCTAGCTGACTCCTGGATCCCAGAACCGTCTCCGGAGTGGTCCCCTCTGACTCTAGGCAGACCCCCAGGGGCAATCCACAGTACTCACGACCTTTGTAGGCTTTCCTGGTACTGGACCCCTCTCTTCCTCCGCTGGTTCTCGGCACACCGGATCCCCTTCAGCTCAACTCAGCACCCTCTGGATTCTTAAGCAAGACCCCGAGACATCTACTTCCTTTGACAGGAGGAGAGACAGCCGTACTCTCCCTCCTGGGACTCTGCTTCCCGCCAAAGACATGCACTCCCCTCAAACTTATACCCACTCCCAGAATCCTCTGTGGCAGAATCTGCCTTCTGGGGTAGCTACAAGCCTGAATGTGTCCCTGATTGAGTTTCCTCTACTGCCCTATAAGAAGCCTCTCACAGAGCCAGTGGGGAAACTCCCCTCTCAGCAGACACACCTGAGAGCCATGACACCCTGACCAAAAATAAATCATGGCCTTGCTGTTAGGCAAACAAGGCCCACTATGCATTTACATAGCACCTACCTGTAGGGGGCTACACCTATTTTTATAAGGTCCCACACCAAGATGGCCACCAGATATCTTGATAGAGTACAACATCCAATCAGACAGTTGACCTCTCTCCATGAGGGGACGATTCCCCTAACAGACTCCACTCCATCTGTATTAATAGTATAGTGCCACCTACAGGACGGAGGGAAAACTGCACCTGCATCTACTCCCCACCTCTTAACGGATGCAGTCCTTGGGAAAACAAAAGGTTTCATGATGTAGCTGGGAGCGGACTACAACTATCTGACACTGCAAACGTATTCCCTGCTCTCTCAGACTGTCTCCGTGCTCCCCTAGTGTTGGTCTCAGATTTCATGTATCATACTCCTGGCGCTGGAAGAAAGCATTATGGGAACTGTAGTCTTCTGGAAAGATATTATGGCATTGCTGAACTGTTTATGAAATACACCTCCCAGCAGGCAATTCGCTCCAGGGGACAATTGTGGAAGAGACTATAAAGGGATTTGCTGACCAGGCCCACACTCTATTGCTTCCTGGGATCCATTGTGTGTGCATTGGTCAGCAGAGAGAGAGGACTGCGGCCTACTGCACACCACCCAGCTGTCTGCAGACTCAGCTCAGGCGGGATGGATGAAACTAGCTACATCGCGTACATCCCTGCTGCAACGCTGATAGAATCGGAGTCGGCGGGGCTCACCGAATCAGCAGAGAATGCCAATCTCAGTGTCTCACAGCATGGTGAGTTGACTTTGCTTGTTCTTCCAGAAGTTATAAGGGGGACATCAGGACTGGTGAGAGAGCACCTGCTCAAAGTCCAGTTATCAATTGCTACAGCTTCTCTTGAACACTGTATAAGGACACTATACATTTGGATCAGTTAGTAGATCATCATTATTCAGGATTAGGAAATCAAATAAATGTTCCTAAAATGAAAGATTTTTTCTGAGAATCTACTAGTGTATAGCCAGCTTTAGAGGTTATCAATCTCTCATTATATCATTTGTCCACAGAAAAACAGGTCCTTTGTCAAGGTTTTTGTCTAGCTTTTGTCCGCTCCACAAAGTTGATAAATTTTAACAATTTAAAAATATAATTTTTTTCTGTAAATAAATTTACAAATTGATATACATGTGGCCACCATTAACTCTTTTCTGACCGCCCGCCGCAGATGTACTGCGGCAGGCAGCCGCTCCCAGGCAAATCGCCGTACATGATGTGCTCGTCAGCGGGAAAGCCGATGCATCTGTCAGGCGGCTCTGATTGCCGCCTGACACCCACGATCGCTCCCCGCTGAGAGAGAAGGACGGTCGGCTGTTGTAAACACAGCCGACCATCCTTCTCCCTGGGATGATCACAGAGCCCATGTGATCCTGTTATATAGGACGCCGCAATGTTGCAGTCTGCAAAAAAAATCGCAGAGCGCCGCCATTACTAATAAAAAAAGAACAATGAAAATGAAATAAATCTTTCCCGTAGTTAGTAGACGCGATAACTCTTGCGCAAACCAATCAAAATATGCTTATTGAGATTTTTTTTTTTACCAAAAATATGTAGCAGAAAACAAATTGGCCTAAAACGTTAAAAAATTAAAAAAATTTTTTTTTGAGAATGTCATTAAGCAGAATGTGAAAAATATTGTTTTTATTTTTCAAAATTGTCGCTCTTTTTTCGTTTATATCGCAAAAAATAAAAATCGCACAGGGGATCAAATACCACCAAAAGATTTTGTGGGAAAAAAATGACTTAAATTTCGTTTGAGTACAGCATCGCATGACCACGCAATTGTCCATTAAAGTAACGCAGTGCCGAATCGCAAAATAGGGCCTGGTCAGGAAGGGGGTATAATCTTCCGGGGGTGAAGTGGTTAAACAATGTGAGGCATCACTACAGGGTTTGCATTACATCTATGATACCTATGGAATACATTCATATTGGAACCTTTTTGTCAGGATGGTCATAAAGAACTGCGCCATTGGTTTTCCTTTCAGTAATTTGAATCTAAAACAACATCCTACCCTTGTCAACTTTAGAAATAATGATGATTTAGTTAGAAAACCCCTCAGATAAGGGAGGGAACATTGTCCTATCAAATCAAAATCAATTTATGATAAAATGTAAAAAAAATCATGTCAGAATACAATGTCCCACCTAGGGGGATTCCTCCATCATCCTCGCTTGTGTAGATGAAGGAATCTGTTCTTTTTTTTTTCATTCAGAACGCTGGCTCGCAAAAAAAATGAACCGTCTATGACCAGCTTTAAGGGGGCTTAGGCAAACTACAGAAACTCAAAATAAAGTAGGCACTATCCTCCTCAGAATAAAGTCAGAGACCTACAGTGTGTCTCAAAATACATGTGTTGTTGCAATCTATTTCAAATCACAACTGTGACTGTTAATTGGTGACAATAGAATACACATGCAAACACAAATCGTGTCAAAAAAATACATACACATATACAGAGTGCGTGACATAAAAAAATTGTGAAAAAATGGACAATAACATTTTTGTGATCAGATTTGTGTTTGCATGTGTATTTTTTTTTTTTGTCACCAATTAACAGTCACAGTTGTGATTTGGAATAGATTGCAACATGTATTTTGAGACATACTGTCTCTGACTCCATTCTGAGGAGGATGGCACCTACTTTATTTTGAGTTTCTGATATTTTAGTGTGTTTCACACTTGTGCGACTTATCCTGCGATTTGGGACTGCAAAGTCGCATGACCAGTAGTATCCCTTGATTTCCAATGAGTACCATTCATATATGTGCGACTTCAAGTTGCAACGACTTCAAAATAGTCCCTGCACTTCTTTGGTCTGACTTTGATACAATTTGAGGTCCAAAGACATAGGCATTGCTTCAAGTCCAGTCAAAATTGCGTAAAAAACATGGCAAAAATTTGCTGTAAAATCGCGACAAAATCACGCAACTTTTAGGTCGCACAAATGTGAAAGGGACCTTAAAAGGGACAGCTGACAGGTTCACTTGATCACAAAATATAACATTTATTTTGGGTTTATGTTTATGGTTGGCCCCGTTTAGGCCCCTTTCACACTTTTGAGACCTAAAAGTCACACGATTTTACCACGACTTTGCCACAATTTTACCGTGCTTTTGACTGGACTTGAAGCAATGCCTATATCTATGGACCTCAAAATGCATTCAAATTGGCCCAAAATAGTGCAGGGACTACTTTGAAGTCGTTGTGACTTGAAGTCATACAGATATGAACAGTACTCATTGGAAATCATGGAGTACGACTTTCCATGTGACTTTGCAGACCCAAATCGCAGGACAAGTCGCACAAGTGTGAAAGGGGCCTTATATGGCTATAGATTTTTACTTAAAGCGGAGTTCCACCCTAAAAATGATCTTTGCACCATCCGCTTGCTTTAAAAAAACTGAAAAAAGAATTGGATAATTAAAATTTCTTTTTTGTTTCACTTTTTAATGAAAATATACTTACCTTCCTTCCTCTTCCTCCCTCTGCGGACACGGCCCACAGCGTCACTTCCTCCATTGCATTGACTCCTGGGAGATGAGCGTCATCAATCCCAGGAGTCAATGCGCCTGCACCGGCCCTGCTCGTCACTTCCAGTGCAGGCACGTCATTTCCTGCTGAACAGCTTCTGGGCATGCCCAGAAGCTTTTCAGGGATGACGCGCCTGCCACGGAAGTGACGAGCAGGGCATTCTGGGACTCCGACGTCACCGAAGAGGACACGAAGATGGCAGCGCTGGACAAGACATTTTCAAGGTAAGTATTTCTTCTTACAGGTAAGTGAAACAGGGGACAGTTCAGAGGCTATCGTTGTTTAAATGCACTAGCCCTTACAGGGTATTTTTTAGGGTGGAACTCCGCTTTAAACAACATCACATTGATAGGCAATTCTAATATTTTACTTTCAGACCGCCAGAGCTTTTACATCCTTTTTATCTAACCAATCGTTTTTTGTATTCTACAGACTTGTATTAAGCCATTAAATCTGGAAAGATGTGATCATTTACTTGTCAGAAATCTATTAATTTTTTTTTTCAATTGCGACAATAATGACAAATGTTTAAGGAAAACTGAAGGGCAGAGGCAGATATTTGATGCGATTTATGAAGTGGATGGATGTCCTGCACATGTACAGTATAATTCAATGCATGATGCTGGTAAATAATGAAACTTGAGTAGTTAGTACCCATTGAGTCAATTTGCTAGTCTGTTATACTCTCTGCAGTTAGCTTCTCCATATTCACATAGATTTTGTTTTCTGCAATATACAGTATAGCATGACCTTTTTATTATTTCCACTTTTGTTATCGGCATATCTATTATCCCTGCCGAGGGTGCTGGTACAATGAATAGAAACAATTTCTCTTGAGGAAAATCTGTGGGACAAAAGAAAACAAGTCACACTATTTCTATTTAACGATCTCTTTGAGGTGAGACTATATTGAACACTAACATTTGAGGAAATGTGGGGTGGTCTTTTGTTACATTCAGAGAAATGTAGAACTGCCAACATTTCATGGTCAAATTCCTCTGAAATTGTACTAAACTCCAGGGAGATTGCAAGCGGCAAAAATAATTGCTGCAGAGTATTAAAAATTATGTATACATGTAACAAGGATAAAAGGTCAGGGAAGTGCAGACTGGCAAATGAATTGAAGTTTATGATTCGTGTTGTTAAAGTTGTCCTGTTCTTATTTTTCTAGTTCAAATTTTTCTATTGAATATTCACAAAGCAGTGAACACAATAGGAAAAGATACAGCTGTAGTTGGGGAACACTGCCAATATCACAAAACAAAAGCTTAGCAATATCAAATACTTGAACCCTAGTATATGCAGGCTGAGGCTAATGAGGTAGAACATTAACATATATGAAAGGGAGGAGAGGGATAGAAAGAGGAAAAGGGTTCCCGGAGTTTGCCATTCCAATCACAGCAGAGTGGATAAATGAGGCTAGCTCACTTACCAACAGGTCAAGGCTCCTAAAATGACTCGTCAAAACCTAATGGAAAAAAGTGAGTAATCAAAGGGTGTCAAACTTGGTATATACATGCACCCCATCTTGCAAGGTATGTTCTATCCTTCCATGGATCATGGCTGCGTGATCCTGTTCCTAGTCTCACACACAACTTAGGTTTTTTACCCCAGGCCTTCACTTACTGTAAGTCTGCTTAGTAGCGGTTGTGACCTGCAGGGGAAGCCTAAGTTGCCTTTTAGGGAGCTAATAGGTGTTTCTATTAAGCAGAGCAACCGTAGGCTCCAGGGAAAATTATCTACCAAAAATTGTCGAGGGTATAGCAAATACTTCAGCCCAGAAAGCGCGTACAAGGGGACAAAGCCACAAAAGGGGTGGGGGGGTGAGGACCCAACTTCCCACAACCCCTGAAGCAAGCTGAAAAGTAGTAGGGGAGGAACTTGTGTATATGCACAGGGACCAAATACCACCACGATAGAACCTTGAATGAATTTTCAGGAGAAACCATGGTCTGCGAGCAGGACTTAGTTGCTGTCCAAATGTGAATCCAGTCCTTGGGTTCCTGATCTACACTTAGGTCAGTGGCTCCTTTTTGAACATGAGAGTGAGGAAGAGGGTAATGTTTAGCAAATATATGAGAGCACAAGCGTGACATAAGGCCTGCTGGGTGGCAGTCTCTAATACACATATCCTCAAATAATGAGAGCTGGTTAAGTAAAGTTTAGGTTTGGATCACAGAATGATATGAGTGTTTGACTTGTAAGTACGCTGAAACACCTAGGTTTGAGATAGTGGAAAAAGATGGGAGCCCTGTAGGATCCGCCAGTTGGTAGGGGTGAGTAAATTTCAAGGTGGACCATATAGCGACTCTATCAATGGCTAAAATAAAGGGTGGTGAAGGAAGGACAGTAGCAGAGTTGTATAAAGTACTCGAAACCCATACTTGAGTAAAAGTACAAGTGCTCGATCAAAAAGTGACTTGAGTAAAAGTGGAAGTGCTCGATCAAAAAGTGACTTGAGTAGAAGTACTAAAGTATTCAACATTTTTTGTACTTAAGTATTGCAAGTAGTTTTTTTTTAAATTTTGCTACTCAAGTACTGAAAGTAAAAGTACCAGTAGTTTAGAAAAAAAAATTGCTACTCAAGTACTGAAAGTAAAAGTACAAGTACTGTGTTATGTAGTTATTTAAGAAAGAAGTCAAAAGTTTGAACATCATATTGTTTTTTATTATTTCAAATGCAGCTTTTATTTATACATACAGTAGCATTTATTTTCGTATGCGCTGATAATACACATGTTTTGAGCTCCATGAAACCTGCCATCTACTGTTCTGGCAGTGGTCATTTTTATAATTGTAACGAGTAACTATGCAGCACAAAAAAAAAAAAATATCGGAGTAGAAGTATTGAAATCATTGAAAAAATGTAGTGAAGTAAAAGTGGAAGTAGGAGAAAAAAATTCTACTCTAGGAAAGTACAGATACCACCTTTCGGTACTTAAGTACAGTAGTGAAGTAGTTCTACTTAGTTACTATACATCTCTGGACAGTAGTGGACTGTGCAGGGATTGGCTAAATTTACATTTCTAGAGGCGTCAGGCTTGACGGGATATGTAGTTCAACAGTCTCTGTTCCTATTTTTAAAGAATAAATACAAAAAAATGAGCCAAGCTATGGCATACAGTTAGTGATTTTCAATTGGTTTAAGCCCTTAACATTGCCTCCCAGTAGCCCTTTAGGTGGGACCTAGTGCCCAGCAGGAGGCATGTATTCTATATCATGTGACTGCTGTAATTGACTCTCAGTGCGGTCACATGTTCAGGAGCCTATCGGTAACAGCTCGATCAGTGTTAAAAGAGTACGCAGTGAGCATGCTTTCGGCACACAACTTCACGCTACCGTTGACCAATATGCGGCGGCTAGGCGTTAAAGCCCATTTTTCTTGCTCCCATATGCAGTATCTAGATTACACGTTGGGCAAGAGGTTGACATGATGTACTTACTATGACATTAGGAGCAGCTCTAGCCTAAGCCACTATTTATACCTGAGTATTTTCCTGTCATGTGACAATGCTCAAAACAATGAACTCCGTTTTTTTGAATGTGCCCATTCACACCTGAACATTATATTACTTTTCACTCATCACACAAAAAAGTGTCATAGTATGGTTTTGAGGCAGAATCAAGTGTTCTGTTGCCCAACATATTGCTTTTAGAGGCCCAGAAATTGCTCACTTTTTCACCTAATAACCAGTCTCCTCCTTCTACAAACCAAGCCTAGAAGGGAAATGAAGGACTAGCATTGAACATAGATGTTGCACAATGTATCTGCTTTTTTAGGGAGCACAGCAACACCTCACAAAACAAAAACACCTAAAGCTTGAATACATATGAAAACATTTAACCACTTCACGCAAACCGGCATACCTGTATGTCGGTTTGAAGAAGTGGTTGTACCGGGGGGATGCCTGCAGCTAGAGGTACTGTCTTTCAGAGGAGGCGGTCCCACCCCCCCCCCACCACCTTCTGCTGCTCTGCCCGTCCGCTGGCTGGCCAGAATCCCAAATGAAGCCGGATTCGGCTTTGATCAGTCTCCAATGAAGTAACCCGGAAGCGACGCCACAACGTCACTTTCGGTTTACTCGGCTGCCAATGGCGCAGATTTTTAAAAAAAATGACAGTTTTTAAAATGCAGATTCTGGCGTTTTTAATATTTTTAAGTGCAAAGGAGGGATTTGGGGTCTTTTAGAGCCAGGATCCCGTCATAAAGAGTACCTGTAACTGCCTATTAATGTCACAAGGGATATTTACATTCCTTGTGACAGCAATAAAAGTGAGCAGATTTTTTTTATTTTTAAAGGAACAGTGAAAAAAAATATAATAAAATAAATATGAAAAAAAAAATTTAAACTGCCCCCGTCCCTGTGTACTCGCACACCAAAGAAAACACATACGTAAGTCGTGCCCGCAAATGTAAATGGTGTTCAAATCACACATGAGACATATCGCCACGATCGTCGGAGCAAGAGCAATAATTGTAGCCAAAGACCTCCTCTGTAACTCTAAACTGGTAACCGTTAACAATTTTTAAACATCGCCTATGGAGATTTTTAAGTACCGTAGTTTGTCGTTATTCCACGAGTGTGCGCAATTTTAAACTGTAACATGTTAGGTATCTGTTTATTCAACGTGACGTCATCTTTCTCAATATAAAAAAAAAAAATTGGGCTAACTTTACTGTTTGTGAAAGTGCTAATACACAGCGCAAAAAGGTATGTGATAAAACACAAAATATATAAAGTATATATCACCAAGTAATTGTAAATAATACGTGCAATGTGCAAATTTGTGCAAAAATTGCTATGAGGATAAATCTCAATCATATGAAATACCACAATAAGATGATTGAGATTTATCCTCATAGCAATTTTTGCACAAATTTGCACATTGCACATATTATTTACAATTACTTGGTGATATATACTCTATATATTTTGTGTTTTATCACATACCTTTTTGCGCTGTGTATTAGGACTTTCACATTTTAGGAATTGCTTTTACAATTTTTGAGCAGCAGCATTTTGGTTTTCAGCACTATTTATCCATAGCGCAGAACACTCTCACTATTTTATAACTTTACTGTTTAGTTTATTTTTTTCTTAATTCAGTGAAAAGTATTTTTTCCAAAAAAAATGTATTTGAAAGACCGCTGCGCAAATACCATGTGACATAAAATAATTCCACGACCCCCATTTTATTCTCCAAAGACTTTGCTAAAATATATATATATATATATATATATATATATATATATATATATATATATATATATATAATGTTTGGGGATCTAAGTAATTTTCTAGCAAATAATACTGATTTTAACTTGTAAACAACATGTGTCAAAAATAGGCTTGGTCCTTAAATGGTTAAAAGCCATTTAGAGTCTGTTTCCCACTCAAACCGCAGAGCTTGCAGCCACAAGCCTTCTGTTTAAATGCACATCCTATAGAGTCTCTAGGAAACTTCCTCTTCACAGTTTGGATGTTAATGTTCCTCCCTGTAGCTTCTACTCTAGACTCTGCAATCAGGCATCTTGCTTAGTTGCTCTTTCCTCCTAAATTGGGTTCCTATACCCTAAAGTACATTATTCAGAATTATTTTCGGTCTGTATTAGGAAGTATCCTCAAGTAGGATTCTTCAGAGCAGACAGTTTTGGTGTTGTAGGAGGATTACTCTTAGTAGGTCTTATATCTGACTTCCCCTACAATACATATAGCTGCACATTCTGCTCCTCCATGCAGAACTATGGTTTACATTATCTATTAGCAGGATGATTTTCCTATTCATTCGTACTCTTTCAGTATGTCCTCTGTGCTCATGAGCTCAAGGAATCCCCAAGGCCCCTTATGGGACATACTTTGAGGAAGCTATTTCTTCTACTTCCTGAGCTGCCAAATTTTTGGAAGAAGACTCCTTAGATTCTCCCCTATTTCCATCATCCTTTTTTTCATTCAATACATTTTTCCATCATCCTTTTGAGGTGAAAATGTTCCTAGCATACACAAGTATGGGTTTATAGGGTCAATAACCATTATGAAATGCTAATATTTCCCTGGGAAGGGGGAGATTATCTCAATTAGTACTTATCTAGACAGCATCCAGTATACCTGGGACTTTAAATATGTCGCCTGGGAATACCCAATATTCTTAATTACCAAAGAAATACAGTTAAAATATTATACTTTTTATTTAACACAGAAATATTTAAAAAAAATTCCCAGTGTATCCAGAGAAATGGAAGATTTTTATATTAGCACTAACACATTTGTACAATGCCTAAATCAAGAAAGCTAGATATGCCAATTAATCTTACGGGTTTCAAAATATTTCTGCTTCTTCAGGACTCAAACATCAGCTTTCTGGTACATGTTGATGAAGAATAAGGATCTATTTAGAAAAGATGACAATACAAATTAAAATAAATAACACATACATCACAAAACCCCCAAGTTACAGGGAAAACTAAACTTCGCTGCCCATAATCATCCAGGGAAGTGCAAGGATGTGGGAGAAGAAGAGGAAAAAAGGAGAGGGGGGACACATATAGCGCACAACGTAACCTCATACAATACAAAACCACCAAACATTCCAAAACCTACACAAACCCTTACCTCACTCACTAAAACAAAACTGATAGCCCCAAAATAAGTAGATATGAAGGCCAGACCCCATCACCTTCCCTAGGCTTGAGGAGGAACATGCAAGGTTCAAGAAATGTGGGGGAGGTGGGTGGGTTCTTAGTTTCCTTACCCCCTATCTAAATAAACATAGAAAAATCAACTAGACCGGCCTTACCAACTAAAAGTGTCCAATAGAAAAGGCCCATATCCAATAGAAAAGGCAATACCAATCCTTAAAATGGAGAGGGCTAAAGGGGAGCACATGGTTGCCAACTGAAAATATATCTCCCAAATGTGCTGTCATAAAGCACTCCCAGGGCGCTGCAAAAAAAAAAAGCAAAAAACATATACATACATACATACATACACACACACTGTATATATATATATATATATATATTGTGACAGGAAGTCAGGTAAATCTGTGGATGTAGTCACAGACATGAGATACATTTCCACCTGGTCTAGACAAAACACCAATTACTATAGGGTGTCGGCTGCAATAGCCAGCCCAGCAGGAAGTTGAAAACCATTCAGCTGTTCAGAATGAGTAAATGAAGGCGTCTATAATTTGTCCAAAGGAAGTCTAAGGATTGCTGCCTCCTGTCGCTGTGTGAGCTGGGAAGAGGAGGACAGTCAGATGTGTGCCTCCCGACGCCGTGTGGGCATGGGAGAAGGACTGCTGCATCCTGACGCCGTGTGGGTAGAGGACAGTCATGTGTGCCCCCTGAAAGCTGTGTGAGCATGAGGAAGACCTCCTGAAGCGATGTGCGCTCAGGAGGGTAAAAACGAGTGAAGACTTCTCAAGGTGAGGACATGGATTGTTTTTCAATGTGAAGAGGACAAAGGAAAGTTCTCTATGTGGAGAGAAAACAAAGGGACATGTTCAATGGACATTGTGTTGTGTGAAAAGAAAATGAATGGACTATTGATAGTCTGCTGTAGGATCAGCCAAGTCTGCCCAACAGTAGGTTGGGGACAGACTCCTTAGGTAGGTTCCTGTGTGTGAAGGTAGCCGCCCCACAGTGGCAAGGATTTATTTTGTGTTTTATTTTATTTTTTGATGTTTTTGCTGCATGCACTTGTTTGAAGAAATTGGAAGAATAAAACTCATACACTGTTTTTTCAACCACTCCTCGGCTATCTCCCTGTGTGACGAACCCCCCCAAAGGGGTCATCCACGCCTACCACCGAGTGAATTCCCACATATGGTGAAGGATGCGGGCATAGAAACGTGCAGGCTCAGGTGTTCCAGTGGGAAGAATCCACTGCTCTTCTTTTTTCCGAGTTGCACAAACGTAGAGAGACTATAATGGAGAAAGATACCGTCCTCATGGAAAAGGAAAGTGAAATTCAGACTTTGCAGAAGCAAAGTATGTGTGATATGTTGGAGTTGCGTAATCAGCTGAAAAAAAGTCTTCAGTCTTTGGAAGCTACAAAAATAGACCTGCAGGGGGTGCAGGAACAGAATGTCGCTCTGAAAAAAACATTGTCTCTCAGTGACAAGGAGAAAAATGAGAGAGAGGCTAAATTACTGAGTACTGTGTGTGAGCTCACTGCTTTGAGCAATGTGGTAGATGAATTGCGTACGGACAGTGAAAGTTGGAAAGATGAAGCCCAACGTGTCCAGCAGCAGCTTAAGGAGAAAGAAGCCTGTGTGGCAGAATTACATACTCATTCCCAGGAACTAGCCAATGAGGTGAAGGCTCTTATGCAGGGAAAAGGAGATTCTGAACATAAGAGGGAAAAAGTAGAGGCACAGCTGCAGGAATCGCAAGTCAAGGTGTCAGAAGGTGACCGATTGTGTGCTAAGCTGTCAGAGAAGGCAAACCGACTGCAGGTTGAGTTGGACAATGTCACAAATCAGCTTTCTCAAGCAGACAGCAAATCTAGAGATATTGCGGAAGATTTTTCTATCTTGGAATCGCAGCTGCAAGACACGCAGGAACTCTTACAGGAAGAGAGGTGTCAAAGGCTGAGTTTTAGCACAAAGCTCAAACAAATGGAAGATGAGAAAAATGGCTTCCTGGAACAATTAAAAGAGGAGGAGGAAGCAAAGAAAAACCTATCAGAGCAAGTTGCAACATTGCAAGCTCAGATATCGGATATGAAAAAACGCATGGAAGAAAGCGTTGGTTCATTAGAAATTGTTGAAAATATGAAAAAGAAGTTGGATCAGATGCTTGGTGAGGAGAAGACTGTCTGCAAAATATGCGGAAGAACGCGACCGTGCAGAAGCGGAGGCGCGTGATAAAGAGAGCAAAGCCCTGTTCTTGGCTCGCTCTTTGGAGAAAGCTCTAGAGTGTAAGGTTGAACTAGAAAGAGTTAACAAACAGCTGTGTACAGAAATGGAAGAGTTGGTCAGCTCCAAGGATGATGTTGTGAAAAGCGTTCAGGAGCTAGAAAAGTCTAAGCGAGCCTTAGAACAGCAAGTAGAAGAGATGAAGATTCAGTTGGAAGAATTTGAAGAGGAATTACAGGCAACAGAGCATCTGTCCCAAAGAGGGGATAGTGTGCCTGATGCAGTTTATAAAAGGATCAGTGTTTTGGGGTCTGTCCTGAGTGAGCATCAGAAATTTGATGACATGTTGTTTGAATCACCCCTCTGGAGAAAACACCACCTAGTGGAGAAAACTAAGGCAAGTGGTATAAAGCTTGGAGAAAAAAGCAAACACCACCTAGTGGAGAAAACTAGGGTTGTTGGTGAAAACGTGAAGCAAATGAATAAGTGCCTTTCGGGGAGTGTTTCCAAAATGGAACTGGTGAAAGACAGGTGGCAGAAGTTTGAGCGTGATCTTGAGATACATTCCATGTGGAGTTCAGATAAAGAAAAGGAGCTACAATGGAAAAGTAATGCAATGGCAGAGGGTGCAGTGAAGAAACCTGTAGTAGACTGTGTTGCAGTTCCATGCTTCTTCACTGATGCAGAGAGGAGGTCTGTAATGGATACCACCCAGATCGCTGGGTTCAACTGTGTTGTTGCCTTTGACCCATATGATGGTGGAAGGAAAGTTGATAAAGTACAGACATTTCTTGGAACAAAGCCAAGTGAAGCTGAGGTTCTCAAAGTGTTGTGGAAATCATTTGTTGATTGCAGAGAGAGGCGTCTTAAGAATGTTGAAGACTTTAAGACTAGCAAAATTGAGTTGCCTATGGATCACGGTCCTCCTTGGTGGATAGGACAGATGGTTATGCAAGACAAACCTGAGAAGGAGCAAAATGATGCTAAAAATGCAGTTGAAGAATGTGTATATGAAATGAAGGACAAGTTGTCTGACATTTATGAGAAATCTGTCAATGAAGATGACAGAAACAGTTTCATCCTGAAGCTTGAAGATACTAGGAGGCTTATCAGTGAGAGTCAAAGGAAGTGCCTGACACATGCGTGTCTGGAAATCTGTGTCCCAACCCTAGGGTTGAAACAAGAGGGGGGGGGGGTATGTGACAGGAAGTCAGGTAAATCTGTGGATGTAGTCACAGACAGGAGATACATTTCCACCTGGTCTAGACAAAACACCAAATTACTATAGGGTGTCGGCTGCAATAGCCAGCAGGAGGTTGAAAACCATTCAGCTGTTCAGAATGAGGAAATGAAGGCCTCTATAATTTGTCCAAAGGAAGTCTAAGGATTGCTGCCTCCCGTCGCTGTGTGAGCTGGGAAGAGGAGGACAGTCAGACGTGTGCCTCCCGACGCCGTGTGGGCATGGGAGAAGGACTGCTGCATCCTGACGCCGTGTGGGTAGAGGACAGTCATGTGTGCCCCCTGAAAGCTGTGTGAGCATGGGGAAGACCTCCTGAAGCGATGTGCGCTCAGGAGGGTAAAAACGAGTGAAGACTTCTCAAGGTGAGGTCATGGATTGTTTTTCAATGTGAAGAGGACAAAGGAAAGTTCTCTACGTGGAGAGAAAACAAAGGGACATATTCAATGGACATTGTGCTGTGTGAAAAGAAAATGAATGGACTATTGATGGTCTGCTGTAGGATCAACCAAGTCTGCCCAACAGTAGGTTGGGGACAGACTCCTTAGGTAGGTTCCTGTGTGTGAAGGTAGCCGCCCCACAGTGGCAAGGATTTATTTTGTGTTTTATTTTATTTTTTGATGTTTTTTGCTGCATGCACTTGTTTGAAGAAATTGGAAGAATAAAACTCATACACTGTTTTTTCAACCACTCCTCGGCTATCTCCCTGTGTGACGAACCCCCCCAAAGGGGTCATCCATGCCTACCACCGAGTGAATCCCCACAATATATATATACAGTGCCTTGCGAAAGTATTCGGCCTCCTTGAACTTTGCAACCTTTTGCCACATTTCAGGCTTCAAACATAAAGATATAAAACTGTAATTTTTTGTGAAGAATCAACAACAAGTGGGACACAATCATGAAGTGGAACGAAATTTATTGGATATTTCAAACTTTGTTAACAAATAAAAAAACTGAAAAATTGGGCGTGAAAAATTATTCAGCCCCTTTACTTTCAGAGCAGCAAACTCTCTCTAGAAGTTCAGTGAGGATCTCTGAATGATCCAATGTTGACCTAAATGACTAATGATGATAAATAGAATCCACCTGTGTGTAATCAAGTCTCCGTATAAATGCACCTGCACTGTGATAGTCTCAGAGGTCCGTTTAAAGCACAGAGAGCATCATGAAGAACAAGGAACACACCAGGCAGGTCCGAGATACTGTTGTGGAGAAGTTTAAAGCCAGATTTGGATACAAAAAGATTTCCCAAGCTTTAAACATCCCAAGGAGCACTGTGCAAGTGATAATATTGAAATGGAAAGAGTATCAGACCACTGCAAATCTACGAAGACCTGGCCGTCCTTCTAAACTTTCAGCTCATACAAGGAGAAGACTGATCAGAGATGCAGCCAAGAGGCCCATGCTCACTCTAGATGAACTGCAGAGATCTACAGCTGAGGTGGGAGACTCTGTCCATAGGACAGCAATCAGTCGTATACTGCACAAATCTGGCCTTTATGGAAGAGTGGCAAGAAGAAAGCCATTTCTTAAAGATATCCATAAAAAGTTTTGTTTAAAGTTTGCCACAAGCCACCTGGGAGACACACCAAACATGTGGAAGAAGGTGCTCTGGTCAGATGAAACCAAAATCAAACTTTTTGGCAACAATGCAAAACGTTATGTTTGGCGTAAAAGCAACACAGCTCACCACCCTGAACACACCATCCCCACTGTCAAACATGGTGGTGGCAGCATCATGGTTTGGGCCTGCTTTTCTCCAGCAAGGATAGGGAAGATGGTTAGAATTGATGGGAAGATGGATGGAGCCAAATACAGGACCATTCTGGACCTGAGACTGGGACGGAGAATTGTCTTCCAACAAGACAATGATCCAAAACATAAAGCAAAATGGAATGGTTCACAAATAAACATATCCAGGTGTTAGAATGGCCAAGTCAAAGTCCAGACCTGAATCCAATCGAGAATCTGTGGAAAGAACTAAAAACTGCTGTTCACAAACGCTCTCCATCCAACCTCACTGAGCTCGAGCTGTTTTGCAAGGAGGAATGGGCAACAATTTCAGTCTCTCGATGTGCAAAACTGATAGAGACATACCCCAAGCGACTTACAGCTGTAATCGCAGCAAAAGGTAGCGCTACAAAGTATTAACTTAAGGGGGCTGAATAATTTTGCACGCCCAATTTTTCAGTTTTTTATTTGTTAAAAAAGTTTGAAATATCCAATAAATTTCGTTCCACTTCATAATTGTGTCCCACTTGTTGATTCTTCACAAAAAATTACAGTTTTATATCTTTATGTTTGAAGCCTGAAATGTGGCAAAAGGTCGCAAAGTTCAAGGGGGTCGAATACTTTCGCAAGGCACTGTGTATATATATATATATATATATATATAGATATATATATATATAGATATAGATATATATAGATATAGATATATATATTGTAGAGAGTCAGCCTGTGACAGGCTGAAGAGAGGGTTAATTGTAGAGGGCAGGTACTTCCCTTTTGGACCTGTTTATTAAGCACCTGATCTGAAAGTGTCAGTGGAGCTGTGTGAGGAACTGTTTGTTGAGAGCTGCTTGCTAGGAGTGAAGATACCAGCACGCTGAGAGGGAAGCGCCATTGTTGTCTGTGACCTGTATTGGATGAGCCAAGCCTTATGACAGACTGTAGCTCTGTTTAGAGCTGTTTAAAAGTTGCCTTTAAAGCCTGCTTGCTGCAAAGACTGTGCATTACCCTGCTGTGGAATATTATTTCAAGACAAGCCTGTCATTTTCTGTTTGTTTTGCTGAATAAAAACACATTTAATTTCACTGGACTCTCTCTGAGCCGGCTGTTCACCCCTCTGATCCCGTACAATATATACACACACACATAGTATCCCACAAAAATGAGTACACCCCTCGCATTTTTGTAAAATATTTTATTATATCTTTTCATGTAACAACACTGAAGAAATAACACTTTGCTACAATGTAAAGTAGTGAGTGTACAGCTTATATAACAGTGTAAATTTGCTGTCCCCTCAAAATAACTCAACGCACAGCCATTAATGTCTAAACCGCTGGCATCAAAAGTGAGTACACGCCTAAGTTAAAATGTCCAAATTGGGCCCAAAGTGTCAATATTTTGTTTGGCCACCAATATATTTCAGCACTGCCATAACGCTCCTGGGCATGGAGCTCACCAGAGCTTCACAGGTTGCCACTCACTACACTCACTACTTTACGTTGTAGCAAAGTGTCATTTCTTTAGTGTTGCCACATGAAAAGATATAATAAAATATTTACAAAATGTGAGGGGTGTACTCACTTTTGGGAGAAACTGTATATACAGTTTATAGAGTATATTGTATAGCTACCCCACATGACCCAAACTATGTAATAGTAAAGCTCAGGGGGAAATAGATTTAGCAACCAAATGTGGGGGGATTGGGAACAAACTAACCAGCTTAACTACTTTAACCAGCTTAAGAACACCAACCAGCTCATTCCTCTGTACTTCTACCCTGGAAGCAGTCTGCGCTTTGCTGGAACCGCCAGAAATTTTTCCTAGCCTTAACCCTGAGATTACATACCCTTCACTACTCAAAAAAGGACATAACCTTTATGAACACAACCTTATGATTTTGGTTCTTTGAAGTAAGGGTGCTGTGTTTACCTTATCCCTTAAATACCCATTGGTATTATTTGGACAATCTCTATTATTGCCTTTTTTTCCTGCCTTCCACCTTTTATTTAAGGTCAGTTCATTGCCCTACTCTCCACCTTTTAGGGACTGGTAGTGGTATTATCAAGAATTCTTTTTTTTTTTCCATTAATCTTTTTGTGAAGAGTTATAAATATCTTTTTGAGTCTAAGCATCTGGACAGTTTCTGCCTGTCCAATCTTCCATGCCATGAAGTCAATGGTTAGGCAATATAGGCTTTTTCTAGGCATTTTCAGTGTCCAAATTTCCATTGCTTCTTCTTTAGATTGGCCCTTTTCCATATAGCCTTCTATCCCAGGTATTGATTTCTTCTATTAAGGATACTATGATTTCATTATTGGTTGGATTTCTCAGTGGCTATTGTTTGAGACATAGGTCCTGGAAGCTGTTATGGGCCATATTACATTTGGTTCCTTTGAATCAAAATGCAAGGTGCACTTATTCTTTACATGTGCATCTTGCCATGTAAAAATACAGCATTATATGTTTAAAAATGTCAAATATTAGGAAAAAAAATCCTTACACCCATGGCACATAGGTAAGGGTGATGTCATAGGTCTTTTCTAAAATGAGGTTGTGGGGTATAAAGAATGCATTGTGGGACAAGCTATTGTGTAAGAGGTTACTAATGGATTGCCTTCATTCTTAAAGTGGAGTAAACCCCTTAGTTGTCAGCATGATAACGGTCTGACAAGTTCTCCGACACAGGAGATAAAAGCAGCTGGAAATTTGGGTCGGGATCAGTGCATAGAGATAGTCTATTTACAGCACAGCTCTGCATGTTTCTTCCTTCATCTGCTTATGTGGAGGGGGTGGGGTTGTGTGCCTTTTCTCCAATCAGCTGTCACGCAGTGTATGCCTAGACTCCACACCTAGTGCTGGAACAGGAAGAAATAATTCTAACACAATGTTCTCTTTCTAAACAGTGTAGAAAACTGAAGACAGCAGATAAACAAATAAAACTTATGTAGGGAGATTTTGTTTAATCTCTGTATCATCTGAGGCTGTCCACTTCACTGGGTATATGTGAGGGTTTTTACATCCATTTTAAGTATGGACACCAGGCAAATAGCTAAATACGCAGATAAAATACATATATAGAAGCTATTTTACCAGCCAAAGGATTTGGATTTCTGTCTAACCAGTCCTAAGATTTACACAACTCTACCATACAGTGCGAGACAGGAGACCTACTTTTTCTCTGCTGCAGTTCCATAGCACAGATGGTGTCCCTCCCTCAGCCTGTGATTGGACAGTGAAAGGAGAAATGTTAAACTGATGAGCCCATATGTCACTCCGCTCCCTCCTTCTTTCGGCATCTTCCTTGTACTGTTTCCACATCCCCCAGTCTGAAATCCATACAGGGACTGCAAAGGGATGATCACAAAATGAAATTTAGGTACTTACACTGCTTGCATTAAAATATTACATTTAATTATTTATTATTGCAAACAGAAATTGCATTATGTAGGGTTTTTTATATATATATATATACTTGGAGTTCAGCTCTAAAGTATGCAACTTTTTGCAATAATTACACAAGTCCATCTTGAACCAATGTAAGCATGCATGTGTTGGAGCATTTTCTGACTGTATAAAGTAAAGTTTGTGATGTCACCGATCCCAATCCAAAACTTTCAGTACTCACCAGAACAAGAACAGGGGGGACATTTTGCAATAGAAACATTAGTTCTGGTGAGCCTGGTGATTACCAAGGCTTTCCCTTACTTTGGAGGGTTCTCCTCTCACTTCCTGTTACGCCTATGGGGCAAGAAGTGAACTAATATCCTCATATTGGGACACAGATGACAAAATAAAACCCAGCAGGGTTATAATACTCCCTTACTGTATCTAAAATAGGAAAACAAAAGGTTTGCCTTTGGTTCTTCTTCAGAACAAAGCGGTTCAGTAGCTGTTCTAGAGCTTTGGGAGCAGTCTCTACCATCTCTACCACTGTAATGCTTTGTATTGTACAATGAAGTGACTTATTACATTTATCATTAACTGAAACTGAAGTTGCTTTTGACAGTTTTATATTCCTTCACTAAACACTCCTGAATGAGTTGTAGGATGGGATAATGCAGGACATAAAAAGGATATCGGGGAACTGGAGAAAGTGCAGAGACTAGCTAACATACTGATAAGAGACATGGGAGAGCTCAGCTTTGAGGAAAGATTAGAGGAACTGAATGTATTTTCTCCTGGGAAGAGGAGAATAAGAGAGGATATGATCAACATGTATAAACACATGTAAAAAGAAGAAAACCGCGCTAATACAAGAAAACAGCCACCAGCATCAATCAAAACAATGATAAGAAATATAAAATATAAAATGCAGCGCTAAAATAAATGAAAAAACACGGTTGAAAAGGAACACTGATAAATGTCCATTCAACTGCATAAAATGTTGTCATATGGAAAAGTTCAAACTTCCACCCATCCGATGTGTGAACATCAATTTGGCATTGAGTGAGCAGCCTACACCTCCACCAGGTAAATAAGCCTCTTACCTGAAGATGAGGATAATCAGAGCAAAAAAGATGGTCAAAAAATCCACATCCAGATGATATCACCACTTAGGACTCCAAGGTACCATACAGTAAGCAACCAAAGGTAGCCAAAGGTAAAAGGACAACACTCTCCAAATATCAGTAACGATCACTCCAGAGCAGGTTTCAAATAGATAAAATGAAAGGAAAGCTCATGGTGAAGTAAGCTTGAACCAGACATATTTATTTGAATAAATTACACTCACCAAATCAAAAACATTAAAAGGCCAAAGGAAATGATTGCTGCATGACAGAAAACCGAAGCCGATACAAGAGCGGTGGACCTCTTCCGGCGTATGAAGTCTGTGGCAGGGTAGCTCCGCCTACATGTTTCGTGCAAAACCACTTCATCAGGGGGCGTATCCTGCTAAACCTGGACGTCACTTATACCCATAGCGGCGGAAGAGGAAGCTCATTCCGCATCGCCGCATTGGATAAAAGAAAAGCCGCGGAACAGGAAGTGAATCACTGGACCGCAAGCTTTGTAAGCAATGAAACGCAAACATTGTATAACTCAATTGCCTTTACTAAAGCACAAAGGCTAGAAGGCAAGAGACATTAGAAACATAATGGCTGTATTAGAGAGGTCTGAAAGGCAGATCACAAGCGGATATCAACAGCCCATAGTGACACACTGATCAGACGTCTTACAGTCAGCCGAAAATTAAACAAAAAAAATTTTTACAAATTGTACAATGAAGTGACTTATTACATTTATCTTTAACTGAAACTGAAGTTGCTTTTGACATTTGTATATTCCTTCACTAAACACTCCTGAATGAGTTGTAGGATTTGATAATGCAGGACATAAAAAGGATATCAAGGAACTGGAGAAAGTGCAGAGACTAGCTAACATACTGATAAGAGACATGGGGGAGCTCAGCTTTGAGGAAAGATTAAAGGAACTGAATGTATTCGCTCCTGGGAAGAGGAGAATAAGGGGGGATATGATCAACATCAACATCAAATACATAGGTGGTCCATATAGTGAACTTATTGCAGAGTTATTCACTTTCAGGTCATCCGAAAGGACAAGAGGGCACTCTTTACGTCTGGAGGAAAAGAGATTTAACCTCTACATATGGAAAGGCTTCTTCACAGTAAGAGCTGTGAAAATGTGGAATAGACTCCCTCAAGAGCTGGTTCTGGCTAAATTGGAACCAAGAGTGATACCTCCCGACATCGACAAACTACCTTTATCCATCCTTACGACTATTTACACCAACCTGAACATCTCCAAATTGAAGGACCTGGGTTTAACTAAAATCTCGCAACTCCGGTCGCCTTTAGGCCCCAAGTGTAAAGAAGACATAATGACAGAATTTAATCTACCGCCCGACACATCGTTGACTGTTTCAAAAATACTCCTTCTTCTAGGAAAGCACTCTTTAACCTCTACCCATGTTAATATACCTACATGGAACTTCCTGATAACAAACCCCCCGGTTAACCTAGGTATATCTACCTTCTATAATATCCTATCAGGAGAGGCCTCTTCCCTAAAGACGGTTAATATGTTCAAATGGGAGAAAGACCTGAAAATAACTTTCACTATTAAACAGTGGTATACAGCACTACGTTCTACATACCAATTCTCTAAATGCACTAACCATTGGGAAACTACAGTTGAAATTGTTAATAGATGGTATTATACTCCCTACAGGCTGGCCAAGATGGCACCATCGATATCCTCTCTATGCTGGAGGGAATGTGGCAATACTGGTACCCTATATCACATTCTGTGGGGATGTACTGCACTCACGAGCTTTTGGCATACTATCTTCCGGTGTATTTCCTCCTGCACAGGAGTACTTTCACCCCCAAATCCAGAATTAGCTATATTGAATATCAACATCAATCTTTACCCTCATAACTATAGTCAAATGGTAATCCACATATTGTTAGCAGCCAAGACCCTGATTCTCCATAAGTGGAGATCTAATACTGCTCCTAACTTGTCTGAGGTGATTGCGCTCGTGAATGATAACTACCTCTTAGAGAAATCTCTAGCAATCAATTCCCTGACATATAAAAGATTCCAAAAGTCCTGGGAATGCTGGCCCTATCTGAAACAAGCACTAAGACTCTCTTGACATAATTGCAACTTCCTTCTGACCCGAGTGAGGGGGAGGGAGCTCCCTCAAGCCGGACCTGGTGACATTGTTCCTTAGGGTTCCAGGTCCGGGGTGGATGGATCTCTTGCTCCCATATTACATCCTCACACGGATATTTACATTATTATTGTTATACTATGTTGTGCCACCTTCCTACTTTTTGCCATACCGTTGTATACCTGTGATGTTTTGAATACTTCCTGATATTTCTGATAATTCTGACTGTCTGACTATTTTAGCACCATTCATCTGTTGCTCTTACTATATGGCTGTGTACATGCATTGGAATCTGTTGAATGTTCCAAATTTCTGTTTTATCTGTTTCATATATATTCTCTTATGTTAAACTCAATAAAATGTATTGAATGAAAAAGAGCTGGTTCTGGCCAGCCCAGTAGATTTAAAAAAAAAGGCCTGGATACATTCCTAAATGTATAAAATATAACTGGTTATTAATATTTATAGGTAATAACACAAGGGGTATTTGATCCAGGGTAGATCTGATTGCCTCTCGAATTATGCGTTATTGCTTTTTTTTTTTTTTTTTTTTGCCTTCCTCTGGATCATTTGTGGGTATAGGATTGTGCATATTGGGGGTTTTCAATGTGTTTCCTGTTGGTTGAACTAGATGGACTAGTGTTTTTTTTTTTTTCAACCTTACTAACTATGTAACTATGTAACTACGTAACACAGGAAATACAAGCAATTGCCTTTCAAATTTAAAATATGTTTTGCCATCTATAAGTGTAAATGCAAATCTTTAGATTATGGCATTATATGACTGATCACATCTGGTTGGCAGTGGTGGAGAGGAAGCTGCAAGAGGCAGAGGCTGGAGAACAACCTGCTGGAGGCAGAGAAGCAGTGCTCTATGCTGGACTGTGACCTAAAACAAGCCAAACAAAAGATCAATGAGCTGGAGACTCTCAAGGACAAACTCACTGAGGTTGTTAACAAAGTTAAATGTGATTTATAACAGAGGCTTTTAATGTATTGGGACTGGAAGGTTTTGTTTAAAAAAAACAAAAAAAAAATGGATAAAACTTTTTATTTTTTTTAAATCAGAAAACGTCTTTATTGAGAGAAATTCACATCACAACGGTAAACAACATTACAGGGTTCCGGCAGAATAGCAAAAAATCACCATTACCATACATAACAAATACGTCACAATCCCCCCGAATCAGGCAACCCCTAACAACAATACCAGATACAATATCACTGCCCTCCAATCCACCCCCAGTGCAACAAACAGTCATCCCACAGCAACCCCAACTCATCTTCACACAATTAAGATAATAAATGGTCCAGGATGAGGTCATTAGGAGCCATTCCCGGGCAATTCAACCAAGTACCCCATATTTTAGAGAATTTTTGAGGAGAGCCCCTATGTTGGTATATAACCTTTTCCATCCTGAGAGTGCCCCCCATCTGCTCTAACCACATCCTAAAGGTCGGAGGTTCAGCTGCAGTCCATTGTCGCAGTATAAGTAGGCGAGCATGGAACAAGGCGCGGGAGGCCGCCTCCCGCAGGTATCTGTCTTCCACTTGTAGGTCCAGAATGCCCAGAAGGCAATGTTTAGGGTCCCCCGGTATATCTATCCCCAGAGTTCTATTAATAGCAGAGCGGACCTCAGTCCAGTACCTGTGTAGCTTCGGACAGCGCCACAGCAGGTGGATCAAGTCACCCACCTCCCTTTGGCAACGCCCACATATGTTGTCATCCCGGACCCCCATAGAGTACAGTTTCAGAGGAGTATGGTGGACTCTAAGTAAAATATACAATTGGGATACCTGATGTGAGATATTCAAAGAACACGTGCGTACCGACTCCAGGGCCTCCTCCCACTGCTCACCCGGGATCACTCCCACATCAGTGCTCCATTGGTCGCAGGCCCGACTAGGGTATTTTTCTAAGTGCTCGTTCAACAGGGCATTATAGCAGCTAGATATGAACCCCTTGGTGTCAGTAAACTGTTGCATAAGATAGAATATAGGAGTAGGTGACAGGTGAAGCTGTCCTGTGGCAGCCTGAGCCCGCAGCGCATGCTGTAATTGTAGGTAGTAGAATTTCATGTGGTCAGGTAGGGAGAATCGCTCCTGTAGCTGCGCAAAGGGTAGCAGGACTCCTCCACGGAGGATGTGCCGCAAATGAGTCACCCCCAAAGCCCTCCATCTATCCGACTGATCTAATTTGCACAATTCCGGGTAAGCGCGGTTGCCCCAGATCGGACTAAATGCGGTGTAATCCGTCACTTGTTGCATTTGTTTTGTCTTATCCCACACCTTCTGTAAGAGGCGATACGTCGGGTGTCGCCGATTGGGTTTGGTGAACAGCTGCGCCTCCAATCCCTCCTGTACCCCACTTGCCCACGTAAATTCCTGCATAACTGTCAGCGCTGCACCAACCGGAGTCCCCGACATCGCACCCACCAGGTGCTGCAGTTGGGAGGCCAGATAGTACAGCCAGGGGTTGGGTAGGGCAAGGCCCCCCCATCCCGGGGCTTCTGTAGTTGTTCCAAGCGGATCCTAGCCGCCTTTCCCTTCCACAGCAAGGACCGGAAGAGGGTATTCACAATGCGAAAGGTTTGTAAAGTGATAACAATCGGGGAATTGTGCAGGAAGTACAACAATTGAGGCATCAAAATCATTTTGATAAGGTTTACCCGCCCCGCTAGAGAGAGCCAGAGCTCAGTCCAGATCTTAATCTTATCCCAGAACCTCGTTAGAAGAGGGCTTATGTTGAGCACGCTATACTGAGTCGGGTCAGCCGAAACCACCACCCCCAGATATTTAAACTTATCAACCACTGGAACCGGGCATTGAGAGTTCAATGGCTGAGCGGCGACCGCATCCAGATGTAGCAGTGCCGATTTGGACCAGTTGATGGTGAGGCCCGAAAACCTCCCAAACTCAGTGATCTCAGACATAACCGCCTGTAGTGAGCCAACCGTGTCTCCCAGTGTCAGGAGCATGTGATCCGCATAGAGTAGTATTTTATTCTGAAGAGGGCCATATTTGAAACCTACTATGGAGTCCCGGTGTCTTCTACGCGTCGCAAGGGGTTCAATTGCAAGTGCGAATAACAGAGGGGAAAGCGGGCAGCCCTGCCGCATTCCCCTGCCTAGGTTGAAGCCCGCTGAAATCCTACCTCCCTCCCTTATCGATGCCCGTGGTCGTTGGTATAGCAGCCGCACCCAAGACAGGAACACTGGGCCAAATCCAAACGCCTCCATCACCGCCCACAGATATCCCCATTCCACACTGTCAAACGCCTTGTTGGCGTCTAAGGACAAGAACGCTCTTTCGCCCATGTTATCCGCAGGCGTTTGAATCGCGACAAACAATCGTCTAAGATTAAGGGCCGTGGACCTATGGGGCATAAAGCCCGCCTGATCTTCATGAATAATATGAGTGTAATGTTCTGGTACCTTTGGGTACCCTAATTACTCTTTCATAAGTGTATGCGCCCCACCATTCTCTTTTGGTAAGGTGCGCATACACCTTTAAGACTGATGCTGTCATCACTGAGCGCCGGACTGGATGGCTATTTAGATCGCCGGCTCTCACTCACATGTGTTCGTTCAAACTGCTTTGTGCCTTGATGCTAACCTGTCTTGAAGCTCTCATGCTTGCAAGCATACCTCGCTGTCGGAACCACGCTGCGCTGATCCCTGTATCCCGCTACCGGATCATCCGCTCTTGCCGAACCTCTCCTCTGCTACATTGCTATTAGTGATAAGTACCCCACAGGGGAAACCTCTATAACCTTTATACTAAAGCTTACACTATCTAGCTCTGCATACTAAGGACTATTACTACATCTGCATTATCTAAGATTGCTAGCTCTTGAGCCTACTACCACCTGTTCTTGCACTGGGTTGATCTCTCTTGTATGTCCACCTGCTACTCTGTCATCTACTACCATACATGATTGCTAAACCTATCTGCATCCCATCTGCTACTATCTTACTTTCAAGAACATTTCCTTTCAAGTGTCTGTCATCTACCATCTCTACCCAACCTGTCTCTTCAGCCTATCATCACTGTGTTACTATATACATAAGTCACTCTAGGAAACATCTTATTGAGTGTGTGTATTTACTTGCTGAATTGAGATCATCCACACATGATGAGTCATTGAGAGTTGGGAATGGTGTCTCAGCGTTTCTCTACATGACTACTGAAGTGGAATATTTCTGCAGCTGAAAATCCACATCATACGTAAAACGCAGGAGCGTTACAGATTGAACGAACCACAAATGGATTCAGCAGAAATAACCACTCAGATGACACAATTAAAACAGCAAGTAACTGCGTTAATACACGCACTTGCTGAATTAAAAGAAGACAATCAGGCTCTGTCGCAGCAGGTAATTAGACTGACACAACTTACCACTGCTCAGTCCCCTGAACCCAAAATAAATCCTCCTTTGGTATTTACAGGCAATCGCAAAAAATTTTGCGAATTTAAAAACGCATGTGAGTTACTTTTCTTGCTAAAACCCCGTACCTACCTTACTGATCACATTAAGGTTTGTACTATTATTTCTTACCTAACAGGCGATCCTCGGGCCTGGGCAGACTCTCTTTTATATGATGATCCCAATAGGCAGAGTACTGCCGATCTTCAATTAAGATCCTTGAAACAAGGTAGGAGACCTGTAGAAGACTTTGTCGCAGAATTCAAGAGATGGACCCTTGATTCAGAATGGAATGATGCATCTCTGAAAACCCAATTTAGGCTTGGCCTATCAGAGGCCGTTAAAGACGAGCTCGCCCGAGCGGATCTGCCAAAAACCCTGGATGCATTGATACAACTCAGTATCACCATAGATAGAAGACTACGAGAAAGAAAGGCTGAGAAAATGGGAATGCCAGTATCCAGTTCTTCTCGGATTTCGGCCGTTGACCCCGTTCCTATGGAGGTAGGAACCATACGCCCACCTCTATCAACTATGGAAAGAGCCAAAAGACGATCTGGTAATCTCTGCTTGTACTGTGCATCCCCGGATCACAAGATAAACGTCTGTCCCCTAGTCTACAAAAAGAAGGGTGAGTGTTCACATGTCCTCCTAGGGGGATTGACAACTTCAATCACTAACCCTTACCTTTCTGTTTGCTTAACATTACAGTGGGGCCAGAACAGGATTACTACTAAGGCCATGATTGACACAGGATCTTGTGGAAATTATATTGACATACGTTTTGCTGCTTTAAATAAAGTTCCTATTATTTCTAAACTTAAACCTGTCTCAGTAAGTCTTATTAATGGTGTTCCTTTATCCTCTGGTCCGATCACTGATCAGACACAGGCACTCCTAGTCACTACTAACGGGTCTCATATGGAGACCACTACCTTCGATCTAATACCTTCACCCCACTTTCCCATTGTGTTGGGACTTCCCTGGTTGCACACACATCAACCAACCATAGAGTGGAAGGAACGGACCCTGGCCTTCCTCTCTTGCTATTGCGAGGGTACGTGTAACCTCCCGTCTTTCGGAAAGATCCTGTCTGTGGTGACAGATGAGATTGCACCACTATGTTATCAGGATCTCTCTGAGGTTTTTCTTGAGAAAAATGCTCAAGCACTACCTCCCCATCGAGACTATGATTGTAGCATTGATCTACTCCCAAATAGCAAATTGCTGTTCGGTCATGTTTATCCTCTTTCACAGGATGAACTTTCCCATCTCAAAGACTATTTGGATGAGAATTTGAAGAAAGGTTTTATTAGACCTTCCACTTCTTCCACAGCAGCAGGACTCAAGTCTCAGGCCTATCATCGACTATAGGCAATTGAATGCTATTACAATAAAAGATCGCTATCCTCTACCGCTTATCCCTGAGCTCATTGAGCAGGTGCGTGGAGCTACCTATTTTTCAAAATTGGATCTGAAAGGAGCATACAATCTCATTCAAATCCGTGCTGGACACGAGTGGAAGACTGCATTCAGAACCAGATACGGATTGTTCGAATATCTTGTAATGTCATTCGGGCTATGCAACGCCCCTGCAGTTTTTCAACGATTTATAAACGATATTTTCAGAGACTTACTAGATGTCTGTGTTGTGGTATATCTGGACGATATACTTATATATTCACGATCCCTGTCTGAACACATAAGACATGTAAGACTAGTATTATCGAGATTGCTTGCACACAACCTTTATGTGAAACTGAAAAAATGCTTGTTTCATAAAGAAGAGGTACTGTTTCTAGGCTACATCATATCCAAAACAGGAATCGAGATGGACATGAGTAAGATATCCTGCATTCAGGATTGGCCTACACCAACCACACGCAAGGCGCTACAACGATTCCTTGGATTTTCGAATTTCTACAGGAAGTTCATCAGAAACTTCTCTGCCATTGTGAGACCCCTCACACAGCTCACTAGCATTAAAAAAAACATTCAAATGGTCAGATGAAGCAAATAAAGCTTTTCACCTGTTAAAGACAAGGTTTACTTCTGCTCCCATATTACGCCATCCAGACTCATCCCTCCAATACATTCTGGAAGTAGATGCGTCAAACATGGCATAGGGGCAATACTCTCCCAACGACCAACTCACACTTCACCACTTCATCCAGTTGCCTTTTTTTCTAAATCCCTAAGCAGTCCAGAGATAAATTACCCCGTGGGTGAAAAGGAACTGCTTGCTATAAAATTGGCTCTGGAGAATTGGCGACATCTACTCGAAGGCACCCAATTACCAATACTTATATACACGGACCATAAAAATCTCCAATATCTTCAGACTAACAAAACTCTCTCTCACCGACAGGTACGATGGTCACTATTCTTTCTAAGGTTTAACTTCCTAGTGACCTACACACCTGCAGATAAGAACAAAAAGGCGGATGCACTATCACGACTAACTGAAGAAAACTACTTCGAAATCCCTTCCGTTCCTATAATACCTCACAAACGCATTATTGGAGTTGTCCGTTCCTTGAAGGAAGAGGTTTTGCATGGTATAAGTTTGGATTCACCCCCACCACAACTAAATACTGATGCAGAAGGCTTCCTCTACTACAACGACAAACTTTATATACCACCTACCATACGCACCAAGATCTTGGAATTATCGCATGATGTGCCTATGGCAGGACATATGGGTATGACAAAGACTCTTAATCTGATTACCAGACAATTCTGGTGGCCTGACATGAAAACATCTATACAAAAATTCGTCTCTTCATGCAATGTCTGTGCCAGGTCCAAAATTGACACTACGAGACCATCCGGTCTACTATGCAGTCTACCAATACCCCAAACTCTATGGGAAGTTGTGTCCTTGGATTTTATAGTGGAATTGCCTCCTTCCAAAGGATTTAATACCATCTTAGTGTCAGTGGACCATCTGACAAAAATGGCACATTTCATTGCTATTCGCAGACTACCTTCGTCCAAACAAACGGCAGAACTCCTGATGAAACATGTCTTTAAGTTACATGGTATCCCAAAAACTCTTCTGTCTGACCGTGGATCACAATTTATTTCCAAGTTCTGGCAAGAACTATGTCACATACTACGGATCGAGCGGAAGCTCACTTCTCCTTACCATCCGCAGACCAACGGACAGACTGAAAGAGTCAACAAATGCATCGAGCAATATTTACGTTGTTACACTTCTTACCAACAGGATGATTGGGTGGATCTTCTCCCTCTGGCAGAATTTGCCTACAACAACGCAACCCACAGTACGACCAAGCAGAGTCCGTTCTACTTGAACTATGGGTTTCATCCCTCTATTCTTCCACCACGCATCCTTCCTTCAAATAACCCAGTAGCCTCAGACTATCTTACCCAAATAAAGGACTCTCTGGGTTTGCTTAATACTACCATTGCACACGCTCAAAGTCAACAAAAGAAGTACTATGATCTTCGCAGAAGACCTTCTCCTCAGTACGCTATCGGGGACCTCGTTTGGCTCTCAACAAAAAATTTAAGACTGAAAATCCCTAGCAAAAAGCTTGGACCTCTGTTCTTGGGACCTTTCCCAATCCAGAAACTTATTGGAAAAGCTGCAGTACAGCTTACATTGCCAATAGACCTCAAAATACATCCCATTTTCCATGTGTCGCTACTGAAGCCCCATGTTCCTGACCAAGGAATAAGGCCTACTATCCCACCTCCTCCTCCTGTACAAGTTGAAGGTGGAGAAGAATATGAGATAAAAGAGATTCTGGATTCTCGTATCCACAGAGGAAGACTTCAGTACTTGGTTCGATGGAAGAACTATGGGCCCCAAGACGACACCTGGCTAAACACCTCTGACATACATGCCTCTAGATTAATCCGCAATTTTCATGCGAAGTACCCAGACAAACCAGCTCCAGAGGCCTTCAGGAGCCGGCCTTAAGGGGGGGGTACTGTAATGTTCTGGTACCTTTGGGTACCCTAATTACTCTTTCATAAGTGTATGCGCCCCACCATTCTCTTTTGGTAAGGTGCGCATACACCTTTAAGACTGATGCTGTCATCACTGAGCGCCGGACTGGATGGCTATTTAGATCGCCGGCTCTCACTCACATGTGTTCGTTCAAACTGCTTTGTGCCTTGATGCTAACCTGTCTTGAAGCTCTCATGCTTGCAAGCATACCTCGCTGTCGGAACCACGCTGCGCTGATCCCTGTATCCCGCTACCGGATCATCCGCTCTTGCCGAACCTCTCCTCTGCTACATTGCTATTAGTGATAAGTACCCCACAGGGGAAACCTCTATAACCTTTATACTAAAGCTTACACTATCTAGCTCTGCATACTAAGGACTATTACTACATCTGCATTATCTAAGATTGCTAGCTCTTGAGCCTACTACCACCTGTTCTTGTACTGGGTTGATCTCTCTTGTATGTCCACCTGCTACTCTGTCATCTACTACCATACATGATTGCTAAACCTATCTGCATCCCATCTGCTACTATCTTACTTTCAAGAACATTTCCTTTCAAGTGTCTGTCATCTACCATCTCTACCCAACCTGTCTCTTCAGCCTATCATCACTGTGTTACTATATACATAAGTCACTCTAGGAAACATCTTATTGAGTGTGTGTATTTACTTGCTGAATTGAGATCATCCACACATGATGAGTCATTGAGAGTTGGGAATGGTGTCTCAGCGTTTCTCTACATGACTACTGAAGTGGAATATTTCTGCAGCTGAAAATCCACATCATACGTAAAACGCAGGAGCGTTACAATGAGTAATTACAGAGTTTACCCGCTTTGCCAAAACCTTAGCAAACAACTTGACGTCAGCCTGGAGCAGTGAAATGGGTCTGTACGATCCCGGATCCGTGGGTGTTTTCCCGGGTTTAAGCAGGAGCACAATGCTCGCCCTGGACATGGATTCTGGGAGTGTCCCAGCCTCTCTAGCTGCTCGAAACACCTCCAGTAATCTTGGCATCAATAGCCCCGAGAAGGTTTGATAAACCTCCACAGGGAGGCCATCATCCCTGGGTGCCTTGGCTCCCGGGAAGAGGGCCAATGCTTCCACCAACTCCTCCTCTGTAATGGGTGCCTCTAGCTTCTCCCGCTGTTCAGCCGTGAGTCTCGGAAACGGTATGTCACCCAAATACTCCTGAAACTCCTCTGAAGTGTACGTCACCCTCGTAGAGTAAATGTCAGTGTAAAATCTAGTAAGTTCCTCCATAATCTCCTCCTGCCTATTCACCAACCGCCCTGTTGGCAACCGAAGTGCCCCTATGGGGGGAACCCGAGGGGCGCGCCCCCACCAAACGAGACAATAAGCGGCCCGTCCGTTCCCCCTCCTCATAAAACGTGGTCTTGGAGAAAAAGCGTTTTTTGTCAACTTTAGATCGGACTTCCCCCAACCACACCGATTGAGCTGAGAGCCAGGCTGCCCTCTTCTCCTCAGTTGGGTCAAGAATATAATCCTCCTCCAGCCTCTGCGCGTTACCAGCTAAAAGTCCCTCAAATCGCCTAGACCCCGTCTGAACTTTTCTAATGTGAGTAATCAACACCCCTCGGAGGAAACATTTGAAGGCATCCCATCTCGCTATCACATCCCCGTGTTGGCCATTGATCTCAAAAAACTCCCCGATGGCAGCGGCAATGCCGCCATCCTGCGGGAATAACTTCAGCCAAAACGCGTTGAACCTCCAGGGGGCCCTATTTAAGGCCACCCGGGGGCGCACCGCAAGCCGAGCCACCAGCGGAGAGTGATCAGAGATTCCCCTAAGGGCATATTCCGCCTCCTCCACTACCGAAAGGGCGGCCCTATTACACACACAAAGGTCAATCCTAGACAGGGTGGAGTGCGTTTTAGAAAAACAAGAAAAGTGAACCACGCCAGGGTGCTTCAAATGCCAGACCTCCAAACACTCCACCTCCTCCAGGAAGCGCGAAAGGGCAGTGCCCCTGTCAGCCACCGAGGAGGGGGACGGCGGATGCCTATCCTGGGCGGGATCCAAGATACCATTAAAATCTCCCATAACAATCAACGGGGTGCCCATTTTGTCCAACATGAAGTTAAGCAATTCCCTAAGAACTGAGGATGAGAACGGGGGTGGAATGTAAACCACCGCCAACACACATGTAAACTGAAATAGTACACAATGTAAAAAGACAAACCTCCCCTCCGGGTCCACCAGCACCCCCAGTGATACCCCCAACCCACCCAAGAATACCGTAAACATCCCAGAGTGTCCCCCTGCAGGTGTGTCTCTTGCAGACCTATGATGGCCGGGTGATATTTCT
This sequence comes from Pelophylax lessonae, assembly GCF_965119305.1. Lineage (NCBI taxonomy): Eukaryota > Metazoa > Chordata > Amphibia > Anura > Ranidae > Pelophylax > Pelophylax lessonae. The sequence goes on along the minus strand of NC_138770.1, from coordinate 141,643,067 downwards.
TCAATTGTTTGGCAATCATAGACCGCTTTACTGGGCACCCAAGGCTACGGACATTCCATGAAATTACAGGTACTCCAGCTATGGGAAAAGAAAAAGAAAGTGTGTGGCTTCGGCCCCCCTGCACCGCTGTCGTGCAACAGGGCAGGGAGCGACATCCAGCAACAAGATTAAAAGAGGCCTGGTGCGTGGGAGCATAGAATCCAAAAAGTCCAGTGTGGGTGAAGTTCTCTCAAAAACAGAATCAGAACACAGAATGAGAAGTCTCAGTCCAGCAAGGCACAACAGTGCCTCGTCACAAAACTGAAAGCGGGCAGGCAGACCCGGTACAGTAAACCCGACAACGTCCGGACAGTCCAGCGGTGTCCACCCGCCCAAAAACGCACAACCGTGCGAAAAAAGCATAACGTGCCACACCAGCAGTGTGGGTAGATACTGCAAAGTACAGATGTGCATACCTTGTGTAGAGCATCACTGTCCCAACAGGTAACTGTAAACGTCCCCGGCCGGGCCAATTTGTAATCCAAGCGTTTAATTATTTGCATAGGGGAGCAAACCCTGAAACTCAGCAGGAACCGATCACGCCACCACTCCAACTAAGTCTCCCGGATCCTCAGGGCGTCTGCGGCGGAGAGCGGGCTCGTGCACGTCCAGCCAATTCACCGCGTCAGTGGCAGTATCAAAAAAGTGTGACACGCAGACGAGCAGGGTACAGCATGGCATACACCAGACCAAGGCGTCAAAGTCGTTGTTTCACTTCGGTAAACTTTGCTCTTTGCTTCTGCTCCTCGGCCGAAAAGTCAGGGTAGAAGGACACTCTGACCCCATTGAAACGTATGTCAGCCTTCTCTCTGGCCAGCCGTAAGATCTTTTCCCTGTCACAATAGTGGAGTATTTTGGCAAGCATTGGTCTGGGGGCATTGCCAGGCAAGGCTCTAGTGGGGACCCGATGTGCCCTCTCCACTGCAAACAGGGGGGAGAAGGAGGCCCTGTCAAAAGTATCGCACAGCCAAGTCTCAACAAAGTCAGTGGGGTCCCTTCCCTCCACCTTCTCCGGGAGTCCCACTATACGGACATTATTCCTGCGTAAGCGGTTCGCAATATCGTCCGTCTTATTCCTGTTAGCCTGAGCCTGCCTGACCGTTTCCCTGGATTCCGCAAGTAATGTGGGCATCTGGTCCTCTAGGTCGCAGATGCGACTTTCAGCAGCAGTGGTGCGTTCCCGCATTTTCTGTAGATCCTGGCGTAACAGGGCAACTTCCTCCGTGAGACCCCCCAGTCTGTCCTTGACAATATTCACGGAGGCTGTGCACTTCTGCACAGCCATCAGGATATGACCCAAGGTGGGCTGAGACCCTTCCAGCACGTCTCCCTCCAGCTCAGCGCCAAGCTCAAGCTGCTCAGGTGGTTCCAGAGCCCCCGGGCCCTGCTGTGTATCCTCTAACGCCTGTGCATCCGGATGGGGAGCAGCCTCCATAGCACTGGGGACCGGGATGTCACATAGTTTCCTTGCATACAGCAGGATATCTCCGGCGCTGTCTTTTCCCCCTGGGCGCCCGGTTTTGGGCTTAGTGCCGGTGTCCTTCTGCCTGTCAGGGCCCCTCGAGGCAGGCTGTGGTGTCCCCACGCCGGCGCCATCTTGGCCGGCTGAGCCTGGCACCGAGCTATCCTTCAGCTTGCTCCCCCTGGTCATAGCGGCCCCCGCCCGGGACATACAGGGCACAGGGAGGTAGGGCCCAAGGTGAGGATCAGATCCTGGTGGTCAGTGGGCCTGGGAGGGGGAACCACTGCTTACCGGATCCGCGCCGCTGCGATCGGGTGTCCTCCGTAGGAAAGGCCGCGGCTCCGGTTCCCGACTAGGCCGCAACCCGGAACTCGGCCAAAAAGCGGTTTTCTCACAAAAATAGAGGCAGGCCTGTGCAGCAGGGTAGATTGCAGGTCTGTAGGGGGTCAGCCAGGTCCCAAATCCGTAGGGAGAGGAGAGGATGGCGGAGGATTGCACTCCAGTGGCGCGGCCCGCGATCCGGAGCAGCGGGGTGTCAGACTCCCATCCGACCCCGGCAAGCAGCACCAGGTTCAAGGGGACCCCCGAGTAAGATTGTGGGCCAAAAGAACCGATCCCGGCCTGGGGAAAAGGATCTTTAATGCGGTCACTTAAGAGAGCTCTGTAAGATGCTTCCTCTCACATGCCCGGTCGGCTCCGCCCCCCATGGATAAAACTTTGATTAAAATGACCATCCAGTAAAAGGCTGTTCTTGTTCCTTAAGATTACAGTGGAATAGCATTAATGAATTTGTTCAGTCCCAAGTCTACCTGTATATGGGTGTCTAAGCGTACAGTGAAATACCTCTCACATATTATGTGTTGTCATTCTAAATGTGTTTAATTATTTTTATTCTCACCTCCTCCTCAGGATTAAAACCTAAGCTTAAAAAACTGAGCAGGAGATGCAGAAGCGGAGCTTGACTCAGAATGGCTTGAAGATGCAGCTGTGGCAGGTGAACAGCCTTAAAGTTATATTAAATAGAGAAGTGGTAATTGCCATAATTCATTCACACTAATCATATGGCACTGTATTTTTTATTTATTTTTTGAATCCTCTAAGTACCTTATTCCTGCAGCGCTGTTGTATGGGTCACATGATCTTTCAATGTTCTTTGGCATCTGCAGGGAAAGATCTTTTTTTTTTGGGGGGGGGGGGGGGCAGAGTTTCTATTACTCTGCTGATGTCTGCTCTCTAGAGTGTAATGCCCCATACACACGTGCAGATTATCTGCAGACTTTTGTCTGCAGACTTACCTTTTCTATGTAGTGCAAGGGCCTGCCGGATTGCATACAAATTGAAAGTGTTTAGATTTGACCTCATATTATATGGTTTTGGTAAGTCTGCAGACAAAAGTCTGCAGATAATCTGCACGTGTGTATGGGGCATAAGTCTACGTCTGGCCAGCCCTGATTGATGCTGTGCCAGTCACATAACTAAAGAAAAACTGTTTCAGAAGAGCAATTCAAATTAAATTATACATCTCACAAACAGCTTTATAGCCCCCTGTGTATTTGTGAAGCATTAACATGATGTAAGCAGAGACAGCGATGATTGACACTAGCTTTTATTTTGTTCAGACATCTGCATCCAAGGCTCTTTTCTTACTTTACAGGTAATATAATACTGATTTATATTAAAATGAAGCGTTTTTGTGAGTTTCTTAGTGAATGTAATCAATCAGCATACTATATCCCAAGCACATAGTGTTTAGTAGAGATGGGCTCAGGCGTGTTTGAGTTGCTACATACCCGATCCGGTCAGGAAGTTGACAATGCACTCCCCTAATCACAGGCAGTGAGACATTTCCTGATCTCTGCAGTTGTGGATCGGGAAATGTCTCACTGCCTGAGATTAGCGGAGTGCATTGTCAACTTCCTGTGGGATCGGGCACGTACGAACTCGAACACGCCCAAGCCCAAGCTCATCCCTGATGTTTAGCAATAGGAGGACAGGGTGGAGGAGGGAAGGTAGTGTAATTTACCACTATGTATACACCTTCATGGGTGACTCTATAGCAGCCATTTTTAACCAGGGTGCCTTGACAAAAACCTTAAAAATTGCCTAAAAATTGTATACAAGCCAGCAAGTTGATGAAGCCTGCAATTTAGTTACACAAAGCCACAGAGTTTCCTTGTGCACCATTACAACCCTCCAACCACTAGCGTCCTAAGAACCAATGACATCATTCAGGGCGGGTACAAGGCATGGGCAGAAGGGACACGAGCCCTGGGTGCAGTGTCTCTGTGTAAAGGCAGGGGGTGCACCTGGAGCTCCAGCAGTTTCCTTCTCCTTTCCTACAGTAGCCAAAAACAAATACAGGGAAATAAAGTTCTAAATCTTCTGTCCTCACATGATAACAGAACATTCTCTGCACAAGCCAAGCTTTATTTATTGCCGTCGGTATCTTGATCTTCCGCTGCTATCAGTGCACTGCTTGTTGAATGTGTCTCCAGTTGCCGGACATGTCAGTGTAGACTACAGCCAAGCCTGAGGAGTGTGCAGTGAACATCACTAATCAGGTGAGGAGATTAATAATTTTGATCCCTGCATTTGCTTAGTTGGCTACAGTTAATGACTATTGTAGGTAAGGGGAAGGATCGCCTCTCAAAACCTAGTGCTCCATTCTTGAATATTAGAATTACCTACATTGAGGAATTTGTCTATCCTTTTTTTTATAATTCAAATTCAAATTAGCTTTATTGGCAGGACCAAATATATTTTAGCATTGCCAAAGCAGTTGAGTTTGTGATTGGGGGGGGGGGGGGGGTAATGGGTAATATAAAGGGGAATGGGGAGTGGGTCCATGTAAAGGATTTTTAAGTCCTCAGTTTTTCATGTCCCTCTCAGTCTGGCTCAGAATGGTGGCTGTGGCATGTGACCAGCTGGTAGCAGCTATATATTTTGTGTTCTGGCAGTCTGGTGTCTGGAGCCCTGAGGATTCTTTCACATGGAACAGAGCCCACTTCAATCTGCTGAGGATCCGTGAGCAGTACCCTTGCTGAATCAGAGCTTTAGGGCTAGTTTACAATTGCAATGGCCCCCTAAAAAGGGAATCACATTGGATTGCTTTTCAGAAATAGTTTGACAGACTGAGAGGGCATTATATCGCCTCCTCACCACCTATTTTAAGCCCCTAAAATCCCACACCACGTGCCAAAATCACAAGCATTGTGGGTTGTGGAGGGGCTACAGTTAAGCCCTATTGACTTGCATGGATCATGTTCAGCGGAATATCTGCCTATCAAACCTGACAGGGATACAACGTTGTAGTTTTTGCTGTGCATGTGTATTTCCCCCGATATGACTGCCTTTGCAGCTTGTTTTGGGGTGGGGATAGGGTGTGGGCAGTTGAGAGGCAGTAAAAGCAAATTTTAGCTACCTGTTTTTAGCCCCCCCCCCCCACAACCACCATCACCGCCAGGCCCTTGTTAGGTTTGTTCACAAGGGTGCTAAAAGCAAGGAGTTGAGCCAAGTTTTTACCAGCCCCAACCACCGACTTAAACAAGGAGATGCAGCTGTTTTGTACACATGCCATGACCACAACGCTTTGCTTAGTGTCCATTGCAAACATTAAATTGAACAGGGCCACTCTGCAACTGCATGCAATGCACACATCTGCAGCGCAGTGGGCCAGTAAGTTAAAAGCAGGGAGGAGGTGACATATTGCCTCCTCACCACCTGTCAAACACCCTCTGAAAAGTGATACACCACAGATCACTTTTCTGAGTGGCAGTAATAATAGCCACACATCTATATGGGCCCTTTCATCTTAACGTCCTCACTGATGGCCCCCCTAGATCCCTCGAGTTCTATGCAAGCCTCAGAGCCCACCGCTCTATCTCTACTTCATCCCACTGACCGCCCTCCTCAGACTGACACTAGTGATGCAGCGGTTTTTGTCTTAGCAATACCGCTGACACACGAACATATTTTCTCCACCACTGTTACCCAATTATTTGTGTTTAGTTTTAAACTCTTTAGTTTGCTGCAGTGTACCCCAACAATTGGTACTATTTCAGTGCATAATACAAACATTACATACATTTTGCTATTAGCCCTGCCCCCTCCTCCCAGGTAAGGGGGGGCGCAGTTTGCCAACTTCGCTAAGGGCGCTGGATGACGTCATTGGTTGATAGGTGGATGCTAGGCGCCTGCACAGCATACTTGTTTGTCCCTCCCGCACCCCTCTCTGTCAGCAATGGGATCACATTAGCTGAATAAAGGAGAGAAGCCGAGGGAGAAGAGAAACATTGGAATACTAGACAGTACCAGTGTGCATAGGTGTATTGGCTTTGGAGGAATACATTTCCTCTTTTGTTTTTTATATTTTATAATGGGGTGTCTTAGGGTTTTCCATAATTTTAGAGGGTGCCTTGACTAAAAAAAAGGTTGAGAAACACTGCTCTATAGTCATGTAGGCTGCACAGATAAGAAAAAGGAGGAAATTAAGAGCTTAGAAGGGAAGATAAATTGAGCATCCTCCATTGTTGACTCCAGCTGGTCTACACCATTGCAGGCTGCAGTGGCAACACAGAGAAGATAGGAGGGACAGCTGAAGGCAGGTATTAACCAGGTATATTCCACTCTACACAAAACAAATGCTTTAGTGGCTTTGTGGGTAAAAAAGAATAATCTGTTATTTAGCATGTGGGTAGGGTGCCGCATGGTGCGTCAGTGGCAAAGAATACGCTCAGAGACGTGAGGTGAAGGAGAACAGTATATTGTAAGAGTACCAACAATGTACAAAAAGGCCCAGCGGGGAAGCACTGCTGACCGGAACCACTTACAAACAGTAGCAGAGGATCGAGATCTTGGAATGATGCCGACAGCTTCTGCAGCGAGGAGCAGAAATGGCTGGCCGGTCCACTTTCAAACAAGAGGCTTTCTGAGAGAAGATAGAGGAGTCGCTGCACTTTTCCTAAGCCTCAGGAACCTTTCCCTGCCACTGAGCACTCTCCCTGCCAGACGGGGAAGCTGTTCCTAAACTAGCTACTCGCATAAAGTGCAATAAATGTGGGAGGCGATGTCTTACAAAGGCCCGGCCTGACCCAAGATGGCCACCAAAGTCATGTGGGGTGCCAGAATCCAATCAGAAGCCAGCGCCTCCCCCCCCCACCCATGACCTCAGGAAGTCATAGACGAACCAGGTTCCTCACAACTTCCTCTGTCTTCTGCATTGCAGTTCAGGCACCACATACAGAGGGGAATACAGGCTACCTACAAGCATGTCATGAGAGTTTTTTATAGTCTGGATTTAATGACACTTTAAAATGGTTGTAAAGGTCAGACATAAAATATTAAAGCATATCTCACTTAAGAACACTAATGGGCCATACACAATATAAGATTTTCTGAAGACTTTTTTCTTTAGGCCTGTATACACAATCCGAATATCAGAAGACAGATCATCCGTTTTTTTTTTTGCATGCTAGTTTCATAATGAAAATGGAGAGGTAACTAAAGTTATGAAAACTCTTGAACGACAGAATAAAAAATCAGAAGTTATGTAATGTATTTGTATTGTATTTTCAGACAACTGTACTGATTAAATGAAAATCGTACGATCTGGTATCGTACGAGAAAATTTTTTGTGCTTGTCCCATCGGATAATATCGGACGAACTGTCGTGATTGGCTCTCGAAAGCTCAGCACTAATGATCCGATTATTGTACGATCGCTTTGAAAGTGGTAATTTAATGGTATATATCCATATTCACTTGTATATTACGTTATTATAACTAAAAGATTATTCCAACTGTATCTATCTACCTAAGGGAATATCCCTTTCTATATTATCTGTCTATGTAGTCTCTACAAGCCCTTGCTGAAGAAGTCACAGCCCTGAGCGACGTAACGCGTACAGGGGGGCGGAGCTGTGCTGCAGACGTCACACCCTCTCCTCTCGTATTGATGCACTGCTGTTTGATATGCCTGAATACATCTAGTGTCTTGTGAGTACCCCTACTGTTGAATAAACGTCTGCTTGATCAGTTTAGAACAGAAAGCACTAGATTCTGTCTGTTTTTTATTCCCCTGGTACACCTAATTTATGGACGTATGAGTTTTATGATCCTGGACTCTCCTGTAGACATCGCTTTGCTGGCTATGCATCACCACCACAGTGGACTGCTGTTTCTGACCCTGGGTGACTCCTGGGTCAGATATTGAGGTGAGAGGCTTGCATCTTTGGTGGTGGATATCTACATTCACTGAGGTGTTTTAGAATTAATTGATTTCTACAGTCACGGAGGTGTTTTTAAATGAATTGATCACAGCACATTTTTTCACACGTGGACTTGGTTCATTTTTATATTTTATAAGTGAACTTTGTTTATTATTTACCTGAAGGTGCTTATTCATCATTATTGTCCCTTATTTGTATTTCATGGACATTTTTCACATTATGTATGTTGATAAGGTTTATTTTATCACATGTGTACATGTATGATTTAGTGCAACACATATTTTCGATTTGTTTACTTGTTTGTGTAGTGGGATCACAATTAGTGTTTGCAGCTTTATCGCAGTTCATATATTTTAATTTTTGTATTATTGCGCTGATAGAATTTCACATTTTTGTTTTAAATTTACATCCTCAACAGCAAAAATGTCTAAGTTGGGAGAGATATTCAGTAAAATGTAAAAGTTAAAGTAAAACTCCAACATTCAATTAAGCATGGCTATATTTAAATAAAGCATAATCCTAAGGCCATTAGTGTTATTATGTTGATTATATGACACAATGTTGTAGGAGCAGATGAATTTGGTGTAGGATTTAGTGTAAACAAAAACATTTCTATAGTTTCAATTTAAGTGTCTGTTTTTTCAGCAATTTGTATGCCTAAAATATTGTCTTAGTAATGTGTCACCACCTTGTGGTAGAATGTAAAGAAAAAGGGGTTCAAATGAGCCCCTTTTTATAGATGGGATGGCGGCAGGCTTTCTGTAAAGATAAGCATCCTTTAAGTTATTACAGTAGGTTACTAGGCAGACTTAGATGGGCTAGCCAGTGTATGGTCAGAATAAGCCCCAATCACTGTGGGGCTTATTCTGTAGCTAGGAAGAATAACTTTTAAACTGGTTCTTTCTTGTTTTCCTTCCCGCCCTTGAGCCTGCCCAGGATCTATTTAAAGGGGGGCTCGGCTCCTGGAGCGCCACTTACCTCAGGAAGAACGTCGTGTCAAGATAAGAAGTTTTGTTCCAGCTCTTCTGACAAGATGAGTCTCATCCGCCAGCTGATCGAGAGGGCCGGGGAAGCGGGTTCCGAAGATTGGATCCGGCGCTGTCTGGCCATGTCTTCCTCGTCGTCCGGTCCGGCGGAGCCTCTGCCCGTTGATGCTGTCGTCCCGGAGTCGGTGTCTTCTGGCGGATCCATCGGTGAAGCGGATGTCGTCGCCGGGTCAAGCAGAGCGGATGTCGTCACCGGGTCAAGTCTGCGCACTGATGTCGTCATCGAGTCAAGCGGACGCCCGGAAGCCGTCACCGGGTCAAGAAGTGTACCGGATGTCGTCGGAGGTCGGAGGGCATCTTCAACACCGGAACCGGCGGAAGAGGATCGTCCTTCGGTCAGAGGTCGGCGCGGCGCGCCGAAGACTCGCGGTGAGGAGGCCGTCCCGGCGAAGAGGAAGAGGGCGCCCCGCCGCCGCTACTCACCACCTGCCGCCCGGAGGGAGCCATCCGTCATCGGGAAGGAGCCGCTGGTCGTCCGGGGAGTGCCGCCCGTCGACAGAAGGGAGCCGCCCATTGACCGGAGGGAGCCGTCCGTCGCCCGGAGGGAGCCGTCCGTCGCTCAGAGGGAGTCGTCCGTCGCCCGGAGGGAGCCGCCCATCGTTCGGAGGGGGCCGCCCGACGCCCGGAAGGAGCAGCTCGTTGCCGGTGGCGAGGGAAGATCCGGCTCGGCATCGTTCCCCGCCGGTGGGCTAGTCGAAGCCCCGGCGTCTTCACGGCACCCGGTTCCTGTGCAGCAGCAGCATGGAGTTCGTCCCCCCGTCCCGGGGCCAGGTGAGGCTGCTAATTTTTTCCCTCCTCAGGTGGTTTCCCCCCATTTGGCCGTATCTTACCTTTCGGATCGGGACGCAGCGCCCGCCGGGTGGGACATACGGGCCGGGCAGGGGGTGTCAGGAGGGGGGGTGGGTGTGTCTCCTCTGGCCTCTGCTACTACAATGTCAGCGATTCTGTCTGACTTCCTTAAGGAATTTAGGCAGGTTTTATCTACTGCCCCACAAGTTCTTGGCCCGGTGCCCGCAACGGGGGGGGAGGTGGCTGTGTCTAGTGCGTCTGCTGACGCTCGGGTGCAGACATCTTCCCCTTTAGATGTGTGGGCGCCATCTAGTGGCCTTTTAGGAATTAGCGCGGTGCCTATTCCGCCTTCCAGTTTGGCCTCTCCTCTGGCTGATCCTCCTGCTTCTGTCGCCCTGGCCAGGACTCAGAATCTTCCTGAGGTGTGCCTCAGGGAGGCTTTGACTTGTGAGATGTCCCCTCTGGGTTTTCACCTATCCGATTCTGTGAAGGAGAAAATCTGGAGTGGTCTATATGTTGACATGCTTTCTTTGCTGCCTTCAGCTAAGGAGTTTGTCTCCAAGGGCGACAAGAAGGACGAGGAGGAGCGGAGACGCCCAGTGACAAAAATTTTTTATAATTGGCTGCAAGCGTTTTTTATATATTCGGCTGTGCTTTGTGAGAAGCACCCCTCCAAGTGTGTTGGGCTTTTCCAGCATTTGGATATAGTGTTAGAAGCCTACAAAAACTTTGGTGGGACGGCTTGGTTCTCCTATGATGTCGCCTTCCGCCAGAAGTTGGCTGTGCAGCAACATTTGAAATGGGGTGTCAAGGATATCAGCCTTTGGCTGGATCTGTTGTTGCCCCAGAAGCCTTCTTTTAGTAGGCAACAGTCTTCAATTACTCAGCAGCCTTCTACTTCCCATTCCTTTCGCAAAGGGGTCTGTTTCAGTTACAACGACTCTCAATGCAAATGGCCTGGGAATTGTAGATATAGACACGAATGTGCATTCTGTGCGGGCTCGCACCCAATTGCCAAGTGTTTTAAAAGGATGCAGAGTTCTCAACCTACAGGGGGTTTTTCAAGAGGCAACAACCCCAGTGAAACTGTGCGCAATGCTCCCGTGGCTTCTGCAATACCCCGACAGGGCGAAGGCCACGCTGGTAATTGAGGGTTTCACTTGTGGTTTCTTTTTGCCTGTTTTTAAGGGCACTGGTTGCACTCTGGTAAAAAACCTGAAATCTGTTGCTTGCCTTGAGGATGTGGTTGCTGAAAAGATCTGTAAGGAGTTGCAGGCGGGTCGGTTTGCTGGCCCTTTTGAATCCCCTCCATTTCCCGGTTTTCGCATATCTCCTCTCGGTATTGTTCAGAAGCGGGAACCTAATTCCTATCGTCTCATCCATCATTTGTCATTCCCCTTTGGGGAGTCTTTAAATGATGAGATCAGCGAAGACGAAGCTTCTGTGCAATATTCTTCCTTTGAGGATGCCTTGGTGATTTTGCGAGGTTTGGGAAAGGGGGCATTGCTGGCAAAGACGGATATAAAATCCGCTTTTCGCCTGCTGCCAGTCCACCCTTCTTCCTTTAACTCCTTGGGGTTTTTCTTTTGGAATCAATTTTTCTTTGATAGGTGCCTTCCCATGGGCTGCTCCCTTTCTTGTTTTTATTTCGAATGTTTTTCCACTTTTTTAGAATGGGTTGTGTCCAGCAGATCGGGTTCTTCTTGTCTCGTCCATTATTTGGACGATTTTTTGTTCATGGGTAGAGCTGGGTCTTCCGACTGTTTGCATTTGCTTGAAACATTTTTTGACATTTGTGAACAGTTCGGGATCCCCTTGGCACATGAAAAGACGGAGTGGCCATCTACTGAGGTACAATTTTTAGGTATTCACATAGATTCAGCTTTGATGGAATTTAGGTTGCCCCGGGAAAAAGTAGAAAAATTGACATCCTGTTTGTTGACTATGATTCGCAAGAAGAAGGTTACTTTGAAGGAGATGCAGTCTCTTTTGGGGCTGCTGGCTTTTGCTTCTCGGATTATCCCTCTGGGAAAGTTATTTGCCAGGAAGCTCTATGCTGCTATCTCCGGTCTTAAATCACCTACTGCGCACGTCCGCCTGTCCTCTGATGTCAAGGAGGATATGCTGGTTTGGGTGCAGTTTTTGATTTATTTTAATGGCAGAGCAGTGTGGCAAGATGAGTTTGTCACCGATCAGGACTTCTGTCTCGCTACAGATTCAGCGGGCTCGGTGGGCTTTGCCGCCATTTGGCGAACTCATTGGTGTGCTGACTCTTGGCCTGACAGATGGAAGCGATTGGGTTACACTCGCAATAGCGTGCTGTTGGAGCTTTTCCCAATCGTGGTGGCCCTTGAGGTTTGGGGTTCACATTTCCAGAATAGGTGCATTTTGTTTCGCACTGATAACAAAGGGGTGATGTTTGCCATTAACTGCTTGTCTTCCAAATCTCCTCCTGTTGTGAATCTTTTGCGGTACCTTGTATCCCGTTGTTTAAAATTGAACATATGGATAAAGGCCGCTTATGTGCCTGGTAAGGATAACGATTTGGCAGATTCTTTGTCTCGTCTGCAGATGGAGCGATTTTTTCGACTATTTCCAGACGCGGATCAGGTGGGTTGTCGTTACCCGGCACGGCTATGGGGCATTGTATAGATCTGGTTTCCCTTAATATCGCAGGTTCTCTGGCCCCAGCTACCCTAGCCGGATATCAATCGGCTTGGGATCTTTGGTTGGCACATCTGTGTTCCATGGGTGAATCTCCTGATAAATTTTCAGAACATCTAGTTTTGTCTTTTTTGAATTTTTTGTTTGCAAAGGAATATTCTTGGTCCCATATCAATAAGCTTCTTGCTGGTGTTTCCTTTTTCGCTAAGTTGCGGAATCATCCGCCCTGCTCTGCCTTTTTTGCTGTCCGACAGGCTTTGAAAGGCTATCGGAAGGCAAACTGGCGCCCTGATGGCAGGGAGGCGATCACCCCTCATATTTTGGAGCAACTTTGTTTAGCAACCGAGCGTGTTTGTTTTTCGCCTTATGAATCTGCGCTTTTTAAGGCGGCGTTTTCGGTAATGTTTTTTGGTGCCCTGCGGATTTCGGAGCTTGTACACGACACGAATAGCGGTTTCGGCTTGTTGTTGTCCGATATTGACCTTCGCGAGAAAGACGTCGGCATTTTGTTGCGTTTTTCTAAAACTGATCAGTTGGGCGTGGGTAAATGGATTTATTTGCACCAGTACCGTAATTCTGCATTGTGCCCAGTTTTGTTGTTGCGCAGGTTTTTAGCGATACGATCGTCTTTTGCGGGATCTCTTTTTGTTCATCAGTCGGGTAAAGCGTTAACGAAATTCCAATTCAATGCCGTTTTGCGCAAATGTTTGCAATCTGCGGGCCTGGAGCATTCCCAGCTGTCTTCGCATTCCTTCAGGATCGGTGCGGCTACTGAAGCTGCTAGGTTGGGGGTTAAAGCTCAGGCATTAAAAGCGATTGGTAGATGGAAGTCGAATGCATATATGTCATATATTCGTCCTAACAATTATTGTTGATTTTTAGGTTCTGTCTGCCTCTCTGTATGGATCGTTGGCCACTCCTTTGTTCATTGGGCCCGTGCGAGAGCCAGGAGACGAGTTTACTCGGAGAACATTGGTTTGGATCCACGCTTCTATCATGTCCAATGGTTCAGTAAGAGGGGCATGTGTTGGGCTGAATTGTTACCCGAGCTTGGCAGGCTTTTAACGGTCCTTTCCCCCCCTGATGTAATGGTCATTCATCTGGGGGGAAATGACATTGGGAAGTTTAGGTCATTGGATCTAGTTTTTAGGATTAGGGATGATTTAGTTTATTTACATACTGCATACCCAGGTATGCGGATTGTATTTTCTGAAGTTGTTCCCCGGCTTGTATGGTTCAAACACCCGCACCTTAAACCGTTAGAGAAGGTGCGGAGGAGGATCAACAAAGCCTTAGCCAGGTGGTTAGGCTCTGCAGGCATTCTGTCCTTCCGGCATTTTGAGCTGGAGGGTGGTATCGCCGGGCTTTACAGGTCTGACAACATTCACCTCTCCGATATCGGACTTGATATCCTCAATACCAATCTGGGTACGTGTGTTGAGAAGGCCGCGCTGTGGGGGTTGTGACAGGAGGGCTTTAGCCTCCTGTCTGGTGGATAATTTGCTTTGATATGACAATTTGTTGGTAACCTGGATCTCAGTGATCGGGTTAAAGTTATTTGAGTTTATGTTAACAAATTTTAATACAAGTATTAAAACGGCCGCGGCCTTTATTTTTCCAAATGGTGTTGTCAGTCTCTTTATTTTAGTTTAAGTTATTAAAGTTATAGAATAAAGTCCTGCCTGCTATCCCATGTAAAGAAAAAGGGGTTCAAATGAGCCCCTTTTTATAGATGGGATGGCGGCAGGCTTTCTGTAAAGATAAGCATCCTTTAAGTTATTACAGTAGGTTACTAGGCAGACTTAGATGGGCTAGCCAGTGTATGGTCAGAATAAGCCCCAATCACTGTGGGGCTTATTCTGTAGCTAGGAAGAATAACTTTTAAACTGGTTCTTTCTTGTTTTCCTTCCCGCCCTTGAGCCTGCCCAGGATCTATTTAAAGGGGGGCTCGGCTCCTGGAGCGCCACTTACCTCAGGAAGAACGTCGTGTCAAGATAAGAAGTTTTGTTCCCCTCCCTCCCCTCCCCTTGGCTGTCGCGGCCAGTTTATACTTGTTGGGTCATCTTTGCGTGGTGCAAAGAGGGACTTTTTTATTGTGGTTTACCCCTTTTATTGGTTTGAGTATGTTTGGATAATTTGCTTTGATATGACAATTTGTTGGTAACCTGGATCTCAGTGATCGGGTTAAAGTTATTTGAGTTTATGTTAACAAATTTTAATACAAGTATTAAAACGGCCGCGGCCTTTATTTTTCCAAATGGTGTTGTCAGTCTCTTTATTTTAGTTTAAGTTATTAAAGTTATAGAATAAAGTCCTGCCTGCTATCCCATATAGTTCCTGCCTTTTTAGTAGCTAAGCATGTGTCATTAGCGGTATAGTTAATATCAGTTGCCCCAGACGTTTTAAGCCCCGTACACACGATCAGATTATCGTATGATCTGTCGTCCGTTTTTTGTGGCATGCTAGTCTGATGTGGAAAGTGAAGAGGTTATTTTCATACCAATTTTCCCATACGACAGAATTCTACTTCAGAAGTGATATCATGTGTTGGATTGCTTTGTATGTTTTCTTTTGTCTCTGAGCATGCCTAGTCCTGCTCTTAAGATTTTTTTCCGGCGAAATCTGTACTAATGAGACGAAAATCGGACGTTGTGTTGACGGACGATAAAAATTATATAGCCTGCACATCAGGATTTTGTCAGCCGAAAAGTCGGAGTCGGCTGTCGGAAGCACCATACTAACAATCCGAAAATCGGCAGATCGGTCGTCGGACAAATTTTCCCTACAGATTTTCTTATCGTGTGTACGGGCCTTTACTCTTGCAGTTTAGCAGATGAGCGGTGTTCAGCTTGTTTAAGTTTTGTAGCTAATCAAACACAGTCAGGATTGCAAATTATTATATACACAGACCATGCTGTACAATGATATATACAAATGCAGACTGAGCTGTAGAATATGTCAGCGAAACACTAATAAAATTCACAGCTATGAAAATCCACTTCTAGAGGCCATACACACTATACAATTGTCTTTAGATTTTTTCCTTTAGATTTACCAAAACCATATATGAGGTAAAATCTAGACACTTTTCATTTGTATACAATCAGGCAGGCCCTTGCACTACATAGTTGAAGGTAAATCTAAAGGAAATCTAACAACAAAAGTTGTATAGTGTGTATCCAGCTTTAGGCTGCTGTTTTCACAGGTCATTTTTATGCCTTTTTTGTCCTTTCTTTACATTGTTTTCTATTCATTTTATATGTCCAATTTTTTTTACTATCTGTGTACAGAACACTTCCAGGTTACCATGTTGCATTGCATTTTACAGAATATTACAGGCCTGCAGATTGAAAATGAAATATAAAACATAAGTAAGGTTTAATTGCAAAATAACTTGTGTAATAATTGTATACGCTATGTTATTTATTTATTTGCTACTTTTTTCCCCGCGGAAGTGTAGTTACCCTTTAAATTTCAACATTAATGGTTAAAAAACAATCCCCTACACATGCTTTACAAGCAAACATCCTTTTCGACCAGTAATGCCCCTATTTGACATTAGTAATGAGCTTTTTTCTTCTCCACCTTTTGTGTCACAACTGCTCAATGACATTTTAGTTCTTCATTTTTCTCTCTCTCCACACTTTAGAACACTTTCCATGAGCCTTTAGAGTCCTATAGGAAGCCTTTCTATTGTTCATCCAAGATATATGTGTGATTACCCTGTCATGAATTCTGTAGCGTTTAAAATGCTTTTACAGTAGTAACGAGGTATACAACTGTCAGCTTTAACTATAGGATTTAATTTCCATTCACGCTTAGGCATTTTCAACTTTTTTCCCTACGACTAACTACTACACTCAACACGTAGAATGTCATTTTCTCGAATTGTCCCTGTTCACACTTGTACACTCAGTCCCCCTACACTCTATGCCTTAAGCCTCGTACACACGATCAGATTTTTGAACGATCTTGGGTCCGATTTTTGTTGCATGCTTGTCTCATGTGGAAAGTGAAGAGGTTACTTTCTTACGAAAATTCCCGTACGACAGAATTCTACTGCAGAAGTGATGTCATGTGTTGAATTGTTTTGTATGTGTTCTTTCGTTTCCGAGCATGCCTAGTCTTGCTCTTACAATTTTTTTTTGACGAATTAAACGAAAATCGGACGTTGTGTTGACGTAAGATAAAAATTTTATAGCCTGCACATCCAGATTTTGTCATCCGAAAATTTGTAATCGGCTGTCGAAAGCACTATATTAACAGTCCGAAAATCGGCAGATCGTTCGTCGGACGAAATTTTTCTTCCGATTTTCGTATCGTGTGTACGTGCCTTTATGCTCAAAAATGTACACAAGCTTTTTTTTTTTTTTTAGCCGATTCAGGTGTTTTTTTGGTCCTGTAGATTTCATTAGGAGGGCCTGTAAACGCCAACCATGCACGCTTTATGTCTGAAGAACTCCTCCCTTCTTATGGAATTGCTTTAATCCCATTGCCCAGCCCAGTAAACACACATCTGAATATTATACATACGTATAAAGGTTTGTATAACACCTAAAATACGCCTGAAAAAAAAACGCTTCAAAATCACCAGGAATACGCTGTGCTCAGGTGTAAATGCAGGCTTTCATAATGATTCTTTGATGTTCATAATGGTTAAATTATTACTCACCAGGTTTACAAGTCCTGATTTGCAAACAATGGATCTGTTTTTTATGTCCTAATTTAACAACAAAGTATACATCAACTTCTTCGTGTTTCAGTGCCGGTTCACACTTGTGTGATGCGGGAACGCTGCAAATATGCAGCGTGATCTCGCATCGCATCCGCACATCTGGCGGTTCACACTGCCATATGCGATACGCAGGGGGTGTCAATTAAATGTTAACGACACCCCCAGTTTGATCGCATATCGCAGTGAACCATGCGGCTGAAAAAATGCCTCATGTGCGTGTTTGGTGCGGATACAGTGCGAATTCAGCCATACAAAGTGTATGGCTGAACTCGCATCCGCACATGAGATCGCATGTAATGAAGGAGCAGTGCGCTCCGAATTACATGCGATCTCGCAATCCGCACAAATGTGAACCGGCACTAAAGAGTGACTCCACTTTTGTTGAGACAAAAAAATTCCCTCTGGGTGATCTCTGTACATTGCAGGGATCATAACAAACTTTGTTGAAAATTCATACCTTTTTTTATTCTGAAGAAATCATTGTTTGTTCCTCTGTGCCCCTGTGCTCAGTGAGTCTAATGGGAGTGGTTACATAATTATGTCTCAGCTGCTGCAGAGCACTAATGAGGAAATCTGCTGGGTCTGCATCCCTTTAGACGTGTTCCTATTGGGAGTATCTCACCAAAAATTACATTTTTGTTGCAGGAGCTGCCTCAAATCTGACTTATATCTTAGGCAGACTTCTGGGAAAATTGGTTAGTCAATCACATCAGGGGAAATCAAATGGTTAATTGTGTGCCTGACCAGTGTTTATATGTATTATTGGAGGCGCTTTTACTAGGGGAAGGCAGATGCTTGTCCCTGCTTTGCAGGAACACAGGATCCATGCCTTCCCTCCTACTAGAAGGACAATCTTCCTTGTTTACATAGGCAGACTGCCGTTCTGCCTCTCTGCTGGATGATCAGCAGGTGCAGGCAGAAAACGAGCCCGTGGTACCCTCTACTGGGCTCCTGCTGTATGTGATCACATCAAGAGTGAGCGCCCGGCGGTGCGCATGCACACCCCTACCCGGAAGAGCCGTATCACGTATATATACGTGATCCGGTGCAGAGCTGCCACCCTGCAGTAGTAAAACTGCTATGAGGAGGACCTTAAAAGAGATGTATGGCTTTTTTTCCCCAATTATACTTACCTAGGTGGATGCAGCATCGGTCTGATGCTGCATCTGTCCCCAGGCGCCTCTGCACTGAGAACAGAGCAATCGAACACTGCTGACCGCTTGGTTCAGACAGCTCCCTAAGCAGAGAGCTGCTGACTGTCAGACATAGCTCTCTGCTCTGCCCCCTCCTCGCTCATTGGAGTGCTGAGCTGTGGAGGGGCAAGGAACGGCCAGCTCAGGCTCTTTACAACTCACTGAGAGGCTGAGCCGGGTGTTAGTCCAGGCACCTGGCAGATCTTGACTTCCATTGTCATGATGACGTGGTGCCTGGACCGACATCTGTGACGTCAGCAGAGAGCAGACTTCAGACCGATGTCTTCTGAAAGCGGGTCACAGGAGTGCAATTCGTTTTCCATAGGCGATGTACGGCCAAACGAGCTTTGGCTTTACATCTCCTTTAAGCAGTCTTTTTTTTTTCTGTAAAAAAAAACCTTGTCTCTCACTCTTAAAATGCTGGATATTAAAAAGGTTCAAATGTGTCTGTGTAACATTTCTGCCGTGTGTCACTGTCATAATACAATACATATTTCTGGATAAAAAATGCCTTGTCTCTCTTTTTTGAAATGTGTTCTGATTTTTAGGACACTGGCTGTTTAACAATATTTAACATGTTTTTAGTGACTGTGGTGTTGAAACATGACCGGACGAAGGATTTTGAGCTGTGTGGGCATTAAAAGTGTTTCTTTAATATGCCAAGAAAAAAGCACTAAGCAGTTTTTTTAATGTTGAAAATAAAACAAAACCTTTCCTGACCACTGACTTTTAACTGATTTAAAGGTGAAAATTGGGGTAGATCAGTATTTTGACTTGATTTGTGACTTGACCAAAATAAATGACTTGACTTGACTTGCTTGACTTCTAGCAGGGACTCGACTTGACTTGCTTGCTTTTCGCCACAGTAACTTGGGACTTGCTTGAGACTTGAAGGTTAAGACTTGAGATTTGCTTGTGACTTGCACATGTGTGACTTACTCTCATGTCTGCCAAACGCCCTTTAAAAGAAATTTAGTCTCTGCAGAGTCTGTATGCAAGTACATTAACACATTTTTTTAATAGTAAAAAGTATATTTTTGATTTTGGTCATGTTTACTCTGTAGAAAAATAATAAAACCATTGATTTTTGTTAACCAGTTAAAAGTACCGAAACTCATTGAAACTGGGATTAAAATGCATTTTTGCTACTTTCTTAAGCATATTTTCATATTTGTAACGCCATGATGAAGCACAATGAAGGAAGTAGTAAGGAACATCAGTTTTCTTATTTTTTGCATGGTTTTACCATGAAGCTTTGGCTGGCAGCCACTGAATAAGTGCTTTCCGTTTCAGTGCATTGCATTCCAAAGTAGAGTACAGGCAGCTGCTTATTGGCTGGCTGGGTGACAACATATGACAGGACTGCACACAATGTCAACGTTACATAATAAAAGTAGATTAGCTGTGTAAGCAGACACAGGGTTAAGATCAGTCTGTCATTGCTTCATAAATTGCTCACACCTGTCACAGTGGACATTAGCAGTTGGGCATTTCACATCCTTCCCACAACAATATAGGAAGTATTTTATGGGGTCATTAAAGGGAAGGACAATGGTTACTTCTGGAATAGCTGGAATATCTGACACCAATAAATTAAATACTGTCCCACTCAGGAACAATAGCAAACACATTTACCAGCAGAGATGGGCCAAACACCCCCTGGTTCGACTCGCAAAAGAGCTCTCGAACATCGCAAAAGTTCAGACCCAACCCCGAACCCCATGGAAGTCTAGGGGAGTTCCCTTGGACTGCCTGAAAAGTGGCGCATTTGTACCCTGTATAAAACCTGCTGCAGAAAAACTGACATGACAAAAATGTAAAAAAAAATGGCGTGGGGGTCCCTCCCAAAATCCATACCAGACCCTTAGCATGCAGCCCAGCAGATCAGGAAAGGGGAGAGGCCCGAGCGAGCACTCCCCCCCCCCCCCCTCCCTCTGAACCATACCACACCCTCAATATGGCCCACTCAACTCTGCCCCCCAAACCAAAGCACCTTGTCCCCATGTTGATGGGGACAAGAGCCTCTTCCGGAAAATCCTGGGCTGTGGTTTTGGGGGTCTGTAGGTAGGGGGCTTATCGGAATCTGGAAGCCTCTTTAACAAGGGGGCCCCCAGATCCCGGCCACCTCCCTATGTGAAGGAGTATGTGGTGCATTGTACCCCCACCCATTCACCAAAAAAAGAAATGTCAAAAATAAATAAAGACAGGAGGCAGTTTTTGACAATTCTTTTATTAAAAACAATAATGTTCCCCGATGTAGATCCATCATCAATCACGATGTCTGCCGCACCGCCAAACCCAGAAAAAGAAAAAAAAAAACGCTCCGCCCACGACGAACCAACCGCCGAATGCCTGCTCTGCCGCTTGCCAGTTCCTAAATAGGTAAGGGGCAGGGCCACCGCCCCCTTGTAACATCACTGACCTACAGGTAAGCCTTTAAACCTGCACAGTTTAGAAGATATTCAAACTGCATGCAGCCGGTTATGTCCCTTCAGAGCTCCGTGCCACAGTCTGTAACTCCCCCGCCCATGCGCTAGAGTGACATCATTCCAGCGTGGCCAGTCAGACGGCGAGCAAGGAGGGAAGACCAAGTGAAGATGGAAGCGCCTGACAGCGGTGACAGCGCGGCGCAGGAGGTCTTCATTCTAAGTACTTCATAATGTGCCAGAATGCGATGCATACTAGCACATAATGCCTTTACCTTGCAAGGTTAAAAAAACAAAATGGTGCCATTTGCACACTAGGCATTAAAAACACAGCTTTTAGGAATGCTTGATGTTTTTTTTTCAGTCTCTAAACACTCGTCAATGTGAGCCTATATGTCCATGCACAGCAGGTGTTTAGAGGCAGGAGAACAAAAAACCCACTGCAGCGTGTTTAAGAGCAGCAGCGTTTTGGCAGAAAAAAAAAACACTTGACGCATCTAAACGTGCCCACGCGCACAATAACGCTAGGCATGTTTAGTGCTTGCGTGTTAATTAATTTCAATGCCCAGAATAAATTATTAATTATTGAATTAATTAAATAATAATTACATTACGTTAAATAATTCATAAATAATTGCATAAAATTATTATGATGGCCAATAATATTAAATAATGTCAAAGTGCTTGAAAAGCCTAACTGCAGCTTCTCTCTTGCCAGGAGAAAGGTTTTCAAGGGGGCTGGGCAAATGCCCAGTGCGCATGAGGCCTTATAGTGTATGTACAGCCAAGACAACTTTTTTTTAGTTTTGGATAGGGACAAACACAACAAAGCAGCGTACACAACTTTCACTGCCTTGCAAACCACAATACAAAAAACAAAAGACTACAACAGACAAGAAAAACATTGGATCACAAGGCACACACCTCCACAAGCAGTCACAGCAGGTGAGGACCTACATACAGTCGGTAATGCAAAGACTTCCAGCGGCCAATGTGTCTCACTATGCTCTCGCTCAGGCCCCACGAAACTGCCTCCGTCGCTACCCCAATCCGAAAAGAATGCGAAGCACAATCAGTGGAGCGGAGGCCCAATGCCCCTGAGCATTTACGAAACACAGACACAAACTAGAAGCGGGACAAAGCAGAGCCATCCGTGTGCCGCAATAGAAGGCCATCATGACCCTGCTGCAGCCACAAAAATTGGGACAGTGTCCGAACAGGGCACATGTCCGGACCGGGAACAGGAAAAAAACTCGAACCTTGACCCCCGGCCAACCTGATCAGTTTTGGAGTGTTGAATCCAGAAAGCCACCGCCGTCATTGCACAAAGAACATCACCACAAAGCAGGCCATCAGGTGGAGGTGCTAACAAGTTCGCCAATGCGCAACGCCCCAAAAAATGCTAAAACAAATGCTGCCTGAAACAAGGCTGTTTCATACGCAGAAAAACAAATAGAAGGAAGCACCCAAGCCAATGAGCAAAACAACTCATAGAACACCAGCCGCCTGCCTCCTACAAGTCTACGGCCCCTCCGGTACCCACGCATGGCCTGCCGCACAAGAAATCCTTAGTATGCTCATAGCGACCCAACAATTTAAAAATGAAAGCCAAACCTGCCAACTTCCGGTTCAAAGAAGACACGGACACCCGATCTTCCACATTACGGCCAAAGAAATACAGCACCAACAACCGGACATCATCCCCTGAAACAACACCCCCCACTCCACCAAAGCAAACCATTCCTCCCACACCCATGAATAAAAAAGACCAGGTAGTCTCACTCACCGAACGATAAATCAATAATGCCATCAATCCAAGGGAATCCTCCACAGCCAAATTGGACAAGGAACTCCATGTTACTCCGCACCCGGCGTCAAACATTTGGAACCTGTCCCACTGAAACAGAGAAAGAGAATTGGCCACTAAGTTGGTGCAACATGGGACATGCACAGAGTACATAAAAGCATTCAAACGCAAACAGGACAGAATCCACCACACCCAGATTATCACAATTAAAACGTACCCTCTTGTTATGGAAAAACTCACCCCATAATTCCACCACCAGCACGATGGGGAACAATTCCAAAAGGACCAAATTCCTAGCGACCCCCTCCGCTCGCCACTCCACAGGCCAACGTCCTGCATTCCAACGACCTTGAAAATATGCAAAATTGTCCCCCGATCCAGCAGCATCTGTGAAGAGTTCCACATCGCAAGCGTTGGTCACACCCTCCATCCACACTGACCTCCCGTTGTAAGTGCCCAGGACTTGTTCCCACGCTGTCAAGTCCTCTTTGTGTTCCTGGGTGAGCCGAAGGTGATGGCCTGGAGCTTGCAAACCCGCCGTTGCCATTGCTGGCCAGTGATTAAACACTCTGCCCATTGGCATAATCCTGCAGGCCAAGTTAAGATTGCCCAACAGAGACTGCAGTTGACTCAAGGTGATCTTGTTACCATGCCAGGCTAACGACATGGGCGCCTGCAGATCCACAAGTTTTACGACCCAAAAAACTAAGCACAGTGGAAGGGCCCTCTGTCTTGTCAGGGACCACAGGCACCAAAAAAACCTCTGGAAGTTATGACAAACTTTAGAATTTGCTGGGCCAATGCATAAAAAATCATCCAAGTAGTGGCTGATGGAGCAAAGGCTAGACACTTCACACACCACCCACTCCAGGAAGGTGCTGAATGTCCAAATAAGGAACAGGAAATCAAACATCCCATCAGCAGACAACGATCCACAAAATAAAATCCCTGCCAGCAGCAACCCAACAGATAAAAACTATGGGGATAATCAGGCAACAAACAAAAAGCGGCTTCCACAAAAAAAAGAGAAGCCAGCGAACCGCTGCATCAAATAAAGTATACGAAACCGAACACAAAGTTCAATAGCTTCATTGACAGAACCATCCTGCGGGTATCACAAGTGAGTTATCAGGTGGAATTTGTTAGGTTGCTATTTAGGAACCACACTCAAAGGAGAAACCATCAAAAGGGTCCCTGAAAGGACCGGTTATACGCCGCAATTCAATCTCCTTCGATAATTTCGCGGAAACCACCTCAGTGTGCAAATACACCGATTGTAAATTGTCAGCTGTGGGGGAAGGGAACCAAGCCGGCACAGAATAGAAAACCTCTCGGGAAACCCCTGTTCAAGCAGACGAACTGCCCGTCTATCCGGATACCCACCTAGAATGGGCCACATGCCTTGCCACTTTCACTGGCATCCTCCCTTTTTCCAGCAGACTCACCCGATCGCCCTTTTCCTTTATGGAAGCAACGATTGAAGGAATGGGAGCACCCGCAGCCGGAGCACTCATGCTTAAAGCGACAGGAGGATTCAAATTTGAAGGTGCCCTCGTTGAACTGTCAGCAATACCCATTCCATTTACTGGCTGGTTGTCCTGAGGCAATAAGACTGCCGGCCCCTGACTGAAACTGCGTGCTAGCCCGCGAGGAGGTCATAAGCTTCATCCAAAGACCTATGTCATTGTGATTCTCACACTTTGCGGAATCTGCCAACTGCCCACCATTGCCCTCCTTAGCGGCATCCTTAC
The DNA here is from genome assembly GCF_965119305.1 of Pelophylax lessonae. Taxonomy (NCBI): domain Eukaryota; kingdom Metazoa; phylum Chordata; class Amphibia; order Anura; family Ranidae; genus Pelophylax; species Pelophylax lessonae. Next base: position 141,618,929 of record NC_138770.1, on the reverse strand, counting down.
CATTTGAGCAGATTGAGCACCCCCTGTAGGCGTGACCTGTGCCACCAAAGTCACTTCCTCGGAACCAGCGACGTGGGCTGGTGGAGGAATGGAAAGTTCCACGAGCGACTGAACACCATCCATTGCAGCCTGCCCACCCAGCCTTCCCTCCCGCCACCGTAGCAGGGGTCGCAGAGCTCCCTGCTACCCATGCTACCATAGGTAAACTGTGCGCTGATGAAGCCTCCAAACATTGAAGGAGCTCCCGCAAACCCCCCAAACAGTGGTCCCAAAGCTGGAACACTCGCCTCAATGGACCCTGGCAACGCCGCAACCACAACCCTAAAACCGCCATCCGATGCAAACACCCCACACTCACTCACGGACACGTGTAAAACACAGGACACAGCAGCCACACTGAACTTACCAGGTTTCCCAGGATGCATCAATTCGCCAGCTGCTGGGCCCCAATCCACTGCTGACCGCACCTCACCGGCCTCCCCTTCAGAAGCGCTCAGCTCTCCTTCAGATTGATCGATCAATGCTGTCATTTACCGGCTCTTTACAATGGAGTGTTCTGCCACCCGCAGATTGGAGCAGGGCCTGCCCCCCCGGTGATGTCATCCCTGGCGCTATACCGACGAAGCCCAAAGCCATTGTCAGCAGGTTCCTGTAGAGTTCTCCCACTCCGGTGCCAAAGCCTGGAAGCCCCCTCTCTCTGCCCACTGTATGCCACTCCTGCAGCCGGATGGAAGCCAGGATCATTTGGGGGAGGGACCCAGCCGCACCAGGCCCCAGGCCGGATCCCGCTGGCAACACACTCCCCTGAGAAGCCGGCCGCCGTTCCCAGTAAGCAGTAGATGCAGGGGGAGGGGGGGATTTAGAGAGTGCAAAGGGCACTGTGGGTTCTGCCGAGGATTTCTCCTGGGGCGTCCCGGAGCCGCCCTTCTAACTCAGTCATGTTGGCCCTGCATCTAAGTTTTCAATTTACTCCGGGCCTCCCTAATACTAAAAAGACATTCTCTAGACTTAAACTGAATTGACAGTTTCTTGCGGGACTGGCTGTGTGACAGGAAGCCTCTGTACTATTTTAGAAGGACCTGGGCATATTCTCTGCGGCCCCTTCAGAGGTGGGCGCTACATCAACAAAAGTGTAGTTACTCTTTAAATTACTTTAAAATTGCTTAACTGGAGTCCAAAGTCAAATCTTATGAAGCATTTGTCAGCCGAATGTTCCAGCTTTACAACAAGCATTATCTGAGCATACTGTATATTTACTTTTTACAGGTAAAATTTCCTATATGCTATTGCTGCATTGAAGGTTTTTTTTGATTTTGTACAAGTGATAACAATTTGTGTGATTGTGTTCTGTCACAGATCATATTGTTGAAGACCATTAATAGCCTTCTGACAAAGAATTGAAAGGACTTAATGGGTGGCAATGGATGCCATGAAGTACAATAAGTGAACTAGGCATTTGAATTAATCTTTCAATACCAATTTTGCTCCATTATGAAACATTTCTTTGTCACTGAAACCCCTTTGTCAGTCTCATTCTAGTGATTTTTCAATCCACCATGTCTTTTGTCCCGTGAGACAGATATCAGTGCTGGTAGGTCTCTCCTACATGCAGTACGTTATCACAGGGGGCTGCTAACAAAGATCTGCTGGACAATGACAGAATCATGGACTGTCTATGGGGACGTGACATGCATAGAATGAGATGAAATCTGTGTGATGCTATCTCAGTGTAATATGCTCTGAAGAATAAGGTGCAGGAAACAGCTGATGTTGCTTGATGATTCCCATTAAGTCAGCTGTGTGAAAGAGCTCTCTGGAATTCTATAAGGATAAAATTGCATTTTTATTGTAGGTTTTGCTATACCTGTGCATAAACACCCATTCCTGCCAGAAATCCAGTACTGCCCTGTGAACTCTCTGAACTACTATGTCCTGTAGTACTGTCTCTCTACAGTACTACAGTACCCCTTACCCTATATTATGTTGATGAAGAGGGGGTGATGTACTGTAGTCCTCCATAGATACAGTAATATAAGGGCTACTTTACACATGCTTTGTCTCCTGAAGAGCAATTCACAGTGGACTGCCCTCCTCAGAGGGAATTTTACATGTAATGAGGAGGCATTATATAACCACCTTACTGCCTGATCTAACCCCTTATACCCACACTAGCGCACCCAGTTGAATGGGTTGCATTTAGAAGGTGGCACTGGCCTCTGAATATGATAGAGGAGATAATTTTTGCATTTTGCCTTTATAGCATAAAGGGGAGTTGCTTGGGGTCAGTAAAAACGCTGCTAAACCACGTGTTTTTACCACCTGCCAACACAAGTGTAAATGAGACTTAAAGTGTCACTAAACCCACAACATTAAAATTAATCTGCATATGCAGTAAAGCATGCTTGTTATACTGACTATGGAACCTAAGGGTTTAATCCTCTGCATTGTGTAAAAAGGTTATTTGATCCTGTCTTCTCTGATCCTCCCCTTCTTCCACTGCCCTTGATCCATCTCCTAATTAGACAGAGCCTTTGGAGTCACTCTGTATATGCTCAGTTTGTTGTATAGTGCTGGAGAGTTTTTTTTTTTCTTAGGAGGGTGCATGTGATCAGCACAGGGCCAATCAGCACTGTCCAGACAGAGTGTCAGGAGTCCTGCAGCCTCATAGGACAGTCGGAGTAGAATGAAAATTCCTCCTACAAGCTTTACCTAGATACTGATAGAAGTAATAAGACTGCTACAGTATATATTGCCAATGAGAAAGGGTATTTAGCAGTTTATATTTACTAAAATAATTGAATGGTCTTTGTACTGTGGGAGACCAGATATAGTGAATGCAGGCTCCTGGGTTTAGTAACACTTTAAGTGAACTTTTTCACCCTAGTGCAGAAAGTGTGATACTGACAGGTAAAAAAAGAGAGAAAAAATAAATAAAGTGGAATTAAACTCTAATTTTTAAAAAAATGGTGACAGGTAGTGTCTTTATGACAGAAGAAACCCTATTGCAATGTACACTGACCAACGCATGTGCCGCTTTGCACACATTTCTGGCACCTCTTGGGGGTTAATTTAATAATAAAAATAAACGGTTTTAGTTCCCACATTAAAGTGGTAGTAAAGTCATGATGTTGAATTTTACCAATAGGTAAGGATATAATAAGGCTTACCTATAGGAACAATAAATATCTCCTAAATGTACACCATTTTCACAGGCGGGGATTGCATTGGCAACTATCATCTTGGATAAAGTATTAATATTGGATTAAGTATTGCACTTCGGCTCAGCACTTCAGCGAATGCACAAAGCATACAACTGCAAGCCAACAGACAGACTACAGGTGACCTGAGTCTCAATACAACTTTTCCATCTCACATTCAGTCTACTTCTCAATCTCACCACCCTGTATTATGCAATTCCTAATTCTCCTTCTCATGTTTGCATCCTCTCTCCTAAAACTTTCTCTCCTTTACCCCTCTTCTCCGCCCCACAGCTTGTATATATCACCCTCACTCCTATCCTCACCTTTATACTGCACTCATCAACTCCTGCTGATTCTGAACCCACACACCAATAAAACCTACAGGACACTGAGATGTGTCCCCCCTCATAAATCATACTCCCATATCACCTCCCTCACCCTTCTGCTTCTCCTAACCTCTGGAGATATTTCCCCAAATCCTGGACCCCCATCAGTTACCTTTGGCAAACGTACCCATCACCCCCTATCCTCTGACATTACCCAAAATCCACACAATCTGGTTTCTATTCCCCTTCTGCCTAGAGCCAACCTCCCCTTCTCCTGCGCCCTCTGGAATGCCCGCTCTGTTTGCAACAAACTCACCTCTTTCCATGACCTATTTATCACAAACTCCTTCAACCTGCTTGCAATTACTGAGACCTGGCTTCAAGAATCTGACTCTCCTTCTCCTGCTGCCCTCTCCCAAGGTGGCCTCCTGTGGACTCATTCTCCCAGGCCTAGTGGACGGAAAGGAGGTGGGGTTTTAATTCTGCTTTCCCCTCAAAGCACTTTTCAGGTTCTTCATCCACCCCCTTCTTTGTCTCTCTCCTCATTTGAAGCTCACTGTATTAGTCTATTTTCTCCAGTTTCATTGAGAATTGCTGTGATCTATCGGCCTCCTGGACCGGTATCAGGCTTCCTTGATGACTTCTCTGCCTGGCTACCCTACTTTCTCTCTTCTGAAATTCCCACAATCATTCTTGGAGACTTCAACATCCCTGTTAATCTTAACACTCCTGCTACTTCTAAACTTTTGAGCTTAACCTCCTCTTTTGACCTAAAACAATGGACACATGCTTCTACACACTCTAATGGCAACAGCCTTGACCTCATGTTCTCCTACCTATGCACCCCTCGCAACCTCTCCAACATTCCATTCCCTCTCTCTGATCACCACCTCATTAGTTTCAGTCTCTCTTTGTCCTCCTCCTTACCTTCCAACTACCGAACAATTACCTGTAGAAACCTTCGCCATCTTAACCCTTCACTTCTTTTTTCTGTTACAGATGGTCTCTTCAACACAATCTCATCCCTTTCCTGCCCCAACATGGCCACTTCTGTCTACAACAGTTCACTGTCATCTACCCTGGATGCTTTGGCCCCCCTCACTACACACAGAATCAGGTCCCGATTGCTACAACCCTGGCAGACAGACAATATCAGAAGCCTCAAAAAACGTAGTCGCGCTCTTGAGTGTCTGTGGCATAAGACTAAGTCACAGCAAGATTTCAGCCAATATAAATCTGCCCTCCAAAAATATAGTTCCTGCCTCCACACTGCCAAACAGACCTACTTTATCACTCTCATTAACAACCTCTCACACAGTCCCCGTCAACTCTTTTCTACCTTCAACACTCTACTTTGTCCTCCATTGCTTCCACCCACTAACTTACTCACTGCCCAAGAGATTGCCAATCACTTCAAAAATAAGATTGATACAATTCGTGAAGAGATCTTTACACTACAGATATCTCCCTCACCTTACACACCTTGTCCTCCTGCACAATCAATACTTCCCTTGTTTAACCCAACTACTGTAGAGGAAGTCAATTTTTTCTAATGCCCACCTAACTTCCTGCCCCCTGGACCCTGTTCCTTCTCAAATACTACGGTCACCCTCTGACTCTATCCTACACTCTTTAACTCATATCTTCAGCCTCTCCCTCTCCACTGGCATCTTCCCCAACTCTCTAAAACATGCGCTAGTAACTCCCATATCAAAGAAAGCCTCACTAGACCCCACCAATCTTAATAACTTAAGACCCATCTCCTTACTCCCTTTTGCTTCCAAACTCCTTGAACGTTTAGTCTACAACCGCCTGAGCAAGCACCTCATTGAGAATAACCTCCTAGATCCCCTTCAGTCTGGATTTCGCCGGCAACACTCCACAGAAACTTCTCTCCTAAAACTTACAAATGACTTACTAACAGCAAAAACCAATAGTCACTACTCAATACTCTTACTCTTGGACCTCTCTGCTGCCTTTGATACTGTTGACCACCCCCTCCTTCTCAAAAAACTCAGTTTGCTCGGTCTCCGTGGCTGTGCTCTCCATTGGTTGGAATCTTACCTATCTCACCGCACTTTCAGTGTCACTCACAATTCCACTTACTCCCCTGCAACTCCTCTTACTGTTGGGGTCCCCCAAGGTTGTGTCCTTGGACCGCTACTATTCTCAATCTATACCTCCTCCCTGGGTCAGCTAATAGCCTCCCATGGCTTCCACTACCATTTCTATGCTGATGACACCCAAATCTACCTCTACCCCTCAGCTCACCCCATCAGTCTCCTCCTGCATCACTGATCTACTAACAGACATATCAGCCTGGATGTCTCACCAATTCCTCAAACTGAATCTATCTAAAACCAAGCTCATAATATTTCCTCCTCCACATGCCCCTTCCCCGGAATTCTCTGTCAAGATCAATGGAACAACTATTAGTCCTTCCACACATGCCAGGGTGTTAGGGGTAACCCTGGACTCTGCACTGTCCTTTCAGGCTCACATCCAATCCCTGTCCAAATCATGCCGCCTTAACCTCCGCAACATCGCTAGAATACGACCCTTTTTAACCAATGACACCACCAAGCTTTTAATTCACGCCCTGGTTATCTCTTGCCTCAACTATTGCAACTCCCTCCTCATTGGATTACCCTTACATGGATTATCCCCCCTTCAATCCATAATGAATGCTGCTGCAAGACTTCTCCACCTTACCAACCGTTCAGTGTCCTCCAACCCTCTCTGCCAATCCCTTCACTGGCTTCCACTCACCCAACGAATAAAATTCAAAGTGCTAACAATAGTTTACAAAGCCATCCACAACTCTGCCCCCAGCTACATCACTAACCTGATCTCAAAATATCAACCAAGTTGCTCTCTTCGGTCCTCCCAAGACCTCCTGCTCTCCAGCTCCCTTGTCACCTCTTCCCATGCTCGCCTCCAGGATTTCTCCAGAGCTTCTCCCATTCTTTGGAACTCTCTACCCCAATCTGTCCGACTGTCCCCTAATCTATCCATCTTTAGACGATCCCTGAAAACCCTTCTCTTTAAAGAAGCCTATCCGGCTTCTAACTAATACATTGTTTCACTTGCTCCATCAGCTCATCCCCCACAGCTATTGCCTTTTGTATCAATTGATCCCTTTTAGATTGTAAGCTCTACTGAGCAGGGCCCTCTGATTCCTTTTGTTCCAAATTGTAGTGTAACTGTAATGTCTGCCTTCATTTTGTTAAGCGCTGCGCAAACTGTTGCCGCTATATAAATCCTGTATAATAATAATAATTTACGGGATATTTATTTTTGCAGCAGCCGGTGACATCACTGATGCAGGCGCACTGGGCTCTGAATGGATTCTGTGCCGTGCCTGTGGTGTCATCGCAGCTTGGCTATTCATACGGCTAAAGCCCACGAACCTGGAAAGAAGACCGGGTAGAGATGGAAGCGCCAGGACCCCTGAAAGCGTGGTGCTGGTGGGCTTTGTTTTCAGGTAAGTCTGTCATAATGTGCAAGTGTGTTATGCAACTTAAGCTGCCTGGGGCCCATTTTTTTTTTTGGTGCGGTGGGTTTACTACTGCTTTAAGAATCAAAAATCACACAGCCTGGTAAGGTGTAAATTATTACATTTTTCTTCTTGGGTTTAGATGTATTTTAAAAAGAGGACCTATTAATATAATTCATATTTTTAAAACCCTAAAGTGGACTTTTTAGTAACTTTACCTAAAATAATAAACACTAATACTAAGTAATAATACTGCATGAATCAATTCCTGACTTGAAATAATATAAAGCAACAATATAATTCCACAAAAGCGCTTCCTTTTATCATTAAAAAGTCATTCTTAAGCTAGCCATACTCTGTGGGTGACCCTGTTGACACTACTCAGCTCAACAAAAGTCGATTTTTCAACCACCGTTTGTCGAAGGTGCCGGGGAGAACTATTCTTGGCTGAAAAGCACCTGCATCCAATCAGATGAAGGCGCTGTACATTTATACTGACAGCCCTGGGTACCAGCTGTCAGTATAAAATAGCTGGCACTGTAGATTCATCCATCTACACTGTTTAGCGTAAATGGGGGAGTCTTAATTTGTATGGCCAACTTTAGGCTCTGGCTAGGCAGAGATAATGTCATCAGTCTACTACAGGGAAAACTAAAAGTGTGTTAGATGCAGAAAATTACCCCCACAGCAGAGCAAATAAGCATTAATAGACTTTTTTTATGGGGAGTACTTTTACATTTTTTACAAAAAGCCACAGTCCTTTTAAGCGCATAAAAAAGGAACACCAACCATGCTAGAACCTATTCAGAGCAGAAAAACATTGCCATTACTGAGGACTTGGGAACTGTGTGGTCTGCAGAAAAAAAAATCAGGAGTTTATATCAATGAACTGTGTCACTTTTTATCTTTTTATATATTTTATATCTTTTAATATTGCCAAGTGTGGCATAAAAAAAAAACTGGAATAAACTCCTGCATTCTAAAAGTACTGTTATAAAGTCACTTTAAGGTTAACCTAATAAAACTGTGAAAAGGAGCCTGGCTCTTTACCTTGGGCCTTACAGTATTCTTAAATAGAAATAAATAAATGATATACTGTATAATTGTATCTAATGTTTAACCACTTGCCTACTGCGCACTTCCACCCCCTTCCTGCCCAGGCCAATTTTCAGCTTTCAGCGCTCTCACGCTTTGAATGACAATTGCTTGCGCGGTCATGCTACACTGTACCCATATGAAATTTTTATCATTTATTTCACATAAATAGAGCTTTCTTTTGGTGGTATTTAATAACCTCTGGATTTTTTATTTCTTACAAAAAAAAAGAAAAAAGACAGAAATTTTTTTAAAAAAAAAAAAAAGTTTTTCTTATTTTCTGTGAGTAAATTTTGAAAATAAATACATTTTTCTCCTTCACTGATGTGCGCTGATGAGGCGGCACTGATAGGCTGCACTGATGGGCACTGATGAGGTGGCACTTATGGGCACTGATGAGGAGGTACTAATATGCCGCACTGATGAGCACTGATAGGTGGCACTGATAGGCGGCACTGATGAGCACTGATAGGCGGCACTGATGAGCACTGATAGGTGGCACTGCTGGGCACTGAGAGGTGGCACTGCTGGGCACTGAGAGGCGGCACTGAAGGGCGGCACTGATGGGCACTGAGAGGCGGCACTGATGGGCACTGAGAGGCGGCACTGATGGGTGGCACTGATGTGCGGCACTGATGAGCACTGATGGGCAGCACCATCAGTGCCCACACTGATGATGAGCATGAGATGAGCAGGCACTGATGGGCACTGACTGGCAGCACTATGGGCACTGATTGTGGGCACTGGTGGGGGGCACTGACCACATTTTTTTCCCCCTCTTGTGTAATCAGGGCACTGGTGATCAGTGCCCTGATTACATTCCTGTGTGTCCCCTTACCGCCGATCGGCTCTCCTCTTCCTCACACTGCAGTCTCTGTTTACATATGAGATCATCTCTCATTGCATGGTCCGATCACGTGGTAAATGGCTGCTGTGATTGGCCATTTTCCCCGATGCGCGCTTGCGGGAGCGCGTGGGGAGCCTGTTACTGGGAAGCCGTTTAAAGACGGCCTCCCGGAAATTAGAGCCCATGCTGTAGCCGTCTTTCGGCTATAGCGCGGGCGGAAGGAGGTTAAAATTACCAGGCTAAATAAGATAAAAATTACATTTTTATTACAAACATTTTTTGTTCCCATATATTAAAAAAATCAAGAAACCATTATACACGACACGAAGGATGGGTCCTAAATAGGACGTAGGTGTCTTCTTTGCTTTGGTTGTGCAGAGGGACAACAAGAAGCAGTTGGAGTTCTCAGGGATTCTCACCCGTGCAAGGTGAGGAGTTCTGGGAGGATCCAGCGAAGAGGGAAAAGTCCTTTGAGGCTTTACCGGTATTATTAGTTCTAATGTGGGTCCCTGAATTTGGAGGCTCGAAGTGATCTTGGTTGGACTGCAGGTACTTGGACTTGAAGGAATGAATCCACCTGTGAGAGAGGGCTAAAAAGGACAGGAAGCAGCCAGCAGGTGTCCATGAGTTGTTGAGGGGGACAGGACACAGTTATGAGAGGTCTGTGGGCCATCTGGTTACTAAGACCCTGCTAGGCTATTGTGAGTCTTGTGACTTTAAACCCTGTTCAGTGAGCCGAAGTTTTGTTTTTGTGTACCAGAGTTATGGAATGTTTCAACTATTGCATACTTTGTTTTTGAAGATCAGAATGACAGAAAACAAAAAAAGAATGACAGCACTGGAGCTTATACCTTTAAATATAAGTCAGTTGCACCTTACAATATCTATCTCCACAAGTTAACACTATGTAGTAATATGTACTATGAAAGTACCTTCACTGTGACACCTGCCAACCAAATGTGCTCCTAGAGGTCCCCAAAACTGTATGCAAATATAGGCTTTCTAAAAGTCAGGATTTGCATAGAATTAGACATTAGACATGTTTTGGTGCATAGCCCTTTCATCTGAGTCCTGACAGTCAGTGGCAGCACCAGTTGTCTATAGGCCTTGCAGTTAACTCTTTCAGTGAGTTCTAAGAACTTGCTAAATATGGAAATTCCCAGCATTAATTTTTTGGACAGTTTCTTTTTTCATTGTGAACCACAATAAATGCTTAAGGGTCTTCACTCAGGCTGTCAAGGTCAGATGAGTTGAATGCCACTGACTAGTGAGGGTGCAGGCTGAGGAAAGGTCCGTCCAGACCCAAAGCATACTGCAGAAATAGGAAAAGATAGCCCAGTCTCCGCACACCTCACCCCGTCTGAGTGGTTAGCAGGTAAAAGCAGCCTCAGCTTGATTCATCAAGACCACAGCTTCAACATATTTCGCCCTGGGGGTTAATCATGTTGAAATCGTGGTCTAGATCAGTGTTTCTCAACTCCCGTCCTTAGGGCACACTAACAGGCCAGATTTTAAGTATTACCTTGGGGAGATGCAGACTAGAATACTGCAATCACTGAACAGCAAATGATATCACCTGGGATGTATTTCAGTTTTCTTGCAAACCTGGCCTGTTAGTGCGCCCTGAGGACCGAAGTTGAGAAACACTGGTCTAGATTAATCGAGCTGAGGCTGCTTTTACCTGCTAACCACTCGGGCCAAGTGAGGTGTGCAGAGGCTGGGCTATCTCTTCCTATTTCTGCTGTAAGCTTTTTTACTTTGTTATAATTCTTTCCCCTAAGTCAACACTTGTGGCCAGATCCCAAGTGGTAAATCCTATTCAAAGTAAGCTCATCAGAACGCTCCACTAATTATAAATAAATATCCACAGAAAAAAATCATAAGATAGCGATCCATATTAACCGGTTGCCGACTGCGCACAGTATATTTACTGCGGCAGTCAGCCCCGGCCAGGCAGAGTGACGTAGGTCTACATCGCTCGCCTGTCACTCCTTTTAGAGCCAATAGCGGGCGAGCGTGCGCCCGCTGAGGCGCGCGCCCGCCTCGGCTCGTTCACAGAGGAGTGCGGGCGTGTGACCGGCGGACCCGATGTCCGCCGGTCACACTACGATCGCCGGTACAGCGGGAGAAAGACAGAGCGGCTTATGTAAACAAGCCGCCTGTCATTCTCCCCTGTGTAAAAATGGAGATCAGACGGTTCTACTATGTAGAACCGTTGATCTCTGTTTTTACAATAGGAGACCTTTCCCACTACAGTTAGAATCACGCCCCTAGGACACACTTAACCCCTCCCTCTCCAATACAGTTAACCCCTTCCCTGCCAGTGTCATTTTTGCAGTAACAGTGCATATATATAGCACTGATTACTGCAGTAATGTCACTGGTACCCCCAAAAGTGTCAAAAATGTCAGTCAAGGGTCCGATCTGTCCGCCGCAATGTCGCAGTACCGCAAAAAAATCGCAGATCGCCGCCATTACTCGTTAAAAAAAAAAACCCCAAAAATGACAAAAATCTTTCCCTTTGTTAGTAAACGCGATAACTTTTGCGCAAACCGATCAAAATACGCTTTTTGCAATTTGTTTTACCAAACATATGTAGCGTAAAACAATTTGGCTGAAAATGTTAAAAAATTTTGATTTTTACATTTTTTTGGGGGGAATTTCATATAAAAAAAAGTGAAAAATATTGTTATTTTTGCAAAAATTACGCTCTTTTTTTGTTTATAGCGCATGATCAAAAAATCGCACAGGTGATCAAATACCACCAAAAGAAAGCTCTGTTTGTGGGAAAAAAAGGACGTGAAATTCGTTTAGGTACAGCGTTGCAGGACCACGCAATTGTCCGTTAAATTCACGCAGTAAAAAATCGCAAAAAACTCCCTGGTCACGAAGGGGGTAAAATCTTCCGGGGCTTAACCACTTGCCGACCGCCGCACACCGATCTACGTCGGCGGTCAGCCCCTCACAGGCAAAGTGACGTAGGGCTACGTCACTAGCTTGTGAGGGTCTAGGGAGCGAGCGCGCGCCGCCGGAGGCGCGCTCGCGCGTGGTCACAGACCCCCCCGCGCGTGTGACCAGCGGACCCGATGTCCGCCGGCCACTCTGCGATCGGCGGGGGAGAGGGAGAAAGTCAGGCAGCTTGTGTAAACAAGCTGCCTGTCATTCTCCCCTCTGTATGAGAGCTGATCATATGGATCTACTATGTAGATCCGTTGATCACTCTGCATACAGCTGAAGCCACAGCCAATCACAGTTAGAATCACGCCCCTAGGGACACACACAGCCCCTCCCTCTCAAATAAAGTTAACCCCTTCACTACCAGTGTATTTTTACAGTAACAGTGCATATATATAGCACTGATTACTGTAGAAATGTCACTGGTAACCCCAAAAGTGTCAAAAATGTCAGTCAAGGGTCCGATCTGTCCGCCCCAATGTCGCAGTACCGCAAAAAAAATCACAGATCGCCGCCATTACGCGTTAAAAAAAAAACAACAAAAATGACAAAAATTTTTCCCTTAGTCAGTAAACGCGATAACTTTTGCGCAAACCAATCAAAATACGCTTTTTGCGATTTTTTTTACCAAACATAGGTAGCATAAAACAAATTGGCCGAAAATGTTAAAAAATTTTGATTTTTACATTTTTTTGGGGGGGAATTTCATATAAATAAAAGGGAAAAATAACGGAAAATTGATATCAAATACTTACCGTAATTTTCCTTTCCTGATGGACTCCATGGCAGCATACGTTTGGGTAGGCCCCGCCTCCTCTCCTACCTCATAGGACCCCACTCCCATAAATCTTTGCTCCCTTTCAGCATCAGTGTTCTGTAACTAGCCTACTCAGGAATTGGGAGGGGACTCCTGCTGCCATGGAGTCCATCAGGAAAGGAAAATTACGGTAAGTATTTGATATCAATTTTCCGTTTTCCTGACAGACTCCATGGCAGCATACGTTTGGGAAATAACTCGCTATACACTCCCGGGTGGGAAGATGCTGAACAAAGAAACTTTAATTGGCACTGTCAACTGACAAGACTTGAACGCCAAAATTAACGGAAGATAAAGCAGCAGGTTCAAAACAATAATGGGAAAGAAAAGTATTAACAGATGACCAAGATGCTGCCTTGCAGATCACGTCAGGTGCGACGTGCTTGGAAGCTGCCCAAGACGTAGCGACGCCTCTTGTAGAGTGAGCTGTAATCGCCTCTGGAGGAGCCAAGCCCTTTGCTCTATATGCCCATTGGATAGCCTGAACGATCCACGCAGCCACTGCTCTGGAAGATGCACGCATTCCTTTCTTTTTGCCATGTAGCAGAACAAAAAGGAAATCCGATTGGCGGAAGGAGGATGTGGCCTCCAAATATTGACTTAGAGTGTTGCCCACGTCTAGAGGATGGATTGAAGAATTCTCATCAGTTCTGAAGGTGGGAAGAACTATCTCAGCATTTTCGTGGAAGACAGAGGTCACTTTTGGATTTGACCCTAGCATAGGGATAAGGACCACCCTGTCTTGAAAAAAGGTCAAAAAAGGTTCTTTGTGACCCAGATTGTGTATCTCGGAGACCCTCTTAGCAGAGGAAATGGCCACCAAAAATGCTGTTTTCAACGTAAGTTCCTTGACAGACATGGAAGCAACATCCTTTGAAGAAAAAAAGTCCAAAACTAAAGGAAGATCCCATTTTGGGAATCTTGGCCTTCTCTGAGGCCTAAGCCTGACTGCTCCCTTAAAAAATTGCTGGATCAGATGATGACTTGCCCACTGAATTCCGGTAAAGGCTGAAATGGCGGATACTTGCACCCGGAGAGAACTAACCGAGAGGGGCAGATCCAGACCAGACTGCAAGAAACTTAAAATCTGCTGAACAGTAGGTGTACCTACTGGACCTGACCCCTGGGCCTGATGACTCATGAACCTGGCCCATATCCTTTCATATACCCTGTTGGTGCTGGGCCTTCTTGAACTCATGAGAGTCGGAATCACCTCCTCTGGACATCCGAGAGCTTCCATCCTCCCCCTCTCAAAAACCAAGCCCTGAGGTGCAGCCGTGCAGGGCATGGGTGCAGAGTAGGACCCTGAGACAGAAGGTCCGGCCTGAGAGGTAGAGGGATTGGATCCCTGAAGCTCAGAAGGGACAGCAGGGGAAACCATGGCCTGTTGGGCCAGAAGGGGATTATTGCCACTATCTCTACTTCCTCCATCTTCAGTCTCCGCAGGAATTGGAGTACTATTGGCACTGGTGGAAAGACATAAGCAGACTGGAAGTTCCACCTGTCCGTGAGGGCATCCACTCCGAAAGCTTGAGGATCTCTGAATCTCGTGTAGTACTTCCGAAGCTTCCTGTTGCGTGGACTCGCAAACAGATCCACTTCGGGTGAAATCCCCAGAGACAACACCCAGTTGAACACCTCTTGGTGGAGGGACCACTCGTTGTTGTCTAGTTGGAAACGAGATAGGAAGTCTGCCTCCACATTCAACACTCCCGGGACAAAGACCGCTGAAAGATTGGCCAGATGATGCTGAGCCCATGTCATGATCGGTTTTGTTTCTTGGAGGAGAGACATACTGCGTGTTCCTCCCTGCCTCTTGACATAAGCCACTGCCGTGGTGTTGTCCATCCTTAACAGCACTGAAGCCCCCTGTGTTAGATGGTGAAAAGCCTGGAGTGCTTTGAGGGCGGCTCGAAGTTCTAGAACGTTGGACACTACTCCGTGACCTGGGAAGTTCCATCTGCCTTGTGCCACTTCGGTCAGACAGTGGGCTCCCCAACCGGTATTGCTGGCATCGGAGGTTATCGTTACCCAGGAAATCGGAGCGATTGAGTGGCAGTTGGTCAGATTTGTACGGCGTAACCACCAGGGAAGGCATCCCTTCATGAATGGAGTCAGGTGAATAACCTGTGACAAATTCTCCGTCGTCCACTGTTGGAGAAACCCCTTCTGGAAGGGTCTCAGCTTCCACATAGCCCACTTCACCATGGGCGAGGTGGCTACAAGCGTCCCTACTACCTTTAGACACTGACGAGCAGTGAGACGAGAGGCAGCGAGAGCGTGAGACACCCTGCTCTGGACTACAGGAATTTTCTCTTCTGGCAGGGAAATGGTGCACTTCACCGTGTTGAACAGTGCCCCGAGAAACACCAGCGACTGCGTAGGCACCAGATGGCTCTTTTCTAGATTCAGAATCCAACCGAATTCCTGAAGCGTAGATGTCACTTGCTCCAGATGTAAGAGTAACTGATGCTTGTCCTGGGACAGAAGGAGGAGATCGTCCAGATAATGATGCAATCTGATGCCTCTGGTCCTGATGAGAGCAACAACTGCCAGCAAGGTTTTCGAGAACGTGCGAGGCGAAGTTGAGAGCCCGAAGGGAAGACACGTAAATTGCATGTGAGCATGACCTACAGCAAACCGGAGGAACTGATGGTACTCTTTTGCCACAGGAACGTGGAAGTACGCATCTTTTAGGTCGATCGATGCCAACCAATCTCCTGGGAGAATCGAATGTTGTATGGTGACTAGGGACTTCATTTTGAACCTCTCTTGATGGATAGACCTGTTGAGATATGTGAGGTCTATTACCGGACGCCAGGTGCCGTTCTTCTTCTGGACGAGAAACAGAGGTGAATAGACTCCCAAACCTCGTTCTGCCTCGGGAACTGGCACAACAGCTCGCTGAACCAGTAAGGAGTCCACGTAGGCGAGAAGAATCTTCTTTTTTTCTGCCGAAGGAGGAAGTGAGGTTGCGACAAACCTGGGTTTGGGAACGTTGTCGAACGCCCACGAATGTCCCTGGGACACGATGTTTAACACCCAGGGATCCTGGATCGAGGCCGCCCAGACATCCCGAAATTGGAGCAACCTGGCCCCTACCGGGAAGGCCTGGACGGGCCCAACCTCAAAAGGATTTGGTGGCCTCCCGGTCACCAGACGAAGAGCCTTTAGAGCCTTTCTGGAAGGTGGATTGCCTTGACTTCCAACCCCTTCCGTAGGACTTGCCTGGTCTGTAGCTGCGTGCTTCCCTGGCATGATTGGTAGTTTGTCTTCTCGGGAAAGAGCGCTTCTGAGCGCCTGGGCGTTTATCCTGAGGGAGGAACCCAGATTTTCCACCCGTGGCCCGAGTTATGGCTGCATCCAATTTGTTCCCAAAGAGGGAAGAACCCTCAAAGGGAATTCGGCACCACGCCTGTTTGGAAGCAGCATCAGCAACCCAAGGCCTAAGCCAAAGGGCACGTTTAGCCGTAACCGAAGCCAGCATAACTCGAGCCAAAAGGCGAATGGTGTCTAGAGACGCCTCCCCCAGAAAACCCGCAGCCATCTTCAGCTCCTGGATTGGGGAGCTCTGGAGCACTTCTTCCGAAACTCCTCCAAGAGTGCCCTCGAGGGCATTAATTCAGACTTCCATGGCCTTTGAAATTGTAGCCAAAGCCAAAGCTGGCTTACAGGCCATGCCGGGAGAAAGATATACTCGTTTAAGGTCAGCGTCAATCCTCCTATCCAACGGATCCCTAAAAGAGGCTGTATCCTCCATTGGAAGGGTGACATGCTTGACCAAACGCATCACAGCTGCATCCACACTTGGGGAAGATTCCAGGTACTTCACCTTTTCTTGTTTAAATGGATACAGCTTCGCCATTTTTGTGGTCAGAGAATTTTTCCTTTCCACTTTGCTCCACTCTTCTGTAATTATAATCTCCCAGCTCCCTTAAAAATGGAAAGTCCAAGCGCTCTTTGCATAGCTGCTTGAAATATTTTCGTTGTTTTGGGGAGGAGACAGCTGGATCCTCCCATTCAAGAGCTTCTCTCACCGCCTTCACTAGAGGGGAGACATGGCTGAACTCAAATCCTGAACCGGAGTCATCTGAATCAGATTCGGACTCTGACGGAAGGATAGAAGGATGGCTGGGCTGGGAGGACTCAAAAGGATCCTGAACCAGATGATCTCTTTCCGGAGAGCGGGATGGCCCTGCAGAAGTACTCGGCTTTTGTAACTCAGCCAGAGAGTGTACCACTTCCTCAATATGATGGTCCGACTTCTCCCTTTCACCCGTAGCTTGGGCATAACAGGGTTTACACAGAGAGGAACCATCTGTTACTATGGTACCACATCCCCAGCATTTCTTCCCGTGCGGGCGATCAGAACAGCCATGATGTGTTGAACCAGAAGTTTCTCCATCACGTCCCCTACTATGGGGGGAATTGCGTCTGGACCTGGATGAGGAGTGCCGGTGATGCGACTTTGAACGTCTATCATCTCTGCGTGCGTTAGGCTGCTGATCAGACCTAGAAGAGCTAGAGATAGAAACATGTAGAGGTATATAAGAGAAAACACCGAGACATTCCCCCCCCCTTAAATGCCCAGCACATACCTGGTATGAGCGGGCTGGCCACTAGGGGGCGGAGAAGCGTCCATGGTCACAACAATAGAGGGCGAAAAAACACTCTTCCTACAGCCAGATATAAAAGACACACTTGTACCAAGAATACTTAAGAGAAGAGAGAACTGCCAAAAGATCCTTTTAAGTTGCGAATCTTACCTGAATCACGCTAGTCAGAGTCTGGGGGAGGCTGTATCAACGCTGCCGACCTTCCCACCAGCTCTGACAAACACAGACTTTAAATATGCCGCCTCGCGGCCGCCAAACGCTACCGCGCATGCGCGAGTGACGTCACGCGTCATCCCCGCGCATGCGCACCGAATCCTGTGCCCGACGGCTACCGCGCATGCGCAGAAGCGCCGCGCAACCCGGAAGCGGCGGCCGCAAACGCGGCCACGGCAAGACCGGGAGCCGTCGGGCACCGATAACAGGGGCAAAAAGCTGACTCTGAAATGTGACACCCAGCTAAAGAACCCACACTCAACCAAGCCACAGTAAGTAACCTCCTAAGACACTGACAGAAAACACTGAAGTAAAAAGAGGTCCCATAACAGGGCTTACCACCCTGCCCAGAGCAGAGAAGGGTCCCAGAGGCGCACCACCGGTCCATATCTTCGGGCAAATTTAGGCCACCCGCGGCAGCAGGGCTCTCTCGGCCAGACCCCCAAGCTCCTGCAAGGGGGTTTCTTCCATTGCCCCCTCCATACCCTGCTAATAGCCAGGGCTTAGCGGAGACTCTACGACCCCTTCTGCTCCAAGGTATAGGACTGGAATAGTAGGAACATAACACCGTATGTATGAGGAGGACGAAAAAAGAACACTGATGCTGAAAGGGAGCAAAGATTTATGGGAGTGGGGTCCTATGAGGTAGGAGAGGAGGCGGGGCCTACCCAAACGTATGCTGCCATGGAGTCTGTCAGGAAATTGCTATTTTTGCAAAATTGACGCTCTTTTTTTGTTTATAGCGCGTGATCAAAAAAATCGCACAGGTGATCAAATACCGCCAAAGAAAGCTCTGTTTGTGGGAAAAAAAGGACGCCAAATTCGTTTAGGTACAGCGTCGCACGACCGCGCAATTGTCCGTTAAAGTCACGCAGTGCCGAAACGCAAAATAGCCCCTGGTCGTTTAGCAGCCAAATCCTCCGGGGCTTAAGTGGTTAAGTGGTTAATACATAATAAGTCTTGCTACTTTTTTTTTTGGCAGATAGTGCTTTGAGGATGGTACATGCTCCGTCTACATGTTCTAGCATGTTTCCAGCTGGTAACTTTCCTTTCAGCTTTATAAGCGCAGTGTGATATTACTGCTCGGCAGGATATCGCAGTCAATGGAAGCTGCCAAAAAAGTGCTGGTCTCTGTGGAGAGTTTTGCAGGGCTGAAAATAGCACTTAAATGATTTAAAACTAATTTGTTGGTCTTAACTATAATAAAACAGGGACAAGTAAAACATTAAAGAGCTGAATACATCATGGGAACTAATTGTATATTTTACAATGCAGTTTCACTTGGCTTGGTTTAGATTTAGTTCTCAGGAAATGGGTTGTTTAGATGTCTACAATTTGTCATGTACCACAAAATCTCAAAAGAATTGAAAGCAATATGTTGACTGCTCAATGACTAACCAATATGCAAATGGAGGTGTCAATTTTAGGAGATAGACTACAGCATACTGCCCAACTGTCCCACATTTGGAACCAGATCCCCCTGTCCCTGTTCTTTATAGAATTAAAGTACAGTAAAACCTTGGTTTGAGAGTAACTTGGTTTAAGAGCACTTTGCAAGACAAGCAAAATGTTCATATCAATTTTGACTTGATATACAAGCGATGTCTTGATATACAATTAGCCTCAAGTCACAGCTGAGTATAAAAGAGAAGAGAGGCGCCTCTAAGTGTAGCAATATGATTAAATTTAATGAAGGTACAACATTTAGTAATTCACATGGTTGATGATTGGAACAGGCACATCTAAGGATGCAGGCATCCGGGGTAAAGCTGTCCACATAGACCATCTTCCGCACCGCCATCTATGTCATCCCTTCCATGCTGCCCCTCGCTTTCAGATCGCTTTACTGCAGGGTGGTCTTCCCAGTCAGGATTACAGACTGGCAGCCGGCGGTGCAGAAGATAGTCTATGTGGACAGCTTTAGCCCGGATGCCTGCATACTTAGATGTGCCTGTTTTATACATCAACCATGTGAGTTGCTAAATGTTGTACCTTCATTAAATGGAACCATATTGCTACACTTAGAGGCGCCTCTCTTCTCTATGATACTCTGTAGCTCCTGCTGGATTTTGCTTCTAATCCCCTTGTGGAAGCGGCTATTTGTGGATGGACATTTTATGGTTATATAACCTATCGCAATGCTATAATCTTTTTATATGGACTATAAACTGAAGGACTTATGAATAAATGGTTGTGGAACGAATCATCTGAGTTTCCATTATTTCTTATGGGGAAATACGCTTTGATATAAGAGTGCTTTGGATTACAAGCATGTTTCCGGAACGAATTATGCTCGCAATCCAAGGTTTTACTGTATTATAAATATCAATTAGGTAACAAAAGTGTTATACTAAACTCAACCTTTGGTCTTTTCTATATATTATTCAGTTATTTATTTTAAGGATAACCAATTATATTTTGTGTATTATTTCTTCACGGCCTGTGTAATTGGGAGCATGGCAGGAGTGTGACCTTTGAACACATACTCCTCTTTTGCATCTTGTAAAGTTGGAGGTATGGATGCAGATCCAGTCAGGTGGATGTTGAAACCTAAGGATCAAAAAACCAAGTACACAGAACGGTTGTCTAGGTGTAGTGCACAGGTAAACTTGACAATCACTTGTTAATCTACAGTGTTGTGTGAAATGTTATAGCATTCTTTGGGTTAGTCTAATCAATAATAAATGTCTGGAGCAAAGTGTGAGAGTGTACTATACATGGAATATACTATACATGGGCTTGATATATGGCCTTGATTTTGCACACTGCACAGGAACATTGAAGTCCGAACAGAATGCTAATTTAAAAAAATAGTTAGTGTGCTAGTGTAAATAGTTTTTTTGGTAGTGTAGGAAAATTGTTTGGCTTGGCTGGCAGCCAAGTCTGTGTTTTGAATCTGGGTCAAGGTGAGTGACTCAGGAAGGCTGGAATGACTCATCAGGCAGCACCTCTGTTAACTCCTCCTACTTGGTGGAACCTCAGAGAAGTTTCCAGAAGAATGGGAGGGAAGTTAGGAGGAGCTGCCTGGAGTATTCCTGAAGACCCCAGCCAAACCCTGAAATTACTGGAGGAGGGCAAGAACCTCATATAAACTCAGGGTCAGCTCAGCAGGGTCAGTGTGGACTTTGGGTGGAAACTGGAGATGGATTTCTGAGGAGGCTGACGAAGGCCCTTGAGGGTCACCCCCTGGTCTGAGGGGTGACCTCAGGCCTGGGACTCGGGTGCAGGAAGGATCCTCTGACAACACAAGGCAGAGTCTGGTTCAGTGGCACGGGAGCAGGTGTGAGGACAGCAGGAGCCAGCGAGCACATCCAGGAGATCTCCAGGGAGAAGACAGCCAGGAGGCTGGTGAGTGAGACAGTGGGGAGGGAGGACTGAGGAGACAGCCTGAGAGGACTGAGGAGTGGCAGTCTGGGATGGTTGTAGAGTCAGTCTGGGAGGACTGTTGGACTCTGGACTAGCTAGGAGGGCTAGTGAAAGGGGCATCTGCATCCAAGTGGGCTGGCAGTGCCTGAAGAGCTGGTTCTGGGATTAGTAGTCACGGGAAGGTACCTGGACACTGGGACTTTTTCTACACACCAAAGGGGCCCACAATCCCTGCCTGTAAAGGGCCTTTACATTTCAAAAAAGTTATAAATTGATTTGCATTTTATTGAATGAAATAAGTATTTGACCCCTTTGCAAAACATGACTTAGTACTTGGTGGCAAAACCCTTGTTGGCAATCACAGAGGTCAGATGTTCCTTGTAGTTGGCCACCAGGTTTGCGCCCATATCAGCAGGGATTTTGTCCCACTCCTCTTTGCAGATCCTCTCCAAGTCATTAAGGTTTTGCGGCTGACGTTTGATAACTCGAATCTTCAGCTCCCTCCGTATATTTTCTATGGGATTAAGGTCTGGACGTGGCCTTGGCTGTGCGTTTTGGGTCATTGTCATGCTGGAATAGCCATCCACTAACCCATTTTCAGTGCCCTGTCTGAGGGAAGGAGGTTCTCACCAACAATTTGTTGGTACATGGACATCCATCGTTTCTTTGATGCTGTGAAGTTGTCCTGTCTGCTTAGCAGAAAAACACCCCCCAAAGCTTAATGTTTCTAGCTCCATGTTTGAAGGTTGGGATGGTGTTCTTGGGGTCATAGGCAACATTCCTCCTCCTCCAAACGCGACAAGTTGAGTTGATGCCAAAGAGCTTGATTCTGGTCTCATCTGCCCACAACACTTTCACCCAGTTCTCCTCTGAATCATTTAGATGTTCATTAGCAAACTTCAGACGGACCTGTACATGTGCTTTCTTGAGCAGTGGGACCATGAGGGCACTGCAGGATTTCAGTCCTTCACGGTGTATTGTGTTACCAATTGTTTTCTTGGCGACTATGGTGCCAGCTGCCTTGAGATTATTGACAAGATTCTCCTGTGTAGTTCTGGGCTGATTCCTCACCATTCTCATGATCACTGAAACTCCACCAGGTGAGATATTGCATGGAGCCCCAGACTGAGGGAGATTGACAGTTATTTTGTGTTTTTTCCATTTGCGAAAAATTGCACCAACTGTTGTCACCCCCTCACCAAGCTGCTTAAAGCGGTGTTCCACCCTGGGACATTTTTTTTTAATAAAAATACCCCCCGGACAGTCAGCGCTAGTGCATTCCACAATGGCTAGCCTCTGATCTGTCCCGGGTTGCACTTACCTGCAAGAAGAAATACTTACCTTGCAAATGTATTGTCCAGCGCTGCCATCTCAGGTGTGGGCAGCTTGAAGCCAGCGCGATCCTCTTCCGTGTTCTCTTCCGTCTTCTTCGGTCTCACGATGCACTGCACCGGCCCCGCCGTCACTTCCGGTGTTGCAGCGTCATCCCTGCACAGCTTCTGGGCATGCCCAAAAGCTGTTTAGCAAGGTATGACGGCACCTGCACCGGAACTGACGTCAGGGCCGGTGCAGGCGCATTGATTCCTGGGAGCGATGACGTTCAGCTCCCGGGAATCATTGCAAAGCCAGGAAGTGACGAATCGCCGTGGCCGCCGAGGGGAGAAAGAGGAAGTAAGGTAAGTATATTATCTTCTAAACCATGTAAGTAAAAAAAATAAAAAATTGCGATTATCCATTTGTTTTTCAGGTGACCCGAAGCGAGAAGATGGAGGTAAGTTTAATTTTAGGGTGGAACTCCGCTTTAACCATGGTCTTGTAGCCCATTCCAGCCTTGTGTAGGCCTACAATCTTGTCCCTGACTTCCTTGGACAGCTCTTTGGTCTTGGCCATGGTGGAGAGATTGGAATCTGATTGATTGATTGATTGCTTCTGTGAAAGGCCCCTTTCACACAAGCTTTCCAGGTCTGCCTGTCAGTTTTTCAGACAGGCCCGATTGATAGGACGCTCCATGCACCTCTATGGAGCAGCAGATATCAGCGGTGACATGTCTGCTGACACCCGCTGCTATCCGATCCTGTCTGTGAAATCCAGAGGGATGGTTACCCTATTTTCCATCCACCTGGAGGGCTGGATCAGATAAAAACGGACAGGCGGTCTGTTTTCATCCGATCTCCTGTAGAGGAGAGCTGGGATCTGACAGGTCTGTCTCAGCACAGTGAGTGGAGATGGACCTGTCATCCGCCTGCTCAGTGGGGATTGGCGGAACTATCCCTGCTAAGCAAAACCGAGTCTGCCAGACGGAAAGCCCGTGTGAAAGGACCCCAAATGTGTTTTTTTTTACATGTAACAAGCTGAGATTAGGAGCGCTCCCTTAGGGCTGGGTTTACACTGCAGCATTAAGCGGCTCACAGCAGGGGTCTGGTGCACCCCTGTTCATGGCTTCAGGTCCAATTTCAGTCTGAAATTTTGCCTGAATTCGGACCACAAACGAACCAGAAGACGCACAGGACTCCTGTGCAATTCGCACCGGAGCCGCTCAGGAGATATGTAAACTGGAACCATAGAGAGCCAGCGCAATCTCCTGACATGGGAATCGGATTGGGAGAAACCCACATCCAATTCGCAATAGTGTGAACCCAAGCTTAAGAGAGTGCTCCTAATCTCAGCTCTTTACCTGTATAGAAATACACATGGGAGCCTGAAATATTGCTGATTGATAGGGGATCAAATACTTATTTCACTTATTAAAATGCAAATCAATTTATACATTTTTTTAAATAGGTTTTCTGGATATGTTAGTTGTTTTTCTGTCTCTCACTGTTAAAATAAACCTACTATTACATTTATAGACTGATCATTTCTTTGTCAGTAGGCAAACGTACAAAATCAGCAGGGGATCAAATACTTGTTTCCCTCACTGTATCTTGTCACCAGGATTGAGCCCAGTTGAAAACAATCAGGATTTGATTGAGAGCCGTTGTTCTTAGTAAACACAAGTCATAAATTGTGGAACAACTGTGTACCAATGCAGGTTTGCAATAATATTCCTCAAGAGGCACTATTTTTAATGTACTGTATTGGTAGATTTAAAGTCTTACTGAACTTTCAGTTTAAATCAGCTAAATACCTTTCAGGTGCATCAAAACATCAAAAACTGTCCACTGCTAGCATGCTGTAGGAAAAACTCTTGCTTTCTGTTATATACAGTAACTAATAATAAAATCATAAGTTAACCACTTAAGCCCCGGAAGATTTTACCCCCTTCCTGACCAGGGGTTTTTTTGTGATTTTTTACTGCGTGATTTTAACAGACAATTGCGTGGTCGTGCGATGCTGTACCTAAACGAATTTGACGTCCTTTTTTTCCCACAAACACAGCTTTATTTTGGTGGTATTTGATCACCTGTGCGATTTTTACTTTTTGCGCTATAAACAAAAAAAGAGCGTAAATTTTGCAAAAACAACAATATTTTTCACATTTTTTTATATGAAATTCCCCTCCCCCCCAAAAAATGTAAAAATCAAAATTTTTTAACATTTTTGGCCAATTTGTTTTCTGCTACATATGTTTGGTAAAAAAAAAATCGCAAAAAGCGTATTTTGATTGGTTTGCGCAAAAGTTATCGCGTTTACTAACAAAGGGAAAGATTTTTGTCATTTTTGTTGTTTTTTTTTTTTAACGCGTAATGGCGGCGATCTGCGATTTTTTTTGCGGTGCTGCGACATTGCGGCGGACAGATCGGACCCTTGACTGACATTTTTGACACATTTGGGGTTACCAGTGACATTTCTACAGTAATCAGTGCTATACATATGCACTGTTACTGTAAAATTACACTGGCAGTGAAGGGGTTAACTTTTTTTGAGAGGGAGGGGGGGTGTGTGTCCCTAGGGGCATGATTCTAACTGTGATTGGCTGTGGCTTGAGGTGTAGGAACAGTGATCAACGGTCCTACATAGTAGAACCGTATGATCACTGTTTCTACACAGGGGAGAATGACAGGAGGCTTGTTTACATCAGCCGCCTGCCTTTCTACCTCTGCACCGACGATCGCCGAGTGACCGGCGGACATCGGGTCCACCGGTCACACGCACTGACTTGCTGGCGAACGAGCCGGGGTGGGAGCGCGCCTCCGCTGTCGCGCGCTCGCCCGCTATTGGCTCCCAAGCAAGTGACAGGCTAGTGACGTATATATACGTCACTTTGCCTGGCCGGGGCTGACTGCCGACGTATATAGTCGTGCGGCGGATGCTAACCGGTTAAAACAATGATTTAAAACAAACATATTCACTATAATAAAGCCAAACTGAAAATGAAGGTGGTTGTAAAGGTTTAGGTTTTTATCTTAATGCATTATCTGCATTAAGATAAAAAAAGTTTCCATGATCAGCTCCCCTACAGGCAGCCCCTCCCAAATATTACCTAGCCTGATCTTGATTTAGCGCTGTGCCCAAGAGTAGCGACCTTACTCTCTCTCTCTCTCTTCACAGGACAGGGAGGAAGCAGCGTGAGCCATGAGCTCCTGCTGATTTCAATCAAATTCTTTGTGGAAGGAGCAGGGGGCAGAGCCGAGCCCCTCTGTGTGCCAATAGAAGCACATGATCCAGCTTGGAATTAAACCCGCACTTCTACCCCCAAAGCCCACACTTCTGCTTATCTGATGTGCATACTTTTTCCAGGTCAGGTACTCCATGGGTCAGCATAAAAAAACAGGCAAATAACATTTCCTGAAGCTGTTCAACAGCTCCTGCATTTTTACCCCATGGCTGGAAGTAGAAGACTCCACCTCTGCTCCACCTTCTTCCCAGTTTCAGCTGACCCACCAGCCAGCAGAGTTTGGCCACACCCCCTTCCTGCTCAAGACCTCCTCAGCCTTGGGAGATATTGCACAGCTGAGAGTCCCCGCCACCTGCAAGCCTCAGTGTGCCGTGTGTCAGGGCACTGCAAACTGAAACACTTCAGCCAGGAGAGAAAATCAAAGTCAGACCTTGCTGACCCGATGACAGAGATGGGGGTTAACCCAAGCACCCCCCTGGAGCCACCCCTGAATTAGGGTGTGCATGGACATGCCTATGTTGGTGACAGACAGCCTAGTCTTAGTATTTCAAAAACTGCTGATCTACTGTGATTTTTTCACACAACCATCTCAAGGAAAATGCCTTGTTAACATCAAGAGGGCAGAGGAGAATGGGCAGACTGGTTGGAGATGATAGAAGGGCAACAGTAACTCAAATAACCACTCATTGCAACCAAGGTATGCAGAATACCAGCTCTGAATTCACAACACATCGAAACATGAAGCAGATAGGCTACAGCCACAGAAGACCACACCGGGTGCCACTTCTGCCAGCTAAGAACAGGAAACTGAGGCTACAATTAACACAGGCTCAACAAAATTGGACAATAGAAGATTGGAAAACTGTTGCCTGGTCTGATGAATCTCAATTTCAGCTGCGACATTCAGATGGTAGGGTCAGAATTGGGCATAAACAACATGAAAGCATGGATCCATCCTGCCTTGTATCAGAGGTTCAGGCTGCTGGTGGTGGTGTAATGATGTGGGGGATAGTTTCTTGGCACACTTTGAGCCCCTTAGTACCATTTGAGCATTGTTTAAACGCCACAGCCTATGTGAGTAAGGTTGCTGACCAAGTCTATACCTTTATGACTTCAGCGTACCCATCTTCTGATGGCTCCTTCCAGCAGGATAATGCACCATGTCACAAAGCTCAAAACATCTCACTACTGGTTTCTTGAACATGGCAATGAGTTCACTGTACTCCAATTGCCTCCACACTCACCAGATCTCATCCTAATAGAGCGCAATTTGGGATTTGTTGAAACGGGGGATTTGCATCATTGATGTGCTGCTGACAAATCTGCAGCAACTTTGTGATGCTATCATATCGTCAATATGGACCTAAATCTCTGAGGGACAACATCTTGTTGAATATGTGCCACAAGAAGTAAGGCAGTTCTGAAGGCAAAAGGGGGTCCAACATGGTACTAGCCAGGTATACTGAATAAAGTGGCCAGTGAGTGTATATCCCAAAGGAAAAATGTACAAAATGATAACAGCCCCATGCACCATTGAATCTTCATGTGACAACAATCTTCAGAAAGTGCAACAAATTTCTTCCATGTGCAAAAGGAATTCACATTTTATGCCCAATGAAAACAGCACCGATCTGCCCACCACCTGGCTCCTCTCTGGGTGCCCTCTCACCTGGTTTGATAGACCCCACTAACACCAGAAGGTCAAACTCGCTTTTTAGTATTAAGATGTATCACAGCTTGCATCCAGGGCCATTCTTCATACTGATCATCAATCTCTCCAATATACTGTAGATGTCATAGAAAAGAAAAGGCAAGATAATGCAGACCACAGACCACAAAACTTGTGAAAATACACTCACATGGAAGGAAGGGTAAAGGGGATTTTTCAGTATACAAAAAAGCCTCAGCAAGATGGCATCCTAGCTCCACCCTAGATAATGAAGTCACTGCCCATCTGGCTCACATCGTCCAATAAGCTTTCTCAAAAAAACTTTTAAGAAACAAATATATATTTGGTTGTCAGTTGTCAGACCCGTAATGCAATGCTTGGCACCTCAGTGGGCAGTTGTCTGAACCATAATGCAATGCTTGGCACCTCAGTGGCCAGTTTTCAGGCCCATAATGCAATGCTTGGCACATCAGTGGCCAGTTATCAGGTCCATAATGCAATGCTTGGCACCTCAGTGGCCAATTGTCAGGCCCATAATGCAATGTTTGACACCTCAGTGGCAAGTTGTCAGGCCCATAATGCAATTCTTGGCACCTCAGTGGCTAGTTATTAGAACCATACTGCAATACTTGGCACCTTAGTAGCCAGTTTTCAGGCCTGTAATGCAATGCTTGGCACATCAGTGGCCAGTTTTCAGGCCCGTAATGCACCTCAGTGGCCAGTTGTCAGGCCTGTAATGCACCTCAGTGGCCAGTTGTCAGGCCTGTAATGCAATGCTTGGCGCCTTAGTGGCCAAATGTCAGGCCCGTAATAAAATGCTTGGCACCTCAGTGGCCAATTATCCGGCCTGAGTGCTGTCAAAGAGGTTTGTGAGGAGTATGCTGAAACCTGTACCTGTATTTTTCTTTCAGTAACACACAGTATGCACAGGAATTAAGAGGACCAGTGATCATGGATTGGGGCAGCATGGGAACATGGGGTAGATAAACACAGTCCTATTCAAAGTTGTATAAATGACTCGAAACCCATACTTGAGTAAAAGTACAAGTGCTCGATCAAAAAGTGACTTGAGTAGAAGTGGAAGTTTGTTTTTTACATTTTGCTACTCAAGTACTGAAAGTAAAAGTACCAGTAGTTTTGAAAAAAAAATTGCTACTCAAGTACTGAAAGTAAAAGTACAAGTACTGTGTTATGTAGTTATTAAAGAAAGAAGTCAAAAGTTTGAACATCATATTGTTTTTTTATTATTTCAAATGCAGCTTTTATTTATACATAGAGTAGCATTTCTTTTCGTATGCGCTGATAATACACATGTTTTGAGCTTCATGAAACCCCTGCCATGGCCTGTTCTGGCAGTGGTAATTTTTATAATAGTAACGAGTAACTATGCAGCACAAAAAAAAATTATCGGAGTAGAAGTATTGAAATCATTGAAAAAATGTAGTGAAGTAAAAGTGGAAGTAGGAGAAAAAAATTCTACTCTAGGAAAGTACAGATACCGCCTTTCGGTACTTAAGTACAGTAGTGAAGTAGTTCTATTTAGTTACTATACATCTCTGGTCCTATTATAGTGCCTGCAAAACAGCAAAACTGTTTGCTCAATTTGAGTGTAGCACCCTCTAGCTAGTGTGCTAGGTGTAAATACAATTAACTGTTAGCGAAGGAAAATTTGGCTTGGCTGAGAGCCAGGCCTGGGTTGTGAATCTGGGGCAGGGTTTAGTGACTCAGGGGCTGGATGACTCATTTGGCAGCTCTCTCTGACACTTCCCTCTGGTCTGGAAGTTGGTAGGAAATTCTAGAATTGGAGAGTGGGAGTAAGGAGGAGCTGTCAGGCATATTTATGAGGACCTCAACCAATTCCCAGCAAAAAGGGGCTGGAAGGGGGCAGGCCACTCCATAAATAGACATTGGCCGTTCCAGTAGGTTCAGTCAGGTGAAATATGGAAATGGAGTGCTGAGGAGGCTGTTGTGGCCCTTGAGGGTGCCCCTAAGTCTGCGGGGGGGGGGGTGACTTCAGGCCTGGGGCTCAAGTGCTGGAAGGATCCACCAAAACACACGGAGGAAACCTTTCCTGAAGGCCCTGGAGCAAAGAGAGGACAGCAGGAGCAGGTCAGCATGTCTGGGAGATCTGTTGAGAGTCAGCCGGGTGGGCTGGTGGGTGTCAGTCTGGAGGACTGTGAAGAGAGTGTTAGTCTGGAGAACTGTGGGGAGAAGTTAGCCTGGAGGGCTAGTGAAAGGGGCTGCTGCAGCCAGCTGGCATTGCCTGAAGAGTTGGTGCTGGGATCAATGACCACAGAGAGGAAGTGCTGGGACAATGTGGGCTGTCACCCCATCTGTACTTCAAGTATAGGGGCTATGAGTCCCTGCCTGTAATAGGCCTTTGCTACAAGATAAATACTACAGGGTGACATAGCTGGGTTCTGCAAGCACGTGTGTGCTGGAGGAAGAAGAGGAGCTGTATATATAGACTGCATAAAGGAAGCGGTTTCCCTTGATTAGGGTATTCCTGAGGCTTACTCCCTGTTAGCCCCAACCATATACTTAACCTAAACAAAATACCAGTGGGCCATTTATTAACAAATAACCAAAATAACCAAAACACATTTTAACATAACCATAAATATTCCAGTACCATAAATAAGTTGTTGGTCTTGGGAGGCACAAGATTCCAATTAACCTGGTATCAGCGTAATCCGTTAAACGGTCCCCAGCCGCGCAACACCAGCTCAGGGACAACCCACTTGACCACTGATACCTCCTACCACTTCCCGTTAATATCCACTATTAACCGGGATACCAGAGGGCTCCATACCTAGATGGGTCACCCTAAACACTTTGTTACCAACACTGTTTTTTACCGCCTCCAAAGACCCCCAACCGCCAACACCAATTATATGAACGAAACAAAACCCCTTCAGCCTCAAAGCGTCCCCTAAAACATGCACCGCAAACAATCCTCAACAAACAGGGCGGGAGGGTGGGGATCCTTTCTTCTTGCTGCCTCGAGGAATGTGCTGGAAAGACCGTAAGTCCCCCCCACTTACCATACTGTAGACCCCACCTACTAAGTGAACTGCCCAATCCGTGACCTGACCTACATGGCCTGATGACATTAACCCCTAAACTGCCCGTGGCCCAGTAAACCCCCTCATGAGGCCCTTCGCTTATTTTTTTTTTTTTTGCTTCGGGCCTTACTGAAGTTCTGTTCTGAAGTCGAATGGGCATTTCATAATTTCCCATCCCTATTCAAGTTTTTAACCTCTCAATAAACAATAAAACCAAAGTCACGGACTGTTTTCTGACTCTGAGTGCCTGCGGAAATTCGGTGTGCTTGGCTGTGCAGTATACTTGTGGGGTAGGGGGTGCTCTACATGAGCAAATTGCAGGTTCACTTAAAATGTGTATTTTCCTTTAATAGCACCAGTGGACAAAATGGAATAAAGAAATGTTCTTGATTTAAAAATCAGATGGCGCAGAGGCCACTGCTATAAATCTGATTATACCATGTACTCTGCAATGTGCCAACAGTGGAATTTTCAGTAAACTCTGGCATACACGAAGCCCAAAGAGAAACAAAATACATTCCCTGATTGCCAATCAGCATTGACCCCTAAAAAGAAGATGTAATTATGCCCTGCAATTTAGCAAATGTGTCTCATGTGCATAATTAGTTTATTCTCATCTAAGTCCAGACTATGTTGACAAACAGCTGAGAGGCCAAAACACGTGGATGGCAATTGCTTTATTGGCGTCATGCCTTGCTGGAAAATTTCAGCTGCTTTGACTGCATCAGAGAAGCAGCACATCTCGTTCTATGATCTAACAACATGTTTGAGGTCACATCTCCACTTCCTATGTAAAGGAATATTTTCCACAGTGTATAGGTTAGGATGAATTGACTTGGAGAAGTACAATTGGTCTTTAAAGTGGTTGTAACCCCTTACACATATTCAGTGAAGTGACTGGCCTCAGGTGATACACTGAGATTAAACAAATCCTCCTACATAAATTGTACCTGTTAATCTCTAGTCTTCTCTTCTATATATAGTACTGCCCCCTAGAGGGCTGCTGCATATTACACTTTAGGGATTCCCCTGGGTTACCCGTAGCAACTGTTTGCAGAAAACTTAACACTTTAAGTTCTTGGCTCAGTCAAAGATCAGTCCAGGGGATGTTGTTTTTGTGGTTTTAATTATATTGGGATGGGAGAAGGAATGAGTCAGATACTCCAACTGTTAACTATTCACAATGCTGAGGACTTTTAACTTGAGAATGCGGCAAGGCCACTACTTCATCCTGCGAATGAAGAGGTAAGTGTTCCTATATTATTTCTCTTCAGGGCACTCCCCTAGTACCCCCTTTCTCTCTGGGCTAGCTGACACCCGTCCACTGACTCTACACTCCGGAGTGGTCCCCTTCCTGGGCTAACCCCTGGGCTAACCCCTGGGCATGTTCCTCTGTACTCATGACACTGTTTTTCCGATTCTCCAATGCCCTAACTCCAGTAGTCAGCTCTCCTGGACCTCTGGGTCAGCCTCACACCACCGGTACACCAGGCCAACTGCCTGTGACCACCACCCACTGTTGCAGAAGAAGAGGCAGCTGCCACCCTCCTTCTGGGACCTGACTTTCCGCCCAAAGACCTCTACCTCATGTGCCCGTGGCTTTTTATACCCTGTCCCATAATGCACCACTGTCTGTGCCAACCCCTGGGACAGTACAAAAAGCCTGTGTGTCATTGGTCAGGTTTTCTCCAGCATCCAACGTGCCTCCCCATTGGATCAGCTGGGGACACTCCCTGAGACCTGATGAATTACACACTGGGCACACTGAGTAGACCTAACTACCAATCCTGCTCCCTGATAAGCAGTTTGCACAAATATTTTGCCTGCTGCTCTTCTGATAAGCAGAGAGAGAGACAAAACTACACTCTCTTACCTAGCACCTGACTAGGAGGGTGCTACATCTACATCTGTTCAAAGTGATGAACATATAAAGCTCGCCTGAGAGTTTGGAAAATAGGGGGAGGAGAACTGAAATTACACTCTGCTGAGCTCAGTGAGGAGAGCTCTGAGTGCCAATTGGAAGGAAGGTACACACCCCACTTCACACAGCACAGAGGAACAGAGCTGAGACTTTCAGTCACAGGCTGTGTGCTGGAGCTCCCTCCCCTGTCACATTTTTTCTCTTGGTGTCAGTAAAACTTGTCAGAAGTTCTCTCTGGAGAGGAGACATTTAAGAGTTAGCATTGCTATCAGCAGGGAGCCTCGACAGTTTGAAAAACTATTAGATGGGCAACTTAAAAACCACAACATATTTTGACAGCAAACACACTCATCATAGGTTGAACTGGATAGACTGGCTTCTTTTTTGAACCTCACAAACTATGTAACTATGTTTAATTTCTGCTGATATCAGAGTGATGAAGCGCAGGCAGAAACTACACTTAGTGCTCTTGAGACAAGTACACACTTTAGAGAGATGTGCTTTGTTCATATTTCATGTTTGAGGGTTACAACCACTTTAAATTAATTATCTCATGAGTCTATGTTGTATTTAAAGCATCACCTTTTAAAATTGATACAAATTATGCCCTGCAAAAGAATATATATTGCCCATTCGTACAATCTTGCAGCACAATGGTGCCTGACAGAACCTTCATATCTGACACACTTCAAGGATGGTAGTCAGAGGAGCAACAGTTCATTTACTCTTAGTTGGCCCATATGCCTACTAACAGGGAATATACTTACCTGACCACAGGGCAGCCCAGACAGTGGCTTAGTGGTTAGCACTCCTGCCTGGCAGTGCTGGGGTTGTTGGAATCCCAACCATGACACTACCTGCATGGCGTTTGCATGTTCTCCACTTGAGTGGAGCCAAAGACTTTATTGTAGGTAAATTGGCCCTAGTATTTGAACTAATATGAGTTAGGAGCCTTAGATTGTAAGCTCCTTGAGTAAGGTGACCAGATTTTTAAAATGAAATCCTGGACATATTTTTATTTTGTATTGGCAAATGGAACAGGACTGCATAATACACAGAGCGCTGGGCACAGGACTGAATAATACACAGAGCGCTGGGTACAGGACTGCATAATACACAGAGTGCTGGGCACAGGGCTACATAATACACTGAGCACTGGGTACAGGACTGCACAATACACAGAACACTGGGCACAGGACTACATAATACACAGAGCGCTGGGCACAGGGCTACATAATACACAGAGTGCTGGGCACAGGACTACATAATACAAATAGCGCTAAGCACAGGACTACACAATATACAGAGCGCTGGATACAACACCGCATAATACACAGAACACTGGGCACAGGACTGCATAATACACAGAGCGCTGGGTACAACACCGCATAATACACAGAACACTGGGCATAGGACTACATAATACACAGAGATCAGGGCTACATAATACACAGAGCACTGGCCACAGGACTACATAATACACAGAGCGCTGGACATAGGACTACATAATACACAGAGCACAGGACTACATAATACACAGAGCTCTGGGCACAGGACTACATAATACACAGAGCACAGGACTACATAATACACAGAGCGCTGGGCACAGGACTTCATAATACACAGAGCGCTGGGCACAGGACTGCATAATACACAGAGCGATGGGTACAACACCGCATAATACACAGAACACTGGGCATAGGACTACATAATACACAGAGCACAGGGCTACATAATACACAGAGCACTGGCCACAGGACTACATAATACACAGAGCGCTGGGCATAGGACTGCATAATACACAGAGCAATGTGCACAGGACTAAATAATATACAGGAGGGTCTTAGGCATAGAGTACAGGGTTCAGAGGTTTGCTGTGCACAGAGGACACTTCTGCCCCCACATCCATAGCTCACCTCTGCACCCTTCTCTCACAGATTATCTCTGCAGCCACCTCTTAGCCCTTCCCCCACAGCAGCTAAACTCTCCATCTCTTCATGCAGCTGCATCAGGCCTGACCCCTGCTGCCCCACTGCCCTCAGCTGTGTACAAACAAACCCCCCCATCTACTCACCTCCCGGTCTCAGCCCTCCACACAGTCAATTGTTGGCTCTGCCTCTCCTCTACTGAACAGCAGCAGGGGCGGCAGTGAAATGGTCCAGCAGGAGGCGTCTGTATCTGAGCCACCAGACTTTTTCTCAGCCAGCATGGGATGCCCTGTATATGTTAATCCGGCCCTGAATCCGGGGACAAAACTTGGGACGGACTTTGACCAGGGACAGTGTCCTCAATACGGGGGCTGTCCTCATAAAACGGGGATGTCTGGTCACCCTATCCTTGAGGGCAGGGTCTGATGGCAATGTACAATACATACAGTATGACTATATATAAAGTGCTGTGAAAATTGTTGAAGTTGTTTAAATAGCTATAATAAGTGATTTAACAAGTGGAACTCTACAGATGCAAGAATTCAAGTGGAAAGAGCATACACAGCCTGGTGGAGTTGGCTGAAGAAAAATGAGTATGGGGCTTAGCCTTTCAGTGGTCATACAACTAGCAGTCACAAATTTGTGAAAATGCCACTTAGGCCTGGGCTGGTGTAGCAAAGGTATATTAGTTTATCTAAAAACCAACGTAATATATTGCAGCTTATGAATCCTCAGATGTGGTGGCCTTATTTTTTAGGTTTAATTTTTCTTAATTTTTACATGCCCATCCTCCCAGTAAGTTTTTGTTTTTGTTAACTCCCTTCCTTAACAGATAAAGCTTTCCAGAAAAAGTAGTATTAAGGGATGACAGACACTGCACACCACTAGCTCAACAGGTGGAGATGAGTGTGAACTCCTTCTAAGCCACTACCCTCCGATTTATTTTGCCTTGCCCACCGGGACGTAGTCATAGAGAGCAGGCTGAGTTCCCAGCAAGCTAGGGAAACGACCACAGTGTGTTCTTCTGCTTAGTGTGGTCAGTTTTCTAATAGCAAAGCAGAAGGACTGGCAAGAACACCAGGGTTTTTAACATAAAGGAAACAATACAAAGAGAACAGGATACTTTTTTATACAAGTCATGGTACAGCAGGCACATATAAGGAATACGAAATGTTGGGTTTACATACTCTTTAACCACTTTACCACTAGAGGATTTTGCTGTCTTACGTCTGGGCCACTTTTTGCGATTCGGCGCTGTGCAACTTTAACGGACAATTGCGCGGTTGTGCGAAGCTGTACCCAAACAAAATGTAAGTCCTTTTTTTTCCCACAAACAGAGCTTTCTTTTGGTGGTATTTGATCACCTGTGCGATTTTTACTTTTTGCGCTATAAACAAAAAAAGAGCGTTTATTTTGAAAAAAATAACAATATTTTTAACATTTTTTTAAATGAAATTCCCCCCAAAAAAAATGTAAAAATCAAAATTTTTTTAAAATTTTTGGCCAATTTGTTTTCTGCTACATATGTTTGGTAAAAAAAAAATCACAATAAGTGTATTTTGATTGGTTTGCGCAAAGATTTCTGTCATTTTTGGTGTTAT
Organism: Pelophylax lessonae; assembly: GCF_965119305.1. Taxonomy (NCBI): domain Eukaryota; kingdom Metazoa; phylum Chordata; class Amphibia; order Anura; family Ranidae; genus Pelophylax; species Pelophylax lessonae. Next base: position 141,583,256 of record NC_138770.1, on the reverse strand, counting down.
TTTTTTTAACGAGTAATGGCGGCGATCTGCGTTTTTTTTTTGCGGGACTGCGACATTGCGGCGGACAGATCGGACCCTTGACTGACATTTTTGACACTTTTGGGGGTACCAGTGACATTACTGCAGGAATCAGTGCTATATATATGCACTGTTACTGTAAAAATGACACTGGCAGTGAAGGGGTTAATTTTATTGGAGAGGGAGGGGTTAAAAATTTGCACATTTTTAAAAGGTTTTACTAGAGTCATAACTTTATATGCTATATTATTATTATTTATTTGCTATTTTCTTCCCACGAGAGTGGAGTTACCCTTTAAAAAGACTAAACAAAGATAACAAATGCAGCCACCACCTGTAAGGACTGGAAAGCTGCACTATGTAACATTTTTGGGTTTGGGTTTTGGTTTATATGCGCTCTTCCCTTTTTCCTTTTTCTGCTGATGCAATGCACATTTAGCGCTACCCCCTCAGGAGCCGCTGAAGTAAAATGGGTCCCTTGCTCCGCCTTTCAACCCCCAAGATCAAGCTCCATCCCTCTGGTACACCTGGTGATTTTCTGGGTGTATGCGCCTTTAAGAATAAACTTAGACACAATGAAGCACCAGTTTAACCGTTTACTGGATAATTAAAGTGTAGCAGTTACAAATCAACACAACAGGAATTTAAGAAAGAGAACCAAATGGAAATCCTGAATCCTCAACCCAGAGTTGCATAGGATTCAGCACTCAGGATCTAATAAAGCAAACACTAATGCACATATATGTTATGCTATTATAATTGAGGACTGATGTAACAATAATCTGTCAATAAATCATCCCTCAAATGGATTGTGAGAGTGACCACAGAAATGCTGTAGTGTTTAACTGTGATAAAGAATAGCACTGCAATTTATCTAACTTATATCAGTGACTCTATTAACCTAACCTAATGCTAGGCTATCTGTCAGAGTGCACTCTGTATCCTATGGGGGCCCCCTTTACTTTAGATTGCAAGAGTCTTCTGAATGAGCTAGTCTTCGCCGGCAAAGGGATCCTCAGTCATCCAAGGAATAGTATTTGTAATCCACTGTAAAGGTAACAATCAATTGTAATCCACTGTAAAGGTAACGATCACTTGTAATCCACTGTAGAGGTAAAAATCAATTGTAATCCACATAAGGGTAACGATTAACTGCAATCCAAACAATAAGGAAAAATAGGCTTCTGTACTCAGTTAAATGATATACGATCTAGGAAACTGAAGATATGAGGTGAGGCCTTATAATCTGCCACGCTCCAATCAGCACTACAGTGTCCTGAGGCAACCGTTCTATGACCAGCGCAGTTCTCTGTTCAAGCTTAACTGTGTCACAGGCCTTTCCTTGCTCTGTTTCTGTCAATTACAGTGTGCTGCAATCAGATATCTCTCACCCAATCCGTCAGTGTCCTTGTTCAGCAATCCTCCACACCCGGCCGGTTACTCCTCTGTAACGTCCGCCGCTGTGCGATCACCAGCATCCACGCTGCTGAAGCCTCATGCACTAGGCCTCAACACAGACTGTATCTCAGCACACCTCCCAGGCTGATCTGTCCTCGCTGAGTGCACGATATGCTGTGAAGCAGGCAAGTGTCTAGCTCTGCTCTGATCCTCCCTTTTCCCTGTTGCATCCTGGGATTGTAGTTTCTTCTGCAATCCAAACAACAGACTGCTCACAGTTTAAAACTACCTTTCACCAGTGCCGGCTGGTGCGTTGGGGGCGAAGGGACGCATGGAGTTCAATGGGGCTTTTTTTTTTTTTTTTAGTCACCTGATTAGAGCCAGAGGCTCTAATAGGCTTCAGCAAAGGGTTGACCTGGGGCGCAGAGCAGTGCGCCCGAGCCCACCCGTTGTGTGAAAATAGCGAATGAAAATTCGCTATTGTCACACGGATCCTCCTCCTGGCCAATCAGGAAGCGGGTCCGATACGCGCTTCCTGATTGGCCAAAAGGCAGACCCCATGCCATTGGCCGAGGAGGAGGCGGTAGGACTGAGGACTTGAGGAGACGCCGGGGGACTGAAGAGAAGCCGCCGCTACAGGTAAGTGCACTGGTCTCGGGGGGGGGGGGGGCTTGGCACACTGTTCACTCTGCATTGAAAGGGGGCACGCTGGCATCTCTGCATTGAAAGGGGGCACAGTGATCTCTGCATTGAAAGGGTGCACGCTGATCTCTGTGCATTGAAAGGGGGCACGCTGGCATCTCTGCATTGAAAGGGGGCACGCTGGCATCTCTGCATTGAAAGGGGGCACGGTGATCTCTGCATTGAAAGGGGGCACGCTGATCTCTGTGCATTGAAAGGGGGCACGCTGATCTCTGTGCATTAAAAGGGGCACGCTGGTCTCTGTGCATTAAAAGGGGGCACGCAGGTCCCTGTACATTGAACGGGGGCACGCTGGTCCCTGTGCATTGAAAGGGGGCATGCTGGTCCCTGTGCATTAAAAGGGGGCACGCTGGTCCTTGTGCATTGAAAGGGGGCACGCTGGCATCTCTGCATTGAAAGGGGGCACGCTGGAATCTCTGCATTGAAAGGGGGCACGGTGATCTCTGCATTGAAAGGGGGAACGGTGATCTCTGCATTGAAAGGGGGCACGCTGATCTCTGTGCATTGAAGGGGGGCACGCTGGTCACTGCATTGAAAGGGGGCACGCTGGCATCTCTGCATTGAAAGGGGGCACAGTGATCTCTGCATTGAAAGGGGGCACGGTGATCTCTGTGCATTGAAAGGGGGCACGCTGGTCTCTGTGCATTGAAAGGGGGCACGCAGGTCCCTGTGCATTGAAAGGGGGCACGCAGGTCCCTGTGCATTGAAAGGGGGCACGCTGGTCCCTGTGCATTGAAAGGGGGCACGCTGGTCCCTGTGCATTGAAAGGGAGCACGCTATGCCTTAATTACTGAAGGCCCCTTGCACACTTTTGTGACCTCAAAGTCACGCAATTTTCTACAGCGTTTTTTGCCGCAAAGCAATGCCTATTACATTTTTCTGTTTGCGCCCCCCCCCCCCAAAAAAAAAATTTTGAGCACCAGCCGCCACTGCCTTTCACACAATCCTGTTCTTCTATTTCCTGTGTAATGCTGACCTCTGCTGAAAGCAGTCTTAAAGGTCTACACACACACAGCCTGAAGAAACCAGGGGGGTAAATCTGCATTATTAAAGAATGACAGTCCGCTGCACATAATTCACATACTCGCCCAGCCAGTGAATCCAGCCTTGTCCTGCTGTGATTCACTGAGCCACTGCCACGTGCCTTGTGCCACATACAGTACCTTCTGATATTGTGCCACTGGTTCCTGAAATATGAGATGTACATATTCCAGGAGGCTTCAGAACTAAAAAGACATAATTTTGGCCTGGGTTAGAATGACAGCTAGGGTGCATGGTGAACCAAAAAGAAAAAAATTGCCATTTTACATTGTGGAGGGTGGGAGAGCAATGATGCCACATGCATAAAGTGGGTGAAGGTTTGCTTTAAGTTGTTTGACATTTCTTTCTTACAAAAGTGCTCAGGAAAGGTTATATTAAAGGTTAGTCTTTGGCAAATGCAGAAAATACTGTACCTTATCGTAGGAGGTTCAACATCAGCAACAACAATCTTGGCTTATAAAAAAGGAGTGAGATAACTGTAGTCCATGCAATCAGAAATCTTCCCTAGCTAATAATGTATTAAAATAGATTAAAAACAACTTTGCAATACATTTTTGCCTGGACCAATGTGATAAAGTCTTCCCTTGTCTGCCTAGGTCCAGCTATAAAAAAAAGCCATGTAAATGCTGCCAATATTCTGTAAAATGTGCTTTACTGCTTCTCTGATGTCTAGTGTACACCAACAACATACAAACACAGCAGAACATACCTGTAAAGATTAGAAATCTCTTTCACATGTAGCCTGGTCGCAAGGCTAGTGTTGTTCAGACTGTTGACGGCGCCTGTACCGGAACTGACGTCGGGGCCGGTGCAGGCGCATTGATTCCTGGGAGCGATGACGTTCAGCTCCCAGTAATCATTGCAAAGCCAGGAAGTGACGAATCGCCGTGACCGCCGAGGGGAGGAAGAGGAAGTAAGGTGAGTATATTTTCTTCTAAACCAGGTAAGTAAAAAAAAAATAAAAAATTGCGATTATCCATTTGTTTTTCAGGTGACCCGGAGCAAGAAGATGGAGGTAAGTATCATTTTAGGGTGGAACTCTGCTTTAAGTTGGTGCTTCACGAGAAGGACCTTTCCCCAGTATAAGCACAGCCTCCCACTTTGATGCTTGGCCTTTTGGAGCCACACATTTCACCCTTGCCTCTTTATTTTACTACCAAAAGGTGAAATTTTATAATAGAAGGTCTTTCTTTATCATCATCCAACATCAGCTCCTCCAACCAAGGGACAGATTTAGAGACTGGTCTCTGATTGGTGCAAGTCAGACAGGTGCACTTTAACGCTCCATGTGTCAAACAGCTTTTCAGTCACTGGAGAGACTAAAGAGAGGAGATAGGGCAGCTCAGTTTATGTCTTGGAGCAGGCTTTGTGTATGAACTCGAGCTGGTTCCTGGCCTGGAATACTTTAGGAGTCAAAGAGTGCGCTGAACGTCTGTCTCAGATTTCTGAGTTAGCTGCCATTCCAAGAACTTGTGCAGGTAAAATTAGCAAGCAAACATGATCAGTGTAAATAGGTCTAGCCACAGATCGCATTGTCCAAAGCAGTTTCTTCTGCACAGAATGCTGGTTAACCACATCAAAGTGGGGAGATTTTAGCCCACATATACGCTTTATAGGCTCTCTGGGAATGGAGGTTAATACTGAAGAATGTGTCTCCAAAGATCCCCTAGAAAAGGAGAAACAAGACAGCCTTCCCGAGGATAACTTAGAAGACAAGAGACTGACCCTAGCTGGGATTCCCCTGGGCCTGGAGTACCATTGGTCTTGGGTAACGTTTTCTCCATTCAGCTTCATCGTAACTGTAGCAAATGCCTGCAATATACTTAGCTACTTGAGGATTTTAGAATGATTTGCTGTTGGTCTTTTTCATTGTATCCTATGTGCTCACAACAACATATAGAAATTTCAGAGCGTGTATCCAATATCGATACATGCAAAATGGAATGTGACGATCTATGCCTTGTATTGTGGGAATATTTTATAAACTGAAGGAGCTCTGACAATGGGTTTAAGATATGTTATAGAGATGATAATGTGAAGAATTTCTAAGATCAAAATATACTTTATATACTATATTACTTACAAAATGTATATATATATTAAGTAGTAGAGGCACTCAAGGGGCTTGAGCAGGAGTATGTGTTCCAACAAAAAAACATTCTGTCCAACTTTTCATTAGGGCTAGGCCTTCACAAAGATGGACTGCAATCCATCTAAAACATTGGACAGAATAAACTCTTCTTGCTTGGACACATACTCCTGCTCAAGGCCCGTGAGTACCTCTACTACTTTCTATTTATCTATTAATGCTACTTTCCTGCAGTGCACCCGGACAAATACTCCCTAGAAAATGTGCAGTGACTTCTGATTTTTATGGATTTTATATATGTGTTAATACAGTATATATATATATATATATATATATATATATATATATATATATATACTGCACACGTGTGATTTGTTTAGTTCCGTATTGAAATTCAGACAATATTTTAATTATTCTGAGTTTCTGATGTATCTGAATCTCCAAATCACAATAGTAATGAATTTAAATGATTCCAAAACAAATTATATTGACAACAAATGCATTTGTATTCATTTGTTTCATGCGGATTATGATGCAAAAGTTTGGGCCTTTTGTTAATGTTGGAAGCATCTGAAATAACGTAACGGCAAAACAAATGATCCCAGTTGATGTAGACTATTCATTTTTATTCTAGTGAGTGTGAATGATAAAAAAATGAACTACATAATACATATGAAATGGAAAAATATAGTGCCTTAAAAAAAGTATTCATATCCCTTGAAATCTTCCACATTTTGTCATGTTATAACTAAAAACATGAATTTTTTTTATTGGGATTTTATGTGATAGACCAACACAACGTGGCACATAATTGTGAAGTGGAAGGAAAATGATAAATGGTTTTCAACATTTTTTACAAATAAATATGTGAAAATTGTGGCATGCATTTGTATTCAGCCCCCTTTACTCTGATATCCCTAACTAAAATCTCGTGGAACCAATTGCCTTCAGAAGTCACCAAATTAGTAAATAGAGTCCAGCTGTGTGTAATAAAATCTCAGTATGAATACAGCTGTTCTGTGAAGCCCTCAGAGGTTTGTTAGAGAACCTTAGTGAACAAATAGCATCATGAAGGCCAAGAAACACAGATATTTCTTTGTAAAAAAAATTTGAAAACCATTTATCATTTTCCTTCCATTTCACATCTATGTGCCACTTTGCGTTGGTCTATCACATAAAATCCATTTACATTTTTGGTTGTAACATGACAAAATGTGTAACATTTTAAGGGGTATGAATACTTTTTCAAGGCACTGTATTGCAAAAAAAAAGTTACAGTAAGGTATAAAAGTGAAGTAAGATGATTCCTACTAATTGTGTTTGGGATGGATGGAGGTGGATACATCAGAATTGCCAAATCATAATATAACAAATAAATCCGAATCTTCCTATATAACGTCTGAAAATATGAATTGATTCGGAACAAATATACTAAATGAATCTGAAGATATAAAACAAATTCCAAATATATGAAACAAATTCCAAAAACGAATCATTCTAACATAACGAATATGATGAAATTAAATGATTAACTTAACAAATTAATCTGAAACAAAATACATTTTCTCATTATACTAATATATACTGTTTACTAATATACTGTATTGTTTTTAATTGTTGCAATTAAAATTGTGGATGTTTTCTATCTGCGATTATGTGCAATGGTTGAAATAGGGGAAAAGAAAAGGCAATGTGTTATTTAAAAAAAAATGATAAAAATACATGTACTGCAGTGCGCAATAAATGCATATGCATTGTTTGAATGGGCCCTAAAACTATATATTATATTATAACCACCTAATATGAAATAATAATGCAAGGTATGCTTTCTTGGTCCTATCCTATGCAGGTTTTTAATGGTATTCAGGGCTCTGTTAGATCTCAAAGGCATACATTAAAAAAAACAAAAAAACAAACGCTTTACAATGCAGAAGCCATAGACGTTTACAGCCGTTCACTTGTACGGGTGTTTGTACACAGAATCTTCGGCTCCCTGGGTGAAGGAAAGCACCAAAAAATGTTTTGCTAGAAGACTTTTGAGCATGTCAACACCCATGAACACGAGGCCTTACAAATACAGTATGTACCTCCACTTCCTGTACTGCTGACAATGTTTTACCAGTCCGAAGTGAGGGTAAATATTTTACAGCAACACAAGTAGAAATAAAAATTGTCACTTCCAATTTTGCCGGTTGTAAACATTACTGGTTTGAAAAAAGCTTTAAAAAAAGCTTTTAAGGGCAGAGGAGAGATCTGGGGTCTAACAGACCCCAAATGTCTCAATAAAGAGGACCTGTCACTGCCTATTGCTATCACAAGGTATGTTTACATCGCTTGTGATAACAATAAAAGTGATAAGAAAAAAAAGTAAAGGTACAGTGTAAAAAAAAAAAAAAAACAAAAGAAAAAAGATATAAATTTATATATGATTTTTAAAAGCGCCCCATATCCCCCCGCATGCATCGCACATTCGTACATAAACAGGTATCACCTCGACATTCTAGCATTAGATGTCCTGTGTACATTTAAAGTGGTACCGGTAAAGGTTTTTAACCACTTAAGCCCCGGACGATTTTACCCCCTTCCTGACCAGGGGGTATTTTGCGATTCGGCACTGCGTGACTTTAACGGACAATTGCGCGGTCGTGCGACGCTGTACCTAAACTAATTTGACGTCCTTTTTTTTCCACAAACAGAGCTTTCTTTTGGTGGTATTTGATCACCTGTGCGATTTTTTGATCATGCGATATAAACAAAAAAATAGCGTCAATTTTGCAAAAATAACAATATTTTTCACATTTTTTTATATGAAATTCCCCAAAAAAAAATGTAAAAATTAAAATTTTTTAACATTTTCGGTCAATTTGTTTTATGCTACATATGTTTGGTAAAAAAAAATCGCAAAAAGCGTATTTTGGTTTGCGCAAAAGTTATCGCGTTTACTAACAAAGGGAAAGATTTTTGTCATTTTTTTTTTTTAACGCGTAATGGCGGCGATCTGCGATTTTTTTTGCGGTACTGCGACATTGCGGCAGACGGATCGGACCCTTGACTGACATTTTTGACACTTTTGGGGTTACCAGTGACATTTCTACAGTAATCAGTGCTATACATATGCACTGTTACTGTAAAATTACACTGGCAGTGAAGGGGTTAACTTTATTTGAGAGGGAGGGGCTGTGTGTGTCCCTAGGGGCGTGATTCTAACTGTGATTGGCTATGGCTTGAGCTGTAGGAACAATGATCAACGGTCCTACATAGTAGAACCGTATGATCACTATTCCTACACAGGGGAGAATGACAGGCCGCCTGCCTTTCTCCCTCTCCCCCGACGATCGCTGAGTGACCGGCCAGAGCCTCACAGGCTAGCGACGTAGACCTACGTCGCTCTGCCTGTGAGGGGCTGACTGCCGCAGTAAATATACTGTGAGCAGTCTGCAAGTGGTTAAAGCATCACCTAAAGATAATATAATGTACATAGTTTGTCGTCCTTCCATGGGCATGCACAATTTTAAAGCATTAAGTGTTTAGTATCTGTTTACTCTGCATAACATCATCTTTTATCATTTTTGTGCATTAAAATCCATAGAAGTGTATTTTCCCCAAAAAAATTGTGTTTGCAAAACTGCTGCGCAAGTATCGCGTGACACAAAAAATTGCAACACCAATCATTTTATTCTCTAGGGCAGGGGTCTCCAAACAAAGGGCCAGATTACTGTCCTTCAGACTTTAGGGGGCCTGGACCGTGGCCAGTGGGAGTAGATAATGCCTCAGGGTTGGTGGTCAGTAGAGTAAAAAAATTACATAGCCCCCCCCCCCCCCTGTGGTTATGCCCACGGGCCTCAGTTTGGGGACTATGAATGGCAGTTTGCTGTGTCGGCTTCCTAGTGGGATTGCTCAGGTGGGTTGAGACTAGGATCCTGAACACGCTTTAGCCCATCACTACTTCTGATATATATATTTTTTAATCATTTCTGTGCATCAGCTTGCTGCGTTTGGGGTGCCATTAACAGAGAATGGCACCCCAAGCACAACAGGCTATTTTTTGCACTTCTATAGTGTGAATGCAATCATACTTCTGCACATCGTTTAAAAAAACAAAAAGGAAAGTAAAAGTAACTGTGGCAAAGAGCTTTCTTTTGGTTGTATTTGATCACCACTGCAATTTTTATTTTTTACAAAAAAATACTGACAACTTTGAAAAATATTTATATATATATATATATATATATATATATATATATATATATATATATGTGTATATATATATATATATATATTTTTTTTTTTTTTTTTTTTTTACTTTCTGCTTTGAAACACATCCAATAACATTTTTTTAAAAAAAAGTTTATTGGGCCTGGTAGCCACGTTAGCACCAAAAAAAAGGTGATCCATACGTTACTTACCCTACTTTCGTTCTATGCACGTAAAATAATAATTCTGTCATGGTAGAAACCGATGGCCCTACCATCATGGCCTGGAAGGCGTTAGTAAATAATGCCTTACCATTGCGCAAAGCTACATATCTTAGTAGAGGAGTACCATCTAAAATTGAAAAGGTGTGGGGTGGTTGAATTTATGAAAATTCCACAGCTTTAGATTGATTGTTTGTAGGTTGCAGGTTCATACTGTGGGCAGGGTGCTGAATATCTGAGGGCCTTGGTGAGCACCTGGTACAGTCCCTGTTGGCATTCTTGGGGTGTTATGATTTGAAGATGTAAGTGCTTAATATGTGCTCTGTATTCAATTCTTTAAATTAGATCTGTCACAACTATTGTACGAGAGCTGCATTGTTTACTGGTGCTGATGCATTATAGTGCTAAATGTTGAATGTTTCTATGTTTGTAAGATTATTATGAAAATGTAAATTACATATTAGTTACATAGTTGGTTAGGTTGAAAAAAGACATCAGTCCATCCAGTTCAAACTATGATGTGTGTGTGTGTGTGTTTGCTGTTAACCATACATTGTATACCCCTGTATGTTGTGGTCTCTAAGATGCCCATCTAATAGTTTTTTGAAAGTATTGATGCTCCCTGCTGATAAAACTGCTTGTGGAAGAGAATTCCACATCCTTACTGCTCTGACAGTAAAGAACCCCTTACGTAGTTTAAGGTTGAACTGCTTTTCTTCTAGTTTTAGTGAGTGGCCACATGTCTTATTATATTCCCTTTCTCTGAAAAGTTTGTTCCTTATGCTAGGGTCATCACCAGTACAGTATTTGTACATTGATATCATACCCACCCTCAAGCGTCTCTTCTCCAGAGAGAATGAGTTCAATGCTTGTAGTCTTTCCTCATAGCTGATGTCCTCCATTCCCCTAATTATTTTTGTTGCCCTTCTCTGGACTCTCTCTAGTTCCAGCACATTTGAAAAGCATTTAAAAAAAATAAAAATAAAATAAAATCTAATTTCATAAATTTAGGCCAATATGTACTCTGCTACATGTTTTTGGTAAAAAAAAAAATACTAATAAGCGTATATTGATTTGATTTGATGAGCAATACCCAGAATTAAATATCTCCCGAAGAAGGTGTGTATGTAGCGATACATGTCGAGAGAAACTGGAACATTAGCTTGAACAACAAGTAAAAACTTTCCTTTATTTATGGTTTTTAACATTTGTATAAATAAAATTGAATATTTTATATAAATAGTGTTTTGGTTTCTATGGCACCATAAAAACCCTATCATTTGGTAAATTTTTCTTTTCTTTACAATCATTTTTTCAGGGTGTAGTGCGTTTAAACTATTGGCAAGCTCATCTATATTTTTCAATACTTGGTATATTGAATTGTTTACGCGAACGTTATAATGTCTTCAAACTATGCAATATATTTATGGAATTTTTATTTTTTTATACTAGTAAAGGCGGCGGTCAGCGACTTATAGCGGGACTGGGACAATCAGACACTGACACTTTGAGGGAACCAGTGACACTAATACAGTGATCAGTACTGGCTGGCAATCGAAGGGTTAACTGTGTGCCTTGCTAGTGTTTTTGTGTACACAGTGTGCAACTTTTACTAGGGGAAGAGATTGATTCTAGTCCCTGCTTTGCAGGAAAACAAGATCAATCCCTTCCCCCTGTCAAAACTAAGACATATGCCTTGATTAGAAAGCAGCATTGAGTAGTGTTAGTGCTTTTTTAGGTGCAAATTGACACAAGGAATAATAAAAGCCATATGCCTTGTTTACATAGGCATATCTCAGTTTTCTGTGTATTGCAGATGATTGGCGGATGCCGGAGTACATCGAGTGCTCGGCACCAGAAGATCGGGTTCTGCTGTAATTGATCAGAAGTAGTTTGCTGGCAGCACGCGCGCGCCCCCTGCAGGCGGAGGTCCAGGATCACGAAGCAGTAAAAGAGCTGTAAACAGAATGTAAACATGTAGCAGTAAAAGTGCTATAGGGCGGTCAGCAAGCGATTAAGGCCTCTTGCACACGCGCGTCATCATTTACTAATTTTTACTCAGAAACTTGTTGACAGAAAGTCTGTAAAAACTGTGTCAAGACCTGAGTAATGTTGAATATAGGCGTGTAATGGTGCATAAATGTATAGACAAGTAAATGTCTTCTTCGTTGCCAGTGTTGTAGTATACTCATTAATACTCGCGTAAACATGCTTATAAACGAGTAAACGTGTATGAGAGTAAATTACTGCACTCTAATGTATAATTTTAGTTTTACGGCTCTGTACTCATCGCTTTATTACTGATGTTTACTGAGCTGTGTGCAATGTCCCATAGACAATAATGCATCCTATTTCAAATCAGTAAAAAATTTGTTTTTTTATTCCCGTGTACAAGAGTCTAATGGTGCTGAAGCCCCACGTATGACCTATGATGGATCACTCGTGCCTCTGATTTTATAGTCTACTTTGTATATTTTGAGGTCTCCTTTCAAAGTGTCTTCTATGGCAGCAGATTTATTCCATGTATTTCATAGCATGGAATCTGATCAGTGTCAGGGCATCACGCTGGTTTTTAATGGAGACAAGATCAAATTCTACTCCACTCAAACGCACCATAATGGGCAATGCATTAGAGATGACTTTCTTAGTAACTACCAAGGAAGAAGTTCTGAGAAATCATTGACATGTTTACAATCTGTTTACAAGTATGACTGCATGTAACCTGAAAAATAAAAATACACTATACACTATTTTCCTTATATATTCATTGAACAAAAACGTTATACACACAAAAAAATAATTTTGGAGTTGTCCTATACCATGTAAGCTTACTTTTTGGGAGCAAACCCTGTAAGCACAATGTCAGCTTACCATTTCACGCGCTAGCGCTCTTAAAGAGTCAGTCCATGCACAACTAATATTTCAGATTCTGGGAGATGCCAGAGGACTAAAGCTGAAGTCCAGGCAGATGTGCTTTGTTTCAAATGTCTTTTTATGCATTATGCAAAAGATTACCAAATGTAGTAAAGGAAAGTTTAGCGCTAATCAATTATCAGAAAGTCCACATCCAAAGAGAGAGCATATGATGACAAAACGCGTAGGGAGGAGTCGATGACGTATAACGCTGTTACACACTGGGATATGGCAGCCATCTTGTTGGCTTCAAACGCCGAGTTGACATATTTGGATACACTGGAAGCTTTTAACTTTCATGTAAGTGATTCTTTTTTTTAATAAATCGATCTGTGACGTCTACACCATGAGAAGTGCCTTGTTTATTCCCACATGACATGCCATGATTATGGAGAGGATTATTGAGGAGGAATGCTGAAGGACTCCATTATCACCTGTGCCTATTATACAATTCCCCGTTTTTATAGACCTTTGTAGTGAGGGTCTGTGGCATTTGGTAAGAGGCTGTGTGATTGGGTGTCGGTGGTGGTCCTCACAATATGGATTGAAGACTTGTTTTATGCTCTCTCTTTGGATGTGGATTTTCTGATAATTGATTAGCACTGCACTTTCCTTTACTACTTATGGTTAAGCTTTTGCATAATTCATGATTTTGTGTCAGCTGCTTTTGTAATTTAATTTATAGATTTTTTATATTAATACCGGGTGCAGCATATAATTTTTTACATTATTGACTTTATGCATTGACATACATCCTTAGACCCAGTGGGGGAGATTTACTAAAATTGGGGCATACAGAATCTGTTGCAGCTGTGCATAGTCCCCACTAAGCAGGCAGATGACAGGTCCGTGTCCACTTCGCTAAGCAGAGTGGACACGGACAAAGCCCGCTCTTTTCTATGGGGCAGTCGGATGGAAACAAACTGCCTGTCCATTTCCATCCAACTGTCATCTGTTATGATCTGCCGGACGGATGGTGAACGTATCCCCATCCGTCGGTTTTTAGAGGACCGGATCGGATGCCGGCGGGTGTCAGCAGATTGGGCCCACCTTAAAAACGGACAGGCGGACCCGATCAGTCTGCTGGTGTTAAGGAAATTGTAAAATCTGTATATAATTGAATTTCTATTTTGTATGATTTGCCAATGCATTTCACACTGTACTCATTGTATATACAGCACTAATAATGTTTTCATGACATGTTTGCATTCTTTCCAGTACTGATTAGATTTAGCCTGCCTATGTTATGCCTCTTGTTACCATAAAAGTACTATTGTAATATTAATGTCATACCTACGTAATCATGTGTATAAAAAACTTAAATTGCATTGAAAAAACAGAACTGTTATTTTGGAAAGATGCTGGGTGTATCTTTTTGTGGCTGTTCCCTACTGCAGTAGTTATTGTTCATTTGGAAGCACTAATAAATATGAGAATAGGGGTTTCCTATCCATAACATTTCCAGAACACTGGTGTTAAAAGGGCATTATTGTCAAAGCTTAACCACTTGCCTACAGTGCACTTTCACCCCCTTCCTGCCCAGACCGATTTTCAGCTTTCAGCGCTCTCACACTTTGACTGAGAATTACTCAGTCATGCAACACTTTACCCATACAAAAATTGTGTCCTTTTTTTCACACAAATAGAGCTTTCTTTTGATGGTATTTGATCAATACTGGGTTTTTTATTTTTTGTGCTATAAATAAAAAAAGACTGAAAATATCGTGAAAAAACACATTTTTCTTTGTTTCTGTCATAAAATTTTGCAAATTAGTCATTTTTCTTCACAAATTTTGGCCAAAATTTATACTGCTACTTATCTTTGGTAAAAAAAAACCCAAATAAGTGTATATTATTTGGTCTTTGTGAAAGTTATAGAGTCCACAAGTTATGGTGCTATTCATTGAAAATTGATCACACTTGATCACACCTGATGTACTGAAGGCCTATCTCATTTCTTGAGACACTAAAAGGTCAGGAAAGTACAAATACCCCCCAAATGACCCCTTTTTGGAAAGTAGACATTCCAAGGTATTTAATAAGGGGCATGGTGAGTTTTTTGAAGTTGTAATTTTTTCCCACAATGCTTTGCAAAATGAAGATTTTTTATTTTTTTTTTTTTTTTTTACAAATTGCCGTATTAACAGGTTATTTCTCTCACACAGCACATGTATACTTGCAACTACACCCCAAAACACATTCTACTACTCCTCCTGAGTATGGCGATACCACATGTGTGAGACTTTTTCACAGCCTGGCCACATACAGAGGCCTAACATCCGAGTAGCAGCGTCCGGCATTCTAGGAGCACAAATTACACATATAATTTCCTGACAACCTATCGCACTTTTGAAGGCCCTGGAGCACCAGGACAATGGAAACCCCCATAAAATGACCCTATTTTGGAAAGCAAACAGCCCAACGTATAATTTTTGAGGCATAATGAGTCTTTTGAATATGTCATTTTTTTCCACAAGTTTTTGGAAAATGTGGAAAGAAAATGAAAACACATTTTTTTTTTACACAAAGCTGTCCATTTATGCAATATTTCTAACACATCGCATGTACATAGCAAAACTTGCACCCCAAAATACATTCTGCTATTCCTCCTGAGTATGGCGATACCACATGTGTAACACTTTTTCACAGCCTGGCCACATACATAGGCCTCACATCCAAGTAGCGCTTTACACAAAGTTGTCCATTTATCCACTTTAAGACTGGGCCTATTTTTGACACTTGGTGTTTACAAGCTAAAATCATTTTTTTTGCTAGAAAACTACTTGGAACCCCCAAACATTATATATTTTTTTTTAGCAGAGACCCTAGAGAATAAAATGGAGATCGTTGCAATATTTTTTATCACACCATATTTGCGCAGCAGTCTTCCAAATGCGATTTTTTTGAAAAAAATTCACTTTTTTGAACTAAAAAATAAGAAAACAGTAAATTTAGCCCAATTTTTTTCCATAATGTGAAAGATAATGTTACGCTGAGTAATTAGATACCCAACATGTCATGCTTCAAAATTGCGCATGCTCACAGAATGGCGCCAAACATTGGTACTTAAAAATCCCCATAGGCAACATTTTAAAAATTTCTGAAGGTTACTAGCTTAGAGTTACAGAGGAGGTCTAGGGCTCAAATTATTGCACTCGCTCTAACGATCGCGGCGATACCTCACATGTATGGTTTGAACACCGTTTACATATGTGGGCGGGACTTGCGTATGCGTTTGCTTCTGTGCGCGAGCTAACGGGGACAGGGCGCTTTAATTTTTTTTTTTTTTTTTTTTCCTATTTATTTTATTTATTATTTTTTTATTTTTACACAGTTTAAAAAAAAAAAATGTTTTGATCATTTTTATTCCTATTACAAGTTACAAGGAATGTAAACATCCCTTGTAATAGAAATAGGCATGACAGGTCCTCTTTATTGTGAGATCTGGGGTCAAAAAGACCTCACACCTCACAACTACACTAAAAAAGAAAAAAAAAAAAAAATTGTTGAAAGAGGAAAAAAAAAAAAAGCAAAAAAAAAAAGCGGCCCTTTAAACCTGTTGCTAGGCAACGTCTTTTGACGTAGCTCCGGTCCTCCAAGACCATAGAGTTGAGTGAGGGCCATCTTGCCCTCACTCGACTTCCTGTCTCTGAGGATCCGGGACCGGATAGTTTTCCCCGCTGCCGGCGGGTCCGGTAAGCTGGGAAAACGTCTGGGACGCGGCAGGAGGGGGGGGGGGGCACCTCTTCCCCTGCACCGTAAGGGTAATTCCGCGGCGAATCCGCCACTGGGACCACCCTTATCTGAAAGCCGACCGCCCGCCGTTTCAAAAAATACCGGGGTTATGGGGGCTATCTGCTGCCATAACCCCAGTATTTAGCTTTTAATGGCCGACGCATATAGTCGTTAGGCGGTCAGTAAGTGATTGCATGTATATGGCAAACAGGTGACGATGACTTATGGGGTGACAGGTGACGATGACTTATGGGGTGACAGGTGACGATGACTTATGGGGTGACAGGTGACGATGACTTATGGGGTGACAGGTGACGATGACTTATGGGGTGACAGGTGACGATGATTGATGAGGTGACAGGTGATGATGATTGATGAGGTGACAGGTGATGATGATTGATGAGGTGACAGGTGACGATGATTGATGGGGTGACAGGTGACGATGATTGATGGGGTGACAGGTGACAGTCACTGACGGGGTGACATATGACGATGATTGATGGGGTGACAAGTGACGATCACTGATGGGGTGTCAAGTGACGATGACTGATGGGGTGACAGGTGACGGTGATTGATGGGGTGACAGGTGACGGGCGATGGTCACTGATGGGTGACAGGTGACGGGCGATGGTCACTGATGGGTGACAGGTGACGGGCGATGGTGCACGGCGGTACTGATGGCAGTCTCTGGTGACCGGTGAACTTTCGGGCTACGTTCACATGTGAGCGTAGCGATCACGGGCAGAATCACTGCGATTCTGCCCGTGATCCAGAAATCATTGCAAATTGCGGGGCGCCTGTGCGTTGCCCGTGATTTGCAATAGCACCCCAAATGCTGTGCGATGTTGCTGCGATTTCTGCCTGCCGAATCGCAGTAACATCGCGCAAACAACGCATTACGCTCCAAAGAAGCTCTTGTACCTTTTTTGGGCGTCATGCGATGTTTGCGCGATGTTACCGCGATTCGGCAGGCGGAAATGGCGGCAACATCGCACAGCGTTTGGGGTGCTATTGCAAATCAGGGGCAACGCACAGGCGTCCCGCGATTTGCAATGATTTCCGGATCGCGGGCAGAATCGCAGTGATTCTGCCTGCGATCGCTGCGCTCACATGTGAACGTTATGGGTGTCAATTTCTGGGCACTGATGAGGTGACTGTTGGGTGACAGGTGACATTGGGGGGGGGGGGCTGAGGACTGTGTGGGGACCTTTATTTGTGTGATTTTTACTTTTGACAGGTGTACAGATCAGTAACTCACTATTTCTAGCTCTTCTCCCCTCATACTGGAAACTGTATGAGGAGAGAAGAGCTAGTAACACTGAGTTACTGCTCTTTGTTTACATTTTGTGATCGGCTGTGAATGGATTCACAGCCGATCACATAGTAAACAGTCACTGTCAGTGACTGTTTACTACCGCCGGTGACAGCTGTGTTCCTACGGAACACAGTGCCACCGACATGACCGCGCTGCGCGCTCCCGATCGCGCATGCGCGGTCATCTGGTGGACGCCTTCATTGTGATCGGCTGTGTCATTGGAACACAGCCGATCACGTGGGAAACAGCCACGCCCATTGGCTGTTTCCCCCCTGCCGGTGACGGGGGGTGTCCCGGGGACACCCCGACACCGGCAGTGCAGGGCGGCGCGCACGCGATCGCGCGCCTGCCCTGCTTAAAGTGCCGCCGTCATATGACGGCGGCCCAGGATAATGGTCGCTCCGCTCCGCCGTCATATGACGGCGGGCGGGCGGCAAGCGGTTAAACAACCTGAAGTTGGATGCTGATTGGTTACTATGCACAGCTGCACCAGATTCGGTGTACACCAGTTTTAGTAAATCCTCCACAGTCAGTCTGACGTGACACCATCAACAAGCACTTTGACTCTTTAACAAAACACAGAAGTTGAATCCAATGCAATTTCTCCTCAGATAATTGCAGTACTGAGGATGTTTTTCCATTCTTTTTGAGGTGTAATAAGACAATGACTTTCCTAAGCTCCGTCTCTGCGAAGAATGTAAAGAGAAAGGGGTTTCAAATAACCCCTTTTTCTAGATGGGATGGCGGCAGGCTTTTTTGAAAAAAAAAATAAGCATCCTTTAGTCATATCAATAGGTTACTAGGCAGATTTAGGTGGGCTAGCCAGTGTATGGTCAGAATAAGCCCCAATCACTGTGGGGCTTATTCTGTAGCTAGGAAGAATAACATTCAAACTGTTTTTTTCTTGTTTTTCTCCCGCCTTTGAGCCTGCCCAGGATCTATTTAAAGGGGGGCTCAGCTCCTGAAGCACCACTTACCTCAGGAAGAACGTCGTGTCAAGTTGAAAGTTTTGTTCCAGTTCTGCTATCCAGATGAGTCTCATCCGCCAGCTGATCGAGAGGGCCGGTAAAGAGGGTTCCGAGGAATGGATCCGGCGCTGCCTGGCCATGTCTTCTGCTTCGTCTTGCCCGGCGGAGCCTCTGCCCGCTGCTGGTCGTCTCCCGGCTTCGGTGTCTTCTGGAGGATCCCACGGTGAAGCGGATGTCGTCGCCGGGTCAAGTGGTGGAGCGGATGTCGTCACCGGGTCAAGTCTACGCGAAGATGATGTCATCGGGTCAAGCGGGCGCCCGGAAGCCGTCACCGGGTCGGGAAGCGGACCGGAAGTCGTCGTTGCCGAGGTCGGAGGTCATTTCCAGCACCGGAGCCGGCGGAAGAAGATCGTCCTTCGGTCGGGGGCAGGCGCGGCGCGCCGAAGACTCGCGGAGAAGATGCCGTCCCCGCGAAGAGGAAGAGGGCGCCCCGCCGCCGCTACTCACCGCCCGCCGCCAGGAAAGAAGCATCCATCGTCGGGAAGGAGACGCCGGTCGTCCGCGGAGAGCCGCCCATCGCCCGAAGGGAGCCGCCTATCGAACGGAGGGAGTCGTCCGTCGCCCGGAGGGAGTCGTCCGTCGCCCGGAGGGAGCCGCCCATCGTCCGGAGGGGGCCGCCCGTCACCCGGAGTGAGCCGCTCGTCGCCAGGAGGGATGGACGATCCAGCTCGGCATCGTACCCCGCCGGTGGGCTGGTCGAGGCCCCGGCGCCGTCGCAGAACCCGGTTCCGGAGCAGCAGCAGCAACGTGATGTTCGTCCCCCCGTTCCGGGGCCAGGTGAGGCGGCTAATTTTTTCCCTCCTCAGGTCCCCCCACATACTTTGGCTGCCCAACACGTCCCGGATCGGGACCGACCGTCCTCCATGTTGGACCAGCGGGCTGAGTGGGGTGATACACAAGGGGGGGTGGGATTGCCTCATTTGGCCACGGCTACTGCTATGTCCGCAGTATTGAATGATTTCCTCAAAGAATTTAAGCAGGTCATATCTGCTGCCCCAAAATTACAACAGATTAGTAGTGGCCCGGTGCCCGCAGGGGGGGGGATCTGGCTGTATCTAGTGCGTCTGCTGACGCTCGGGTGCAGACATCTTCCCCTCTGGATGTGTGGGCGCCATCTAGTGGCCTTTTAGGAATTAGCGCGGTAACTAATCCGCCGTCTAGTTTGGCCTCTCCTGTAGCTGATCCTCCTGCTTCTGTCACCCTGGCTAGGACTCAAAATCTCCCTGAGGTATGCCTCAGGGAGGCGTTGACTTGTGAAATGTCCCCTCTGGGTTTTCACCTATCCGAATCTGTGAAGGAGAAAATCTGGAGTGGTTTGTATGTTGACATGCTTTCCTTGCTGCCTTCAGCTAAGGAATTTGTATCCAAAGGTGACAAGAGGGATGAGGAGGAGCGGAGACGCCCAGTGACGAAAAATTTTTATAATTGGCTACAGGCGTTTTTCATCTATGCTGCTGTGCTCTGTGAGAAACACCCTTCCAAGTGTGTTGGTCTTTTCCAGCATTTGGATATTGTGTTAGAGGCCTATAAAAACTTTGGTGGGACGGCGTGGTTCTCCTATGATGTCGCCTTCCGCCAGAAGCTGGCTGTGCAGCAGCACTTGAAGTGGGGCGTCAAGGATATCAGCCTTTGGCTGGATTTCTTGTTACCTCAGAAGCCTTCCTTTGGTAGACAGCCGTCTACTATTACTCAGCAGCCTACCCCTTCTCATTCCTTTCGCAAAGGGGTATGTTTCAGTTATAACGATTCCCAATGCAAATGGCCTGGGAATTGTAGATATAGACACGAATGCGCATTTTGTGCGGGCTCCCACCCAGTTGCAAAATGCTTTAAAAAGATGCAGAGTTCCCAACCTGCAGGGGGTTTTTCAAAAGGCAACAACCCCGGTGAAGCTGTGCGCAATGCTTCCGTGGCTTCTGCAATACCCCGACAGGGTGAAAGCCACGTTAGTAATTGAGGGTTTCGCTTGTGGTTTCTTTTTGCCCGTTTTTAAAGGCGCAGGTTGCACTCTGGTAAAAAATTTGAAATCTGTCACTTACCTTGAGGATGTGGTCGCTGAGAAGATTTGTAAGGAGTTGCAGGCAGGTCGGTTTGCTGGTCCTTTTGAATCTCCTCCTTTTCCCAGTTTTCGCATATCTCCTCTTGGCATAGTTCAGAAGCGGGAACCTAATTCCTATCGTCTCATCCATCATTTGTCATTCCCTCCTGGGGAGTCTTTAAATGATGAGATCAGCGAAGACGACGCTTCTGTGCAATATTCTTCCTTTGAGGATGCCTTGGTGG
Source organism: Pelophylax lessonae (assembly GCF_965119305.1). Classification (NCBI taxonomy): domain Eukaryota; kingdom Metazoa; phylum Chordata; class Amphibia; order Anura; family Ranidae; genus Pelophylax; species Pelophylax lessonae. Next base: position 141,562,319 of record NC_138770.1, on the reverse strand, counting down.
TTTTGCGGGGTCTGGGTAAGGGAGCATTGCTGGCTAAGACGGATATTAAATCCGCTTTTCGCTTGCTGCCAGTCCACCCCGCTTCCTTCAACTCCTTGGGGTTTTTCTTTTGGAATCAATTTTTCTTTGATATGTGCCTTCCCATGGGTTGCTCACTCTCTTGTTTTTACTCTGAGTGTTTTTCCACTTTTCTAGAATGGGTTGTGTCCAGTAGGTCGGGCTCTTCTTGTCTCGTCCATTATTTGGACGATTTTTTGTTCATGGGTAAAGCGGGGTCCTCTGATTGCTTGCATTTGCTTGAGACATTTTTTGACATTTGTGAGCAGTTTGGGATCCCCTTGGCGCATGAAAAGACGGAGTGGCCGTCTACTGAGGTTCAATTTTTAGGTATACACATAGACTCGGTTTTAATGGAATTTAGGTTGCCCCAGGAAAAGGTGGAAAAATTAACATCTTGTTTGTTAGCAACGATTCGCAAGAAGAAGGTTACTTTGAAGGAGATGCAGTCCCTGTTAGGGCTACTGGCTTTTGCTTCTTGGATCATCCCTCTGGGTAAGTTATTTGCCAGGAAGCTCTATGCTGCTATCTCGGGACTTAAATCACCTACTGCGCACGTCCGCTTATCCTCGGATGTCAAGGAGGATATGCTGGTTTGGGTGCAGTTTTTGATTTATTTTAATGGCAGGGCAGTGTGGCAAGATGAGTTTGTCACCGATCAGGATTTCTGTCTCGCCACAGACTCAGCGGGCTCGGTGGGTTTTGCCGCCGTTTGGCGGACTCATTGGTGTGCTGACTCCTGGCCTGACAGATGGAAGCAATTGGGTTACACTCGCAACAGCGTGCTGTTGGAGCTTTTCCCGATTGTTGTGGCCCTGGAGGTTTGGGGTTCACATTTCCGAAATAAGCGCATTTTGTTTCGCACTGATAATAAAGGGGTGATGTTTGCCATTAACTGCTTGTCTTCTAAATCTCCTCCTGTTGTGAATCTTTTGCGGTACCTTGTATCCCGTTGTTTGAAACTGAACATATGGATAAAGGCCGCATATGTGCCTGGTAAGGATAACGATTTGGCAGATTCTTTGTCTCGTCTGCAGATGGAGAGATTTTTCCGACTATTTCCAGACGCGGATCAAGTGGGTTGTCATTACCCGGCACGGCTGTGGGGCATTGTATAGATCTGGTTGCGCTTAATATCGCAAGTTCTCTGGCCCCAGCTACCCTAGCTGGATATCAATCGGCATGGGATCTATGGTTGGCACATCTATGTTCCTTGGGTGTATCTCCTGATAAATTTTCTGAACGTTTAGTTTTGTCCTTTTTGAATTTTTTGTTTTCTAGGGAATATTCATGGTCTCATGTCAATAAGCTTCTTGCTGGTGTTTCCTTTTTCGCAAAATTGCAAAATCATCCGCCCTGCTCTGCCTTTTTTGCTGTTCGACAGGCTTTGAAAGGCTATCGGAAGGCAAACTGGCGCCCTGATGGCAGGGAGGCGATCACTCCCCATATTTTGGAGCAGCTTTGTTTGGCAACCGAGCGTGTTTGTTTCTCGCCTTATGAATCTGCACTTTTTAAAGCGGCGTTTTCGGTCATGTTTTTTGGTGCTTTGCGGATTTCAGAGCTCATACACGACGTGAATAGCGGTTCCGGCTTGCTGTTATCCGATATTGATCGTCGCGAGAGGAATGTCGGTATTTTGTTGCGTTTTTCTAAAACAGATCAATTAAGCGTGGGAAAATGGATTAATTTACACCAATATCGTCATTCTGCACTGTGCCCAGTTTCGTTGTTGCGCAGTTTTTTGGCAGTGCGGTCATCTGCGGTGGGCCCCTTTTTTGTTCATCAGTCGGGTAAAGCTTTGACAAAATTCCAATTTAATGCCGTTCTGCGCAAATGCTTGTTATCTGCTGGCCTGGAGCATTTACACCTGTCTTCGCATTCCTTTAGGATTGGTGCGGCCACTGAAGCCGCCAGGTTGGGGGTTAAAGCTCAGGCTTTGAAAGCAATTGGTAGATGGAAGTCGAATGCTTATATATCATATATTCGTCCTAACAATTGTTGTTGATTTCTAGGTTCTGTCTGCCTCTCTGTATGGATCGTTGGCCACTCCTTTGTTCATTGGGCCCGTGCGAGAGCCAGGAGACGAGTTTACTCGGAGAACATTGGTTTGGATCCACGCTTCTATCATGTCCAATGGTTCAGTAAGAGGGGCATGTGTTGGGCTGAACTGTTACCTGAGCTTAGCAGGCTTTTTAGGGTCCTTTCCCCCCCCCCGATGTAATGGTCATTCATCTGGGGGGAAATGACATTGGAAAGTTTAGGTCACTAGATCTAGTTTTTAGGATTAGGGATGATTTAGTTTATTTACATTCTGCATACCCTGGTATGCGGATTATATTTTCTGAGGTTGTTCCCCGGCTTGTATGGTTCAAACACCCGCACCTTAAACCGTTGGAGAAGGTGCGGAGGAGGATCAACAAAGCCTTAGCTAGGTGGTTAGGCTCTGCAGGCATTCTGTCTTTCCGGCATTTTGAGCCGGAAGGTGGTATCGCCGGGCTTTACAGGTCTGATGACGTTCACCTCTCCGATATCGGACTTGATATCCTCAATAATAATCTGGGTACGTGTGTTGAGAAGGCCGCGCTGTGGGGGTTGTGACAGGAGGGCTTTAGCCTCCTGTCTGGTGGATAATTTGCTTTTTGATATGATAATTTGTTGGTAACCTGGATCTCAGTGATCGGGTTAAAGTTATTGAGTTTATGTTAACAAATTTTAATACAAGTATTAAAACGGCCGCGGCCTTTATTTTTCCAAATGGTGTTGTCAGTCTCTTTTATTTTAGTTTAAGTTATTTAAATGTATAGAATGAAGTCCTGCCTGCTATCCCATGTAAAGAGAAAGGGGTTTCAAATAACCCCTTTTTCTAGATGGGATGGCGGCAGGCTTTTTTGAAAAAAAAAATAAGCATCCTTTAGTCATATCAATAGGTTACTAGGCAGATTTAGGTGGGCTAGCCAGTGTATGGTCAGAATAAGCCCCAATCACTGTGGGGCTTATTCTGTAGCTAGGAAGAATAACATTCAAACTGGTTTTTTCTTGTTTTTCTCCCGCCTTTGAGCCTGCCCAGGATCTATTTAAAGGGGGGCTCAGCTCCTGAAGCACCACTTACCTCAGGAAGAACGTCGTGTCAAGTTGAAAGTTTTGTTCCCCCCCCCCTCCCCTCCCCTTGGCTGTCGCGGCCAGTTTATACTTGTTGGGTCATCTTTGCGTGGTGCAAAGAGGGACTTTTTCTTGTGGTTTATCCCCTGTTATTGTGATGAGTATGCTTGGATAATTTGCTTTTTGATATGATAATTTGTTGGTAACCTGGATCTCAGTGATCGGGTTAAAGTTATTGAGTTTATGTTAACAAATTTTAATACAAGTATTAAAACGGCCGCGGCCTTTATTTTTCCAAATGGTGTTGTCAGTCTCTTTTATTTTAGTTTAAGTTATTTAAATGTATAGAATGAAGTCCTGCCTGCTATCCCAATAACAAACACTGATGAAACATGGAAGAAAAATGGTGGGTCTAGCTAGGATTTAACTAAAGCTGGATACACACTATCCAACTTTTGTGGTTAGATTTCCTTCAGATTTACCTTTTCTATGTAGTGCAAGGGCCTGCCAGATTGCATAGAAATTGAAAGTGTTTAGGTTTGACCTCATATTATATGGTTTTGGTAAGTTCAAAGGAAAAAGTCTTCAGAAAATCTTATAGTGTGTATGGCCCATAGCACTAAACAGGAGGGGAGGACAGAGGTAGATACAAAATCACATAGTAAACAAGTTGTAGTGGCCTTAAGCCACAGTCAGGCTACATTTTGATCCGTTCAATCAGGCTAGGTAGGTCTGTTCAGGGTTTCACAGACTGGGAATTTGATGGCTTCCCCTTGCCTCTAGAAGCAGCTTCTAGAGCTTGGAGCAGGGGGGACATTCAAATTGCCAGCCTGAATATTGATCATGGCCTAGCCAATCCCTGAAGAGGTGTACCCAGATGGTGGCTTGGCATCTGATAAACAGTCTGAGTCTTTCCTAGCATGGAGAGTTCTTAGCCTTAAAGGGGGCCCCTTTGATGCAAACATTGTTTTGTGTTACTGTTCACCGAGGCCTCGGGGGTGAAGACCTGCAAGGTACCTGGAACTGGCTGCAGGACTTCATCAAAGGGATCCGCTCTTGACAAAGAGTTTCCATTAAATGGGAGGTGTCCAGAGGAAGCTAGGAGGTGACACGTGTCCTGGGGACTTGTGAGTAATAGCCAAAAACTGATTCTGGATGTCTTTATTTTGGGGGGGGGGGGGGTTATAAGTGCCAGATGTTGCTCTGACTGCTCTGACGCTTGTGCTATGAACCAAAAAGAAATGTAAAAAAAACAAGGAAACCAAGAAAAATCAAATCAAATCCAACCTAGTGATCCCCGTGGTGCACATACTGTACATGTATAGACCTGTATAAAAAAATGAACTGCGCTACCCTAAAGTAAATTATATGTGAATAATGATCTAATGCAAAAAAGCAGGTGTGTAATATCACTAATACATATGACTCATTTGAATAATCATCATAATCAAACAATGGTGCAAAGAAAAATGTCACTGCCGCTGTTACTGAACCCCCCCCCCCCCCCCACACTGTGAGCTGCAGTGTCCAGGAGGTGGGAGTATATGAGGCACCGATGAAGGATTATTTTTCTAAATCAGGCAACATACAGAAAATGTTTTTGTTTATGAATCCTATCCATCACTAAGTAATTAGATTGGTACTTGTCTAGGCTGTCACATAGAAGACTTTAGTTGTACTTTAATTGGCGAATCAAGGAAAGAGGTATAATTGATTTTCTAATCCTACTAAAGAAACAGAGTTAAATCTGCAGTTGACATAAATCAATATAAGCTGTATTACTTGCTAAAAGATTTGTAAGTCTGTTCAGCTGGTGTTGTGGTTTATCTCTCTGCTACACAACATGACAAGGCCTGTTTTTGTTGCATTCACGTGGAATGACTGTATCAGCGGGAAAATGCAGAGAAAAGGTCCCTGAACCTTTTTCCAAAACGCACCAGTAGGGTACCTGAACTGCATGGTGCTTTCATAGTTCTGTGTGGTTTTGTGCATGTGAAAATGAGCTGCATTTTGGAAAAGTGGGGATGCCATTAACCACTTGCTGACCGCCTAATGTACATTTGCTGAGACAGGCTCTATTGTGCGAAATCACAAACCAGTATGTCATTTTGTGCAATCGCCACTTAGGGGCGGGTGTGCCACTGGATGCACGAACGCATGCTGATTAGACAGAGGGAGAGCCAATCAGCGACTCCAGCCCACCCAATGTCCGCTGGCCAACCGCGATCCTTTCTGAGAGAGGCAGAACGGCAGTCTGTCTATGTAAACAAGATCTCCCTTCTGACACGGGAGAAGATAGAGATCTTGTGTTTCTACTAAGCAGGAACACAGATCTCTGTCTTTCCCCAGTCAGAGAACCTCCCCCCCCCACAGTTAGCAAGTACCCCCTAGGGACAAATTTAACCCTTTGAATGCTCCTGATGTTGACCCCCTCCCTGCCAGTATCATTAGTACAGAAACAGTGCATATTATTAGCACTGATCACTGTAATAGTGTCACTGGTCCCCAAAAAAGTGTCAGTTAGATTTGTCCACCGCAATGTCGCATTCCCGCTACAAATCGCTGATCGCCGCCATTACTAGTAAAAAATAAATAAATAAAAATGCCATAAAAAATATCCCATAGTTTGTAGACATGATAACTTTTGCGCAAACCAATCAATATACACTTATTGAGATTTTTTTTTTTTTTCCAAAAGCATGTAGCAGAATACAGATTGGCTTAAACTGATGAAGAAATTTGATCTTTTGCAATTTTTTTATTGGATGTGTTGTATAGCAGAAAGTAAAAAATATTGTTTCTTTTTTTCAAAACCGTCACATTTATATTTAGAGTTTAGAGCGCAAAAAAAAGGACATCAATTTTATTTGGGTACAGCATCGCATGACCGCGCAATTGTCAGTTAAAAATAACGCAGTGCCGTATTGCAAAAAATAGCCTGGTCATTAAGGAGGTAAAAACCTTCCGGGGCTGAAGTGGTTAAGAATCAATGGCACCCCCACTGATCTCCTAAAGTGCAGGAATTACAGAAACCTAATAAAAGATAGATTATGGGTACTTACAACAACTGTATTAACTATATATTTAATTTTTTGTTTTAAACAAAATATCCAGGTATTTTTTTATATTTGCCTAGAGTTCAGTTTTAAGCCAAATTTGATATAATCTCTTGCAGCCAGATAAAAGAAGGTTAATATTCTTCAGGATGAAATTAAACTTTTTTTGTAACATGGCTATACCCTATGCCAGCTCAAATGTTATACTCCAATGTGTTGGCATGGCTGCATTTAGCTGTTGTTCCTGGAACCAAGGAACACTTGACCTTCATTTCCTCAGTTTTATTCCAGGGACAGTCACAAGATTAATATTGCAGCTATTCTATTGATTTTTTCTAGATGGGCGGCCAAGTAAATAATAATATTCCTGGGATAAAATGTAAAGATAAAACAAAGGAGAAGGTGCTAAAGCTATAGATCTAAAAAAAACAAAGGGGACATGAAATTGGACACATGTAAAGCTCAGAAAACGGGGGGTAACAGAGTCAATGTACTTAATTGAAGTACTAAAAAAGTCCATATGTTTAGGGCTGCCATCAAATGGAACTGAAACCAGATTTCCTGGACTGCACTGAAAGATAAAAGAGAGAGGGGCCTCTTAGTGCAGACATAAAACAGTTAATTCCAGGTAAAAACAATTGGCAACTCACATCAAAGTGGATAAAACAGGCACATCATCATAGTATTAGATCCTGGGATCCTCGGTGGGCGTTTATCCCTTGCGCTGGCGGCGTCCTGCAATACAAACTGGTGTATAAGTAAGGCCTTGCTGGTCATCGTCTGAGAGCTGGCTGAGCAGTGGATGTAGATCAAATTGAGGCTTGGGACGCAGATGGCTTTAGCGGCGCAGGATTGTGACGTCACCGGTGTGCGATGCATTTCTGAGCATGCGTGTTACGAGTATTGCATGCTCAGAAACGCGTCACACACCGGTGACGTCACGAACCCGTGCCACTGAAGCCATCCGCGTCCAAAGCCTCAATCTGATCTATATCCACTGCTCAGCCAGCTCTCAGATGGTGACCAACAAGGTCTCACTTACACTGCATTTTATTGCACTTAGAGGCGCCTCTTTCTTTTATTCTAAAATGTATAGCGTGGGGCTAGCTGTGAAGCTGCAATTTAGGGGGAAAAGTCAAAATAACTTCTTCTTTAGATTTTTCTTGTTTGTGTAACAAATAGCTAGTAGTTACATTAATACGTTAACGTTCCCAAAGTTGCACTATGGACAATAAGGCATTTAAACACATCTGCCACAATCCAAGCAATAATGCAAGCCTTGCATATGGCATAGTGGTGGAGGATTGCTTCTTCAGGCAAGTACCCTTAGGACAGGTAACTTGTGGCCTGGCAGAAGGGGTGCTTTGCTGGCAGAAGATGTAGGCAGGTGCAATTCCCCCTCCGTTCTGTAGGTGGCACTATAGATAGAGTCTGTTAGGGTAATTCTTCACCTGGGGACTTTGTCAGCATCACAGAGGGGCCAGCTGTCTTATTGGAGGCTGCAACCTTTTTTTGAACCTTATATATAGGGTACCTGCATCGTTTGGGCTTGCCTGGAGCAAGTGGTAGGTAAAGGACGCTGGCAACAGAGAATACATAGCAGGGAAAGGTTCCTGGCGAGTTGGGTCAGCTCAGGGACAATGCCTGCCTCTGGGGACTCATTCCAGTATCTGGACCAGCAAGTGGGGCTTTTAACAGCAGAATTATAGGGTCATCCTGATATGCCACAGCAAGAGCCGTTCTATGGTAATACAGGCTCAAGCCTGGTGAGGCTGTACACATAAAAATTGCTATATTACCTTATAGTAATTTTAGTAGTTTTAAAGTGCCTATGAAAACGTAGTTTTATTTCATTACTGCTAACCTGTATAGAATCTACAACATAAATTACAACACCAAGAACTGTATGTGTGTGGTCCCTCCCTGATTGGATACCCTGATCCTGGGCTCCGCCTACATGCAGAATGCGCCAGTCCACATTACAGACTGGATAACAAAGGTCCTTCAAGAATGCCAAACAGTCGCTATGGGAGATGGGAGTTCACAGTACCATCCCTAAAATCCCTCTTATGCACAAAAGCCTCTTTTAAGGCTAAGTCTATTGTCTCCCTAAGCTACAGATGTGTGTCCCTATCTACAATCTCCCCACACTGCGGGCATGCCAAATGACCCAGCAGGGGACATATACTGTATAGCCTCTCTGAGTCCAAGATAACTGTCCAAATCGTGGAATAGCCCTGTGTCCAGTAAGACACAGGCTCCCCCAAGATGGCCACTGAGAGCCCAATGCAGAGGACAAGTCGGTAATACAGTAGGTAAAGGTGAATCACAGATCCTTTCCAATCCAAAAGTAAAAAAAAAAAAAAGTTCTAGCTATATTTACATATTAATTGATAGACAGCAATGCTTAAAGTGGTTTTAAACCTCAGACATGTAATATAAACAAATATAAACAAAGCATATTCCTCTATGGTGTGTACTTGTCTCAATTAAGAGCATTAAGTGAAATTTCTGTCTGCTGCTTCACTTCTCTGCCATAAGCATGAATCACTTCTGACAAGTTTTCCTGACACCAAGAGAAAAATGGTGACAGGGGAGGGATCTCCAGCTGATTGACAGCCTCAGCTTTGTTCCTGTGTGCTGTGTAAAGGGGGATTGTCCATTCCCTCCAATCAGCTCTCAGAACTCTCCTCACTGAGCTCTACAGAGTGTAATTTCAGCTCTGCACTCCCTTTTATCTGAAAGTCCAGTCAAGCTTTATAAATTCTGGACTTTGAATAGATGTAGGGTAGGGAAAACTGCAGATAAACAGGTACGAATTATATAGGAGGATTAGTTTCATCTCTGTGTATCACCTGAGGCCAGTCACTTCACTGGGTATATGTAAGGGTTTACAAGCACTGTAACCAGTGGCATATCATCCACGTGTGCAGAGTGTTCACTGCACATGGGCCCCAAGGGGGGGCCGACTGCACCCACCACCATACATTCCATACTCCTTTTCTGCACATACTACCCACCACCATACACTCCGCACTCCTCTCCTGCACAGACTATCCTTCTTCATACACTCCACACTCTTCTCCTGCACATACTACCCACCACCATGCACTCCATACTCATCTTCTGCACATACTACCCACTGCTATACACTCCATACTCCTCTTCTGCACATACTGCTCACTAGTCACCACCATACATTCCATACTCCTCTTCTGCACATACTACCCACCACCATACATTCCATACTCCTCTTCTGCACATACTGCCCACCACCATACATTCCATACTCCTCTTCTGCACATACTGCCCACCACCATACATTCCATAATCCTCTTCTGCACATACTGCCCACCACCATACATTCCATACTCCTCTTCTGCATATACTGCCCACCACCATACACTCCATACTCCTTTTCTGCACATACTACCCACCAACATACACTCCGCACTCCTCTCCTGCACAGACTATCCTTCTTCATACACTCCACACTCTTCTCCTGCACATACTACCCACCACCATGCACTCCATACTCATCTTCTACACATACTACCCACTACTATACACTCCATACTCCTCTTCTGCACATACTGCTCACCAGTCACCACCATACATTCCATACTCCTCTTCTACACATACTGCCCACCACCATACATTCCATACTCCTCTTCTGCATATACTACCCACCACCATACACTCCATACTCCTTTTCTGCACATACTACCCACCACCATACACTCCGCACTCCTCTCCTGCACAGACTATCCTTCTTCATACACTCCACACTCTTCTCCTGCACATACTACCCACCACCATGCACTCCATACTCATCTTCTACACATACTACCCATTACTATACACTCCATACTCCTCTTCTGCACATACTGCTCACCAGTCACCACCATACATTCCATACTCCTCTTCTACACATACTGCCTACCACCATACATTCCATACTCCTCTTCTGCACATACTGCTCACCATCATACATTCCATACTCCTCTTCTGCATATACTACCCACCACCATGCACTCCATACTCATCTTCTACACATACTACCCACTACTATACACTCCATACTCCTCTTCTGCACATACTGCTCACCAGTCATCACCATACATTCCATACTCATCTTCTGCACATACTACCCACTACCATACACTCCATACTTCTCTTCTGCACATACTGCCCACCACCATACATTCCATTCTCCTCTTCTGCACATACTACCCACTACCATACACTCCATACTTCTCTTCTGCATATACTACCCACCACCATACACTCCATACTCCTCTTCTGCACATACTTCCCACCACCATACACTCCATACTCCTCTCCTGCACATACTACCCACCACTATACACTCCATACTCCTCTCCTGCACAGACTACCCTTCTTCATATACTCCACACTCATTCTCCTGCACATACTACCCACCACCATACACTTCATACTCCTCTTCTGCACATACTTCATACTCCTCTTCTGCACATACTTCATACTCCTCTTCTGCACATACTACCCACCACCATACACTCCGCACTCCTCTCCTGCACATACTTCCCTTCTTCATACACTCCACACTTATTCTCCTGCACATACTACCCACCACCATACACTCCATACTCCTCTTCTGCACATACTACCCACCACCATACACTCCATACTCCTCTTCTGCATATAATGCCCACCACCATACACTCCATACTCCTCTTCTGCACATACTGCCCACCACCATACACTCCATACTCCTCTTCTGCATATAATGCCCACCACCATACAGTCCATACTCCTCTTCTGCACATACTGCCCACCATCATACATTCCATACTCCTCTTCTGCACATACTACCCACCACCATACACTCCATACTCCTCTTCTGCACATACTACCCACCACCATACACTCTATACTCCTCTTCTGCACATACTCCTCGCCATCATACATTCCAATCTCCTCTTCTGCACATACTACCCACCACCATACACTCCATACTCCTCTTCTGCACATACTACCCACCACCATACACTCTATACTCCTCTTCTGCACATACTCCTCGCCATCATACATTCCATACTCCTCTTCTGCACATACTACCCACCACCATACACTCCATACTCCTCTTCTGCACATACTACCCACCACCATACATTCCATACTCCTCTTCTGCACATACTACCCACCTCCATAAACTCCGCACTCCTCTCCTGCACATACTACACACTTCCATACACTCCATACTACTCTCCTGCACATACTTCCCACCACCATACACTCCATACTCCTCTTCTGCACATACTACCCACCACCATACATTCCATACTCCTCTTCTGCACATACTACCCACCACCATACACTCCATACTCATCTTCTGAACATACTACCCACTACCATACACTCCATACTCCTCTTCTGCATATACTACCCACTACCATACACTCCATACTCCTCTTCTGCATATACTACCCACTACCATACACTCCATATTCCTCTTTTGCACATACTGCCCACCGCTGAACTCTCCGCACTCCTGTTCTGCACATATTTCCCACCACCATACACTCCATACTCCTCTTTTTCACATACTGCCCACTGCCGTACATTCCACACTCCTCTTCTGCACATACTGCCCACCCCTGTACACTCTACACTGTACAGTCCCTATTTATCATTTCCGCATTCTGCACTATGTAAGTCATCTCAAACTCTAATAAACCACACCTTTAGGCCATGCCCAATATTTAGCACAATTTAGCCCACGCCCACATTTTGCCACAGCACACTACACGTGGCACATATTTTTTTTGTTTGTTTGTTTGGTTTTTTTTTTATCAATGCCTGGGGTCCACTTTTTATCTTGCACATGGACCCACTGATTTCTTGATACGCCCCTGACTAACTGAAATGTTTCCTTGAAGGATTCCAGTACCAGAGTCCAGCGAGGGTTAGCAGTTAGATCTCAAAGTTAGAGGGCCCCTTTAGATGTAAAGCTGTTAAATACTCCAGGAGCAAAAAATAAGACAGAACTATTCATTAAAGTAAAGTAATCTGGCAGCAAAGTGCGCTATATAAAGAAAAAATGAGACTTGGAAAGAAAATGGTCAAAAATAAAAGCAAAATTGATGTACTTATTAGCCACTTGGAAGCCCATTAACATTAAGGCTTTTTATCTATATGTAAGTATATGGGAGTAATTTGCTATAATAAGAACAGGAAGAGAAGGGAATGGGGGCATACATGTAGCAAGGTACTGGAACTCAACTCATCTCATTCAATCCTGAAAGTATCTAGAATGGTAAGAATATTTCAAAGTGTACAGAATGACGTCATACCCAACTTGTTCAACAAATATTCCCCACATAGTGACAGGTTCCTCCTGCTACCAGCCAAAGCACCTCTGGAATCACATGCGTGTAAAGCAACCCCAGGAGGCAGGTAAAACCATGATATGCAACAAACACTGCAACTGTGTTTAAAGCTGAAAAACTCGCTCTCGCAATAAAAGCACCATGGAGGTATTCACAGACAAGCAGATTAGTGGACAGAGAGATATCTGCATGTTCTTGAGTGAAGCTGATGTTTCGGGACCTGTCGTTATTCTTTCCAGATGGTGTCAGTGATGCTGATGGGATCTTCATTCTTTTGTTTTCAGTAATATGTTGTGGATGGGACCTCCATGATGCTGCCACATGAAGGCCTGCCACAGAAATAAAAGCATTTCAAACGCTTTGCCTAAATATTTCAAGGATCCGTTTTTGGGTGTTTAGTCAGATGTAATAAATAAATAGCCCACCCAACATCACCTTAAAGTGTTTGTTACTTCATATTCCTGAAATGTGCCTGCTGTACCATGTACGTCTATGAGAAAGTATCCTGTTCTCTTTGTATTGCTTCCTTTATGTGAAATCCCTGGTGTTCCTGCCAGTCCCTCTGCTTTCCTATTAAAAACTGACCACACTAAGCAGTAGAACACAACATGGTCAGTTCTCTAGCTGTACTGGAAACTCAGCCTGCTCTCCTCCAATGATCAGGCTTGTCCTGACACCCCCCCCCCCGCTGCATAGCCATTCACTGGGAAGCTCAGTGTGCTGCTGCTGCTCCTCCCCCCAGTTCTTATGCAGCTGAGAACAGAGGGAATGTGATCACAAAAAGGGGTAAGAAGATATTTATAATATTTTTTTTATATCTATACACAAATGTTTTGCCTTTCATTTCTATTTTAAACTGAATGGTTTATTTTACAAGGTGAACCTTTACAATCACTTTAATGCCAACATCAGCTCCATATTATATTTTAAAAATGAATAGCTCAGCAGTTAAAAAAACAGCTCGCATTACAATACTCACCTCTTCTTCAGCACTGTCCTCTTGTAGGGAGGTTTAGCATGGTGCAGCAGTAAATACTCAGAGACCAGATGGAGCAGCAGAACTGTATTGTAGTAGAGTCCAAGCACACACAACTACCCCGCGGGAAGACAACCCAACTGGGTGCACTCACAGGATGTTGCAGTATAACAGATGCTCTGACAGCATCTCGGATCTCGGATGCTCTGACAGCATCTGTCTCAATGGATAGAATACGGCCTGGCTGGTCTGTGCCCAAACGTGGGAGTTTTTTTTGTTTTTTTTAAGAAGGATAGCATTTCCCTGCTCTTTCCCTACTTGTCAGGAACCTCTCCCTATTACTGTCCCTGTCAGATAGGTGACCAGCAGCATTTCTTGGCTCTGAGGAAGGGGGCTTACCCTCGAAATGCGTCAGCCCAGCCATAGCAGTTCCATGCGGTACACTGCATGCTATCCAGCATTGCGCAGTGCCTTGGCTACCTTGGAGATTCCATGTTGATGTGTGTAATATTCACACCTGCTTTGTGGGTATAATATATACGTATACGTTTCTCTATTATAATAAATGTTTTTAGTGGTAATGCACTAGGTCAGCGCACCCCTCTCTTTGTTGTTGTCTTCCAGTGTGTTTTGGATACCCTTGATCCTGAGGGGACAGCAAGACCATACGTTATACCCATCCAAATCCATTGGAAGCGTTTCTCTTCCCTCCATCATATTTCACTTGTGCGCAGGAGAATTGTTTTACACTTTGGAGATAGGTGACCTGTCCCTACACCACAAACACACAAAATGCACTCAAAGCCTGGGAGCCAGGGACTTAAATAGGCTCTGCTTGACCCAAGATGGCTGCCAAAGTCATATGGGGCAGCATCCAATTGGATAGCTCTCCCAGTGACCCCAGCTATTAGTGTCCTTGTCAGATGGGTGACCTGTTCCTACACCACACACACAAGACATGCACTAAGCCTGGAAGCCATGGCTATAAATAGGCTCTACCTGACCCAGGATGGCTGCCAGATTCACATGGGGTGGTAGCACCCAATTGGATAGCTCCCCCAGTGACCCAGGAAACTATAGAGGAACCGTGTTCCTTTTGATTTCCCCTCCCAACTGCTGCTGCGGTCGAGTGCCACTTGCAATAGAGAAAATAGACTGCACCTGCCTACACCCTGACATGGTGCTGCCCCGCGCATAACTAGTCCATATCCCGGACAGAGCCCCTCTGGGGTTGAATGATGCCCAGCATCATTCAATATCCTTCTTGTGAGTGAGGAGTCATGGATTCTCCTCCTGCACCCATAGTTTAGTGATCCAGAGAACAGTACTGGGACCTCTAAAAATACCCTGATATGGGGAAGCATGTTACCGTGCCCCCTTCTTCCCAGGGTGCAATGGTCGGGCCTGAGTGTCCAATCCAAGGGCTCAAACACTTTCACATATGACAGCAAATGAACTGGGGGTGGGGTGATGTGGGTTGTGGGGAAATGTGGAATGACCAAGGAGGAGAGGTGAGTGGGGCACTGTGGTAGGGGCAGGGTGGGTGGAAGGGAGGTGCTGTAAATGGGGCAGTTGTGTGGGTGGGAGAGGAATGCTGTGAGGAGGGGATAAGGTGGGTGGTAGGGGGGTGCTGTAGGAGGAAGGCCCTGTGACTAAGAAGGAGGACGAGGGTGAAGATGAATTGGTACAAAAGGTTGTAACTGTGGGGAATGAGCTGATTGAAGTGGTAAAAGATTAGTTGGAGGCGTGATTGGCTTCCCTGAAGAGATGAGTTTTCTGGGATTGCCTGAAGGCAGCTAAAGTAGGAGATAGCTGGACAGGTTGAGGTAGAGAGTTCCAGAGGATGGTAGAGGCTCTAGACAAAATCCTGGAGACACGCATGGGAGGAGGAGACAAGGGAGCTTGAGAGTAGCGGAGAGGACGGTTTGGGTGAAATTTGGAAACAAGATTGGTGATATAGCTCAGGGCGGAGTTGTGAATGGCTTTGTATGTTGTGGTTAGTATTTTGAATTTATCCCTACACTAGCGATCGGAAGCCAGAGTCGGGATTGGTGGAGAGGGGTGGCAAACATTTAGCGGTTGGTAAGTAGGATAGGTCTGGCAGCAGCATTCATGATAGACTAAAGAGGGGCTAGCCTATAGAGAGGTAGGCAAATGTGAAGGGACACTTTGCTACAAAGTAAAGTAGTGAGTGTACAGCTTGTATAACAGTCTAAATTTGCTATACCCTCAAAATAACTCAACCACTGTCAACAAAAGTGAGTACACCCCTACATGAACATGTCCAAATTGGGCCCAATTAGCCATTTTCCCTCCCCCAGGTCGTGTGACTCGTTAGTGTTACAAGGTCTCATGTGTGAATGGGGAGCAGGTGTGTTAAATTTGGTGTTATCAATCTCACTCTCTCATACTGGTGACTGGAAGTTCAGCATGGTACCTCATGGCAAAGAACTCTCTGAGGATCTGAAAAAAAGAATTCTTGCTCTACATAAAGATGCCCTAGGCCAGTGATGGCAAACCTTGGCATCCCAGATGTTTTGGAACTACATTTCCCATGATGCTCATGCACTCTGCAGTGTAGTTGAGCATCATGGGAAATGTAGTTCCAAAACATCTGGGGTGCCAAGGTTCGCCATCACTGCCCTAGGCTATAAGAAGATTGCCAAGACCCACTCTGAAACTGATCTGCAGCATGGTGGCCAAGACCATACAGAGGTTTAACAGGACAGGTTTCCTCTTAATACAGAGGCCTCGCCATGGTTGACCAAAGAAGTTAAGTGCACGTGCTCAGCGTCATATCCAGAGGTTGTCTTTGAGAAATAGACGTAGGAGTGCTGTCAGCATTGCTGCAGAGGTTGAAGGTCAGCCTGTCAGTGCTCAGACCATACGCCGCACACTGTATCAAATCGGTCTGCATGGCTTTCATCCCAGAAAGAAGCCTCTTCTAAAGATGATGCACAAGAAAGCCCCCAAACAGTTTGCTGAAGACAAGCAGACTAAGGACATGGATTACTGGAACCATGTCCTGTGGTCTGATGAGACCAAGATAAACTAATTTGGTTCAGATGATGTCAAGTGTGTGTGGCGGCAACCAGGTGAGGAGTACAAAGACAAGTGTGTCTTGCCTACAGTCAAGCATGGTGGTGGGAGTGTCATGGTCCTGGGCTGCATGAGTGTTGCCAGCACTGGAAGAGCTACAGTTCATTGAGGGAACCATGAATGCCAACATGTACTGTGACATACTGAAGCAGAGCATGATCCCCTTCAGAGACTGGGCTGCAGGGCAGTATTCCAACATGATAATGACCCCAAACACACCTCCATGATTACCACTGCCTTGCTAAAGAAGTTGAGGCTAACGGTGATGGACTGGCCAAACATGTCTCCAGACCTAAACCCTATTGAGCATCTGTGGGGCATCCTCAAACGAAGGTGGAAGAGCGCAAGGTCTCAAACATCCACCAACTCCGTGATGTCATCATGGAGGAGTGGAAGAGGACTCCAGTGGCAACCTGTGAAGCGCTGGTGAACTCCATGCTCAAGAGGGTTAAGGCAGTGCTGGAAAATAATGGTGACCGCACTACTTTACATTGTAGAAAAGTGTCATTTCTTCAGTGTTGTCACATGAAAAGATATAATAAAACATTTACAAAAAAGTGAGGGGTGTACTCACTTTTGTGAGATGTTGTATGTTGTACAGTGGGTACGGAAAGTATTCAGACCCCCTTAAATTTTTCACTCTTTGTTCCATTTGAGGATTATGGAGGCCACTGTGCTCTTAGGAACCTTAAGTGCAGCAGAAATCTTTTTGTAACCTTGGCCAGATCTGTGCCTTGCCACAATTCTGTCTCTGAGCTCTTCAGGCAGTTCCTTTGACCTCATGATTCTCATTTGCTCTGACATGCATTGTGATCTGGAAGGTCTTATATAGACAGGTGTGTGGCTTTCCTAATCAAGTCCAATCAGTATAATCAAACACAGCTGGACTCAAATGAAGGTGTAGAACCATCTCAAGGATGATCAGAAGAAATGGAAAGCACCTGAGTTAAATATATGAGTGTCACAGCAAAGGGTCTGAATACTTAGGACCATGTGATATTTCAGTTTTTCTTTTTTAATAAATCTGCAACAATGTCAACAATTCTGTGTTTTTCTGTCAGTATGGGGTGCTATGTGTACATTCATGAGGAAGAAGAATGAACCTAAATGATTTTAGCAAATGGCTGCAATATAACAAAGAGTGAAAAATGTAAGGGGGTCTGAATACTTTCCGTACCCACTGTATATATACACACACACTTTCTATTGCAGCTTAACAATCATTATATGTGACAGCAGCAGTCATTCTCTCTCTCTCTCTCTCTCTCTCTCTCTCTCTCTCTTTTTTTATTATTTATTTTTTTTCTCCTTTATTTTCATCTGATAAATCTGATGATCTGGCCTGAAACACACTTTCCTGTCTTAGGCTCAGTTCACACCTGTGCGTTTTTTATTGCTTTTTGCAGAAATGCACTACATTTAAATGGTTTCCTATGCGACAAGTTCACATCTATGTAATTTTCAGCCTTTGCGTTTTTGGATAGGGTCGGTGACCTTTTTAAAAGCAAAACGGTACGTTTTTGGTTTAATAGACTTCAATAAAGAAGAAGCTGTAGAAAAGCATGTAGTGCGTTTTTGCCACGATTTGCGTTTATTCACCCAACAAAGAATTGGCCAAAAAATGTAAAAAAGCATACAAAAATGCAAAATGCCTAATGCAAAATACGCAGCAAAAAGCACTGCAGAAACGGATCAAACGCAAACTGCATAGGCGTCAACCAAACCTTAGGGTGTCTCCACTCTGAATGCAGGAGCAACTGAGTCACCTTAGGACAGCAGCATTGTCAGCCTGGGGAGAGGAGAATGTTAGGTGCACTCGCTGATTTAGATGGACTGGACTAACAAGCAGTTTAACCACTTGCCGACTGCCTAACGACGATTTACGTCGGCAGTCAGCCCCTCACAGGCAAAGCGATGTAGGTCTACGTCGCTAGCCTGTGAGGCTCTAGGGAGCGAGCGCGCGCGCGCCGCCGGAGGCGCGCTCCCGCTCCTGCTCACTCACGGACCCCCGCGCGTGTGCCGGCGGACCCGATGTCCGCCGGGCACTCACGATCGTCCGTTAGAGCGGGAGAAAGGCAGGCGGCTAATGTAAACACAGCCGCCTGTCATTCTCCCCTGTGTATGAATGATGATCACTCGGTTCTGCTATGTAGGACCGTTGATCTCTGTTCTTACACCTCAAGCCACATCCAATCACAGTTAGAAGCACGCCCCTAGGGACACACTTAACCCCTCCTTCTCAAATAAAGTTAACTCCTTCCCTGCCAGTGTCATTTTTACAGTAACAGTGCATATGTATAGCACTGATTACTGTAGTAATGTCACTGGTAACCCCAAAAGTGTCAAAAATGTCAGTCAAGGGTCCGATCTGTCCACCGCAATGTCGCAGTCCCGCAAAAAATAAAAAAAAAATAAAAAATCGCAGATCGGCGCCATTACTCGTTAAAAAAAAAACAAAAAAAATTACAAAAATCTTTCCGTTAGTAAATGCAATAACTTTTGCGCAAACCAATCAAAATACGCTTTTTGCGATTTTTTTTTACCAAACATATGTAGCATAAAACAAATTGGCCGAAAATGTTAAAAAAAATTTGATTTTTACATTTTTTTAGGGGGTCGGGGAATTTCATATTAAAAAAATGTGAAAAATATTGTTATTTTTGCAAAATTGACGCTCTTTTTTTGTTTATAGCGCATGATCAAAAATCGCACAGGTGATCAAATACCACCAAAAGAAAGCTCTGTTTGTGGGGGGAAAAAGGACGTCAAATTCGTATGGGTACAGCGTTGCACGACTGCGCAATTGTCCGTTAAATTCATGCAGTGCCGAATCGCAAAATAGGCCCTGGTCAGGAAGGGGGTAAAATCTTCCGGGGCTTAAGTGGTTAAGCAATAGTTCCCCCCCCCCCTTTTTGGGATTAAGGTTTTATAAATGCAAAATAGCTGTACTATGCCCTATGATTAATTAATGGAGCATATCATTATTATTGTCCTTTACTCACGAGGATTGCAGTGCCTAATAAGCCAACATGACCTTTGCAACATTTTCGTAGAACTAATCTGAGAGTATTAAAGCGATATTAAACCTAAAACCAAAAATGAAATTTATTGCAGTTTACCAATCCTAAAATGTGTTGACTGCATTCGTTTTTTTTTTTTTTGTTTTCCTTTATTTTGGCTTTTTTTCCTCTATTGTTACCCAGTGATCCAGCCAGTAATACACCTCCTGTATTAGAGGGTCCCCAGGAACAACAGAGACACTTTTAGACAGTAGCATTGTCAGTTTGGGGGGGGGGGGGGTAGAGCAAATTTAAACACACTAACAAATTGAAGCCAAATTCCAGCTAATCATTTTAAGCAGTTACAGCAGACCTTTTTATTTTGGGATGAAGGTTTTACATAAATAAAAGCTAACCCTTGTAAGCACCCCTGTCAGTGTTTATGGTTTGTTTCAACCCTCTAACTATCAGTTTTCCTGCACTGCTTGGTCTGTGAAAATAAGTTCGAAAATAACAGACTTACTGACCGGATCACCAGGTAAAAAAAAGGAAAAAATACATAAAAGGGAAAATGAATGCAGCCATCACATCTAAGAATTGAAAAGCTGCAATATATACATTTTTTGGGGGGTTAATTCTGCATTAATATTTCTGAAATTATCCTGTATGACACATGCCTTATTACAATGCAAAACATAGTAAGATATAAAGTAAATCAATGCAGCCACCACATCTACAAATTGATAAGCTGAAATATTGGGGGGGTTAATACGGCTTTAATATTTATGGCATTATCCTGTATGTCACGTATGCTTAATAACAAAACAAAACATAATAAGATATAACAAACACAAGGCATAATGAATATAATATTCATATCCATGGTTAGTTTCTAATAAACACAATTACATAGGTTGATCTTGTTAATACAGATCATGATGATCCATACTGTATAAAGCATATGGCTAGGGATGGATATTACATGGAAACAGCGACATCATGTGGTCATGTCTAAAATGACAACTAAATTTTAAGCAAAGGATTTGAATATTACTCTAGAAGGGGAGTGCATAGAGTGTTGGGGTCTCTACAGCACCCAATCATGGAATCCCCCTTTATCCACTATGTGCTCACATTCTGTACATAGTAAGGTCGACCATATACTATGAGGCCCATTATGAATTTGGCAATTACTACCTTGCTATTACAGTCAGGGCCAGATTAACGTAGGGGCTATTGGAGCTGCAGCTCCAGGCCCCTACCTTTATATAGGCCCCAGGTTGGCCATATTCACTGTTACCGCTCTTCTGTCACTTGTAAACACAGAAGTCTGGCTTCTATGCTCGCTTCCCCAGGCAGCTCCCTCAGAACCTCCCCACACAGCACGAAGGCCGGACAAGGAGGGACAGTTGCCGATGCATGGATGTGTTTATGGGCTTCAGAGACAGCATCCCATGTTGAATTAGGCATGCATGGCTGCACCCTTCCTCCTCTGGGTGCATGCCAAGGCACGGCCCTTAAGGCCCTTCAAAATCCTCAGCACCAAGCCCATGATGCTCTTAATCCGGCCCTGATTACAGTATGTACATATTTCTTTGGGCAATTTCTAATAACTCACTTAAACTGGTGATAAAGGAAATGTTTTTTTCACCTTATTTATTTTTGCATTAAAATAAAAAACCTGTCAAACGCTGCTCCTCCCAGCCCCAAACACTTACCTGAGCCTAATCTCAATCCAGTGCTGTGCCCGTCTCCAGAAGCTCCTCTCTCTCTTGTCACAGGAGACTCGATGGCAGTGGGGGACATTGATTCCTGCTGCTGTCAGTTAAATCCAATGAAAAACACAAGGAGACACTCGATTCAACACATATTGTTTTATGTGGACTGCATTTAAATCATTTGAATATGCACAACCATTTTTACATTTGACAATGAATGTTTTAATCTAGGGGTTCCCACCCACCGTTATTTGACAACTGCATATACATATTTAATTTATACTTGGAAAGGCACAATTTTTTTCAGCATCATTTTGTGTTCACCTGGGAAAGGGGTTCATCACTGTTCTTTCTTATTATCTAATAGTAGGTAGATTCTGGAACACATAGCATAGTTTTTCTACAATATTATATTATATTATATTGTGTGTAAAGTTGGTATCATTTAGCAACCAAGCAGGAGGGGGGTATCATCACCATGAAAAAATGAAGAATTAGGGTAGCACTGCACTTTTTCTGGGAACACATAGTAGTGTTCAGCTGGAAGCCCTTCACAAAATGGGTTTAGTTATTGATATCACGAGGATTCCCCCACCATCGGGGCTGACTGGCAACTTTTGGCCCGGGGGCAAGTACAATCCAGAGGCCCATGGTGCAGCGACTCGGCCCTCCTCCCACTCTCCCTCTTCCTGGACTTCTTCCGACCCCCCTTCCAGGCTGAAACTCCACTCCAGGTACTCTCTACCCACTGGCCAAACTCAGGGCTGGCCAGGTGAGGAGAGTCTCCAGTGGAGCATAGAACCTGCATCTTCTCAGACACAGTTTACACCATCCATGCTTAACCACTTGACCTCTAGCCACTGTGCTTCTACTGTGGCACAGTGGCTCGTTATCGTCCAGCGATCGTCCTACGTCGCTGGACTCCTCCCCCTGTAGGCGGCGCTCGCGCGCCGCCAGAGGCGCGCTCCCGCTGTTTTCATTCACAGCGGGAGTCGGGCCAGGGGAGGAGCGGCGGCGATTGCCGCTGCTGTGCCCCGATCGTCGGGGAATCCAGTTTGGAGATCCGCCCGCCTGTGTAAACAGAGCGGGCGGATCTCCTAAGTGACAGGGAGTGACAGATCGGAGTGTTCAGCATAGCTGGACATCCGATCTGTCCCTGGCTCACTCAGTCACCTCCCTCCCCACACATTAGTAAGCACCAGGCATACATTAACCCCCCCCCCCCTCTCGAATAAAATTAACCCCTTCCCTGCCAGTGTCATTTTTACAGTAACAGTGCATATTTATAGCACTGATTACTGCAGTAATGTCACTGGTACCCCCAAAAGTGTCAAAAATGTCAGTCAAGGGTCCGATCTGTCCGCCGCAATGTCGCAGTCCCGCAAAAAAAAAATCGCAGATCGCCGCCATTACTCGTTAAAAAAAAAACACCAAAAATGACAGAAATCTTTCCCTTAGTTAGTAAACGCAAAAACTTTTGCGCAAACCAATCAAAATACGCTTATTGCGATTTTATTTTTACCAAACATAGGTAGCAGAAAACAAATTGGCCAAAAATGTAAAAAAAAAATTGTTTTTTACATCTTTTTTGGGGGGAATTTCATATAAAAAAATGTTAAAAATATTGTTATTTTTTCAAAATAAACGCTCTATTTTTATTTTTAGGGCAAAAAGTAAAAGTCGCACAGGTGATCAAATACCACCAAAAGAAAGCTCTGTTTGTGGGAAAAAAAAGGACGAAAATTTCGTTTGGGTACGGCGTCGCATGACCGCGCAATTGTCAGTTAAAGTCGCACAGCGCCGAATCGCAAAAAGTGGCCCAGACGTAAGACAGCAAAATGCTCTAGTGGTAAAGTGGTTAAGGGGAGGCCTGCGCTCTGTCCTTGTCTTCATCCTGCACTCAGTAGGTTAGCGGTGGGGGATTTTTACTTCTCTTCACCAGGAATCCTTTACACATGTCTGTAGCAGAAGTGGTGCAGCCTTTTTTGGGGCATCAGAGCGGCCCGGGGGGAAATTGCCCCCCTGCCCCCTGGCCCAGTTCTCCCCTGCCTGCCATTCAGATAGTAGTGTACAGGGTGTGCTGGGTGTGCCTGGGCACATCCTAATCACCCTGTGCGATGCTGATTTCCCCTGCTTCCTGGCGTCCCCTGTCTCTCCCCTGCAGTGCTGTCAGCATCCCTCCTCTTCTGCTAGCTGCTGCAGGGGATGTTTCAGGATGAATGAATGAATGAATGAATGAATGAATGAATGAACATAGTGAGTGATCTGTACTGATCTCTCCGATGTTCATTCTTAAATAAAGCATAGTAAACTGTTTACTATGTTTCAGTTTGTGAATGAACAGAAAGCCGCTCAGCAAAGAGTACTTACAATTCGTTCACTGTCCAGTGCAGCTGAGGCTGCAAAGAAAGGGAATAGACCCTTGATATTTCACCAAAGCCCCTTCTAAAAAAAAAAAAAAATTGTAAAAAAATAATAAAAAATATAATTGTAAAAAAAAACAATAAAATTATAAAATAATGAAAAATAATAAAAAATACTGACACCATCCACTGCCCTACTGACACCAATCTCCACTTCACTGACATCATCCACTGCCCTGCTGATATACACACATGTGTGTTTGTGCTGTGGAGTGCACACCCTATAGGCTGCGCACACCAATGAGCAGCGTGGTGCTAACTTTATAAATGTAATATAAGGTATGTTTAACATGTTTGTTATTTTTATAAAATGATGAAGCATTACAACCCCTTGAGGTATATATATGTAATCCCTAACAATGAATTTCTCATTTGCTTTCTTTTGGTGTGTTAAGGATACCACTGATGAACTCTGTCCGTTCATAAAGACATTGAAGTTGATTTACTAAAGGCAAATATACTATGCACTGCAAGTGCAGTTGTTCTAGATCAGCGATCTCCAAACTTTCTAAAGACAGTGCCAGGTAACTGTTCCTCAGGCTTTAGGGAGGCCAGATTGTTGCCAGCGGGAGTAGAAAATGCCCCGGCATCATTGGTTTTATTGGATGGAATAGTGCCCCAAGAGCCAGATAAAGGGAAGCAAAGGGACATATCAGGCCCCTGGGCTTAGGTTTAGAGATCGCTGCTCTAGATTTTAGTAAAGGAGGGGAAGCTCTGCTAATTTCTATCATCCAATCATGTGCAAGCAAAAATGCTTGTTTTGTTTTTTCCTTGCATGTGATTGGGTATTCTTGGAAAAGTGAAGCTTTACCTCATTTACTAAGCTCTGGAACAACTGTACTTGCAGTTTACAGTATATTTGCCTTTAGTAAATCAACTCCTATAACTTCAAATGAAGGGGTTGTTAACATGGGTGGGGGATTCTTGCTGCAGTGTAAGAGCTGCATGTACACAGTGGAGGAGATTTACTTAAACTGGTGCTCTCGGAATCTGCTCTGTGAATGGTAGCCAATCAGCTTCTAAATTCAGCTTGTTTGATGAAGCTTTGACAATAAAACCTGCAAGCTGATTGGTTTCTTTGCAGAGCTTCACTAGATTTTTCACCATGCAGTTTTAGTAAATAACACACACTGTGTGCAAACAGAAGCAGAGCTGCCATCTGTACAAATGAATAGCTTATGCCACCGCTGTTCACATGTAACCCCTCCTCTGAGCAGGTACATGCAAATAACCAGCCCCGGGCACAGCTAGTTTGTATCCAGGGATAGCGTTTTTAGCCGCACCCAAACTCGATGCACATAATTGTCTGGATTGTATACAGCCATAGCCAGTGCCATCTTAAGAGCATTAAAGGGCCCCGAGCAATGCAGTGCACTGGGGCCCTGCCTATACAATCACCCACAAGAATTAAAATGCTAATTATTGATAGGGTTATATTTATTGGTACAACAGTGCCAGGCTAATGACAGTTTCCAAGTTCTGCAGCTGGGTCCGGTGAACACACACACGGACGGGAGTCAGACTCGACTGTCCTGTGTGTGCCTGTTCCTGTGGAGGCGGACAGACATTCCTGCAGTTGTGGGCTCCCCCTCCATGGTCCAAGTGGCCTGAGAGCAGCGCAGGGCCAACAGGCGCTTGCTACCTGCGAAGTTCAGGGGCGGGATGCACACGGGAATCTGGACTAATGCTTGGCTGGGGCTTTGTCGCTGGGCAGGTGGGGCCCCTGGGCAACTGCCCAGCGTGCCCATTCGGTAAGATGGCCCTGACCATAGCACAGATTGATGTTGCATCCAGAGGGGGCATTTAGCGGCCTCTAAAAGCAGCAGCCTAATCTGCTGGATAGCCAGAGAGTACAAGGCACTACAACTTCTACATTCACTGTGTGCAGTCAGCCAGCCACCTTATGCTATACTAAGGTCTTTTTGCTTTAAAGGGACAGATTTCTATTTCTAGGTATGAAATCAGTGACTTTTTGTAGCTTGGACCAGCTATGTAAAAAACTAGAACTACTACTAAAAAATAAAGAACTCGGGTGACACGGATAAAGCATTTGCCTATGCATTTATTTATGTTCTGGCCTGATCGAAAAAACTCAGAGTGGAGCAATACGCAACACCCCAACCTCCATCCTTTTTCCACTTACCTGTATTCCTGGGTTCTCTTCAAAACAAATACTCACCTGCACAGTGAACCCAATGTTGTCCCGCTGTGATCTGCTGTTCGGGTGCCATACAGTGGGTCCTGCACCTCCATCTTGGTCCTCTTTTAGCTTGCTCCTACTTCTTGGAGGAAGCCAGCTCCGAAGACCTGCCAGTCTCATTCCCCCTGGCCCCCCCACTGCTGCTCAGTGTTCCTCCTGCAGCCCTCTGATGTGAGTATCCCAGGAGGGTGCAAGACCAGGTACACATAGGGTTGCCACATCATCCCTTTAACCCAGGACACATATCAATTACACAGTTACTGAGGTTAATATAATGCACATAAGGCATTAAGTGAGTTTAATTACCACCTTAAGCAGCCACAGAACCTGTGTAATTAATGTGTGTCCTGATTTAAAGGTATGAGGTGGCAACCCTAGGTACACATCATTTTAGCCTAGGTCAGAATGGTGGCTGTGCCAAAAATATAGAAAAAAAAAATAGATTGTAAAAAATGTTTTTAAATTCCCCTAATTCTGCTTGAGAAGGGTAGGGGTTAAAACAAAATACACTAATAAATTGTTGTTTGACATTTATCGTTATAAGAAGGTTGTAAGAATTGTCATTCGTTTTTCTAATTATTGGTGGGTCAAAGTGACACTCGTTTTCATCTGCAATAATGAGAAAATCAGAAGGGGCAGGATGGAAGCATTTTCTCAAGTGTACAAGATTCTAACAGTGTATGTGGTTTTCATTTTAGTAAAATTCAACACAATCTTGAATACTAATACCTTTTAAACCCCATCTGAATGTTCTGAGAATTTGTGTATGATTTTTCCTGATTATATACCTGGTTTAACCCCCTTGTGGGTATTAGTTTACACTAGCATTGCTCTCTGAATAAGCTCGTCCGAGAACATTTGACCGGAGGCAAGGTGGCGTTGTATCACCCCCTCACTGTCTGCTTGAACCCCGCACTAGAGCACCGAGACCTTGTGCTTTGCAGATGAACGGGTTGCGTTCAGCAGGCACTAGTGCCTGCTGAATGTAAAGTTGTGGTCATTTTTGCCATGCTGCGATACAGAGCATTGCAGCTGCTGCATATGTACACACCCCTCGGCTGCCTTTGCAGCTAAAGGGGAAGGGATTGGGGGACAGTTAAAACCGCAATGCATTCACATAGTTTTACTCTACCCTTACCCAATCGCTAGTGTAAGCGATGCCTAAGAGAGTTGGTTGAACACATTAGGTCTCTATAGGTCAGTAAAACTTTTATGCAAGATTGAGGGCTGGTTCATTAAAGAACGTGGTGCAGCAAAGGTGCCTTCCATGCAGTGCCTTTGCAGGCACCAAATTGCATGGCGCCATGTGGTTTGGTGCAGTGTGTTTTTAAAAGCACTTACTCTGCCGCAGTCCAGTTCGTTTTGCAGCCCATTAAAATGAATGATCCCAGTGTGAACCAGCCCTTACTGCTTCATTTTAAGTGGAGCTATATTTGATGTACTTTATAATGTGATTGTTGTTGCTGAAGCAAGAGGGAAAAAAAGACCTAAGGATATACAGTATCTCACAAAAGTGAGTACACCCCACACATTTTTGTAAATATTTTTTTATATCTTTTCATGTGATAACACTGAAGAAATTACACTTTGCTACAATGTAAAGTAGTGAGTGTACAGCTTGTATAACAGTGTAAATTTACTGTCCCCTCAAAATAACTCAGACACAGCCATTCATGTCTAAAGTGCTGGCAACAAAAGTGAGTACACCCCTAATTCAAAATGTCCAAATTGGGCCCAAAGTGTCAATATTTTGTGTGGCCACCAATTTTTTCCAGCACTGCCTTAACCCACTTGGGCATGGAGTTTACCAGAGCTTCACAGGTTGCCATTGCCACTCCATGACAACATCACGAAGCTGGTGGATGTTAGAGACCTTGCGCTCCTCCAGCTTCTGTTTGAAGATGCCCCACAGATGCCCAATAGGGTTTAGGTCTGGAGACATGCTTGGCCAGTCCATCACCTTTACCCTCAGCTTGTTTAGCTAGGCAGTGGTCGTCTTGGAGGTGTGTTTGGGGTCGTTATCATGTTGGAATACTGCTCTGCTGCCCAGTCTCCAAAGGGAGGGGATCATGCTCTGCTTCAGTAAGTCACAGTACATATTGGCATTCATGGACCCTCAATGAACTGTAGCTCCCATGTGTTGGCAGCACTCATGTAGCCCCAGACCATGACACTCCCACCACCATGCTTGACTGTAGGCAAGACACACTTGTCTTTGTACTCCTCACCTGGTTGCCGCCACACATACTGGACACCATCTGAACCAAATAAATTGATCTTGGTCTCATCAGACCACAGGACATGGTTCCAGTAATCCATGTCCTTCGTCTGCTTGTCTTCAGCAAACTGTTTGCGGGTTTCCTTCTGGGACAACAGCCACGCAGACCAATTTGATGCAGTGTGCGGTGTATGGTCTGAGCACTGACAGCCTGACCCCCCACCCCTTCAACCTCTGCAGCAATGCTGGCAGCACTCATACATCTATTTCTCCCAAAGACAACTTGGATATGAAGCTGAGCACATGCATTCAACTTACTTGGTCGATCATAGCGAGGCCTGTTCTGAGTGGAAGCTGGCCTGTTTAACCACTGTATGGCCTTGGCCACCGTGCTTCAGCTCAGTTTCAGGGTCTGTTGCCAGCAGTTTAGATATTAATGGCTGTGTGTTGAGTTTTCTTGAGGGGACAGCAAATTTACACTGTTATACAAGCTGTACACTTAGGGCTCTTTCACACGGGCGGTCCGATCAGATCCGCCTGTCAGTTTTTTAGGCGGATCTGATCGGATCCTCCATGCAGCTCTATGGGGCAGCAGATGTCAGCGGAGACACCTCCGCTGACACCCGCTGACACCCGTATCCGATCCTGTCCGTGAAATCTGGACGGATGGAAACCCTATTTTTCCATCCGTTCAGGTATCGGATTGGATCGGATGAGAGCGGACAGGCGGTCCGCTCTCATTCGATCCCCCATAGAGAGCAGCGGGGGCTATGACACCTCCCTCTCCGCACTGCAAGCGGAGACGGAGCTGTCATCCGCCGGCTCAGCGGAGATCGCGGATCGATCCCCGCTGAGCAGCACGGATCCGCCTACGGAGGCGGACCGTGTGAAAGAGCCCTTACTACTTTACATTGTAGCAAAGTGTCATTTCTTCAGTGTTGTCACATGAAAACATATAATAAAATATTTACAAAAATGTGAGGGGTGTACTCACTTTTGTGAGATACTGTATTTAACCATGTGCCGACCGGGCCATAGTCGAATGATGGCTACAGCGCGGTCAGCATATTCTAGGAGGGTGTACAATGACGGCCATTTACCACGTGATCGCCAATGACATAGCTAGATCAGTTGTCAACAATAACTTCTGTGCAAACCAATAAATATACACTTTTTAGGATTTTTTTTTACCAACTATATGTAGCAGAAAACAATTAGCCTAAATTGATGAAGAAATTCGAGTTTTTACATTTTTTATTGGATATGTTTTGTTTATAGCGGAAAAAATAAAAACCGCAGAGGTGATCAAAAACCACCAAAAGAAAGCTCAATTTGTGGGGAAAAAAAGACATCGATTTTATTTGAGTACAATGTTGCATGACTGCGCAAATGTCAGGTAAAGCAACACAGTGCTGTATCGCAAAAAATGGCCTGGTAATTAAGGGGGTAAAACCCGAAGTGGTTACATGATCCTTGGATACAAATCTTTATTTTTTGGCCTCACTTGACTTCAGTAACCTGAAAACTGCCTATAGTATTACACTCTGCATTGCCTTATTATATATACAGCTCAATACAGGGGCCCCAAAAGAGGCATCATAACGTTCACTACCAGGGGACGGTTGTAATGTAAACTTCCACTGGAGCTATCATTAGTTACGGCACTTGGCAGTCACCCAGCAAAAACAAGCTTGGTATGTTACACAGATTGTGTGACAAAGTTATGTAGCAAACAAGATCCATCTGAACTCAGTGACACCTTCCTGAGTGTAGTACAGCAATAAGTTAAAGGGAAAGTAAGCAGAGTAATGCTTGCCACACAGTAATATCTAATTGTACAATCTCCTGCAGACCCCATTCTCAATTTTGCACACCCCATGTTTCCCAATGACTACCGTTCATATCTGTGCGACCTAAAGTCGCAGCAAATTTAAAGTAGTTCCTGCACTACTTTTGTCCGACTTTCATGTTCCCCATACTCATTCACATAAGGGGGAGGCCCAGATCTGAGGTCTCCCTTGGTAAAGTGGGCTTCAAAATTCCAATAAGCCCACTGTCTGCCTGCATACCCCAACAACCACCAGCCAGGGTTGTGGGGAAGTGGCACTTGTTCGAGTTTGAGTCCAAACATGGGGGGGGGGTCCCAAAAGACCCCCTTATGTTGAGGGCACATGGCCTGGTATGGTTCAGAAGGAGGAGAGCTTACTCGCCCCCCCCCCCCCCTTTCCTGACCCGCCGGGCTTCATGTTTTTTTTTTTTTTTTTCATTTATTTTTCATTGCCAGCATTCTTTTGTTTACATTGAGCTGTCAGTGGAGAAACCCGCTGACAGCTGATGAGTCATCGGTTGTTAAAGAGGAAGTAAACCCTCCTCAGGAAGTTGTACCTATAGGTAAGCCTATGTTAAGGCTTACCTATAGGTACTGTAAATATCTCCTAAACATGTACCGTTTAGGAGATATTTACACTTGATGCAGCCAGTGACGTCACTGGCGTATGCGCTCTGAAGGAACGGCAGATCGTGCCGTTCCTTCAGAGCCCTGTGCCGTGACCGTCGGCTCCCCCGCGCGTGCGCGGGAGTGACGTCACCGCGGCTCCGGCCAATCAGATGGCCGGATGCCGCGATCCCGGAAGACGGGCGACTGTACATGTCGCCCGTCATAGAGGTAAGAGAGCGGCGCGGTGAGGGCTCGTTCTAAGGTAAGTATTTGATAATAAGCTAGTATGCGATGCATACTAGCTCATTATGTCTTTATCTTTCAGGATGTAAAGAAAACAAAAAAAAATTATCGGTTTACAACCTCTTTAAGAACACAGTGGTCGGCTTCCTAGCCCACTACTTAACAACCAGCTATTCTTCACAAAGAATTCTAATTGGTCGACTCGATCAATTTTAGACTGATTCGAATCGTTCTGAAAATTTGGAATTGGTTAGAAAGTAAAGAAACCAAACAAAAGTAAAGAAATGTTTCCATTCTGCACATGTCTAGCGACTTTGTAGAGCACAAACAAAATAATCACGTTGGTCAAAGCCAAAGTCAAAACAAAGTCACACTCATCCAAAGTCACATCAAAGTTGCATTAAGTCATAGGGTAAAATCGCAATGGAAATTGTACGATTTTTAAATTCGACAAGTGTGAATGAACTCTTAGAATCAGCTTATAGTGGAGCCAGCTGGGCCCTCCTCTTTTTGAAGCTCAGTGCTCCAGTGAACGCTGGAGGTGCAGAGAGGAGAGTGGTCTCCACTGAGAACTGAGTGACCAGTCATGTGCATAGAGGCGAGTATGGATGTTAACTTTTTTCATAAACCCATACTTCTCCTTTAGGACTTATTTATACCACAATCTCTGCACAAGCAGTGTAAATATCTGAATGTATGTGACTTGTTATCAGCAGTCCTTGTACAGCAGAGCTCAGACTGCAGGGGAGCAGCCAATCTGTTGTGCTGCAATGGAAGAAGCATGCTGACAGGAGGAAGGAGGAGAGTTTGCCTGTTAAACTACCTGATTTTAGATATTTCTCCAGACATGCAAGTTTATGGAATATAATAAAGATAGGGAGGATTAGACTTCCCAAATGCCAGATTATCTCTGGGAACAATGAAAACCAAGAAAAGCCAACCTGGTTTATCAACTTTTCCCCCAGGAATGCTCAGTCTGTCTGGCAAGGTTGGGGGTTACCTATGTAGCCAAATATAACCGGTTAGATTGGATAATGTTGAGCTTATATCTGTAGTCACCCTCAGCATTCAGGCTTAGCTGTCATTCAGCATCTGAGAGTAGCTCTGTGGCATCAAGTTCTTACACAATTTAGACTACTGTCTGGGACCACATGGAAAACTCGTATCTCACCAACAAATGGTGGGGCCTAATTGGCACAAGAAGCAGACTTTAGAACACATTTCCAAAATATGGGGATGGGTCAATATGGGTTGGTACTTAGTGTCTCTTGAACTGGGCACATGACCCTCTATAGTGAGATTCTGTTATGCCTGATGGCTCAAGATGGGTTGGTACTTAGCATCTCTTGAACTGGGGTCATGGGCCACTATATGATGATTCTGTTAAGCCTGATGAGCCATTATGGGTTGGTACTTAGCATCTCTTGAAGTGGACTCATGGGCCACTAAATTAAAATTATGTTAAGCCTGATGGGTTAATATGGGTTGGTACTTAGCATCTCTTGAACTGGGCTCACAGGTCACTATATGAGCATTTTGTTTAGCCCGATGAGTCAATATGGGGTGGTACTTAGCGTCTCTTAAACTGGGCTCATGGGCCACTATATGGAGATTCTGTTAAGTCTGAAAGCCCAATATGGGTTGGTACTTAGCCTCAATTGAACTGGGCACATGGGTCACTACACGAAGATTCTGTTAAGTCTGATGGCTCAATACTATGGTACTAAGTGCCTCAGCAGCAGACTTATGGGGTCACTTCTTATGAATGATAAATGCACAGTATTTTGTAATGCAGGAGAACCTGCCTGAATGAATCAGTTCCTCTTCCTCTCACATTTTGCATGCTGCTATATAGTGAGTTAAAAGTGGTAGAATCAAAAAAGACAAAGATTTGTATGCCAGCTGTATTTTTATTCATCTTAAAATTACATGTTTTCTTCAAACCATCTGCTTTAATGCATATATCAATGTAGCAGGATATACATGGTTCCTGGACCCCAATTTCAATAAGAATGTAGAAATCTGGATGTCCCTATGTGTTATGGAGAAAGTTCTCGACTTGAACCCCATAAGTTCTCCAGCAATGGTTGAGCTGCATTTTCATACGTTTCACACAGCTAATGCTTAGGGCTTTGACTGAAAAGAGGCCCAGTGGTCCATAACAAAGTAAGTACAGGGACTTTCCACATTCACAATCAAAGTGGAAATCCCCTTTAAGAGATTGAAGTGCCACCACATTGTCATTCCCAGGTTTTAGGTTTCCCTTGTGAATGACGTAGAATTCCTGCAGAGATGCCAAATTCTCCATCCCTGGCAGTAAATGAAGTACAAGGTTTCACAGGCATTTACTGTGTGCTGCTTTGCTGAGTTTCATATTTCCAGAGCTATTTGTTGTATTGCCCAGGCATCACATCTAGGATGTAAACTTATAGGAGCCTCTGCCCTCAGATATTTAGACATATATCTCAGAACGTATTTGGCAGTTGCAACGTATCAGGTGATTATCGGCTGTATGTAAAGCCTACACACATTTCCTTCTGGAGATCCTGTCCAAGCTTCCATTTTATTTTCATTTTGTTGCTGTCAATCAAACCCTAACAAATGTATTTTGAAGTGGCTGCTCAGGGAACATTATTAAAGATACAGGTACCCACATCCCAGAATTCATATTGGAACACGTTCGAAACATAGGGGCAAAGGTATTACAAACAACTTGTAAAAAATCAATTAAATTTACTTCACATATATAGAAACAAAATTACAATATGAAATCAAAAAGAAACATTCAAAGTACATAGATGAGTCCTTCTAGAGTGCCTTTCTGGGAGGATACCTTTCTGGAAGGATACTTAAATCCAAGGATACCTCCAAGAGTACTGTAAGTATGGACAGTAAGGCTCTTAACATGTTTCTCGGTTGCCCGTTTCTTCAGGAGAAAAGACAATGAAAGGGGACCAAACACTACAAGTGATAATAGAAAACATAGGTGCACAACGTGATATTTAATTAGTAACAATTAACTTTCATATTCTGTTAATTGAGTCACCTACTGTTTCTATCTGTCTATCTTACTGTCCATACTGTAAGTATGGACAGTAAGGCTCTTAACATGTTTCTCGGTTGTCCGCTTCTTCAGGAGAAAAGACAACGAAAGGGGACCAAACACTACAAGTGATAATAGAAAACATAGGTGCACAACATGATATTTAATTAGTAACAATTAAATTTCATATTCTGTTAATTGAGTCACCTACTGTTTCTATCTTCACACTATCTTTCAGTAGTGAAAACACAGCATTTAATGTTCATCTGAGATCCCCCTGAAACATACTTTTATTAAGTTTTAGATTTAATCCTGCCTGTAAATTCAGCTTATTAGACCTCATGCGCACTGGACAATTAGCCCCAGTAATAGAGATCCCTGCCATTTTGATGCGGGATGAAGGTATAGGTGGAATGCAAGTTGTCTGTATTCCAGGCATTCTTCCCTTAAAGCATAATGTCCTGAACGTTATTACCACTTTGTGCACTGTCCAGCCGCAGCAGCCTTTAGCTGCTCATAGAGTTTTACAGGCTGCCAGAAGCGGGGTTGGGCAGTGCGTCTTTGCCTTCTGCCTTCCCCAAAACATCAGGATCTCATGCACCAGAGATTAAACGACCATTGTGCATGGAGCCCTAAAGGACAAGTTAAGGATTTCTATGGCAAAAGAACTCTTACACTGTAGTAGAAGGAAATGTTGCATGTATGGAGAGGAGAGGGACAGTGAAAAAAGAGAATGGTGAATGAATAGTGAAGACTAAAGCAGAGCTCTCCATACAGAGGGCAGAGAGTGCAGATACAGTCCATTCAGATTAGCACGACACGACTTTGTGGGGCGATCAGTAAAGTTGCGGTGCACAGTGTGCACCACGACTTCGGCGCGACTTGCACGGACTTCATATAATTGAAGTCAATGCAAGTCGCCTCCAGGTCGCCCCGAAGTAGTACAGGACCCTTTTTCTAAGTCGGAGCGACTTGTGTCGCTCCTATTAGAACGGGTCCTGTACTACTCAATGGTGAGCGACCGACCGTGACTTGTCAGGCGACCTAGTCGCCTGACAAGTCGCGCTAGTCTGAATGCTGCTTTGCTGCCACCTATTGTATTTGGACATTTGTACCTGAAGTAAAGTATTAAACTCAGTGTGGACTTCACCAGTTCCTCTTCAGGGATCCCGCAAAGTCTCTTTTAAATCAGCATATTTTGTACATCAACTGAACTTTGTCCTGAACTACAGGAAGGATGCCTGCATCATGGCAATTGCTGAAACCATTAGCTATTTTTTTCAGTTTGGTGTCTTCAGCAGGATGTGCAAGTTGCAACAATGTATTATGTGATAAGAAGCATTTTCCAAGAAAGAATATTTCACAAGAGCTATTGAAAAGCTGAAGTCTCAGCCTAGTGCTCTAGACATTAGAGGGGCACCACTTCCTAAAGTCCACTCTCTTAGTTTGATGGACAAATACAACCATGCTGATAAGTTAGCAGCTTAGATCAAGATACCAGTGTCCGGGTCTCTACTAGCTGGCAATCTGTGGTCTTCAGGTGTACAAAACCATTTGAATAAAAGATGGGTTCCCCAGAATGTGGAATTGGACAATGGGCAAATTATCTCAATTTATCATTCTAATATACCTGCCGAAGATCTAAATGAAATACATCCTATATCCTTTTAAAATACAGTATGCTCTCTAAAATAGTCCTTAAAATTGTTGCAAAGCCTTTACAATGCTCTTCTGTAAGTGCTCATTTGAGCCCATTTTGTGTGTCAATATAAGCTTGAGCCCATGTCAAATCACATGTCAAGCTTGAGCCCATGTCAAATCACATGTCAAATCGGAGCCAATTGCACCAATGGCACCGTCCGACATCGACTTTGCGGCACTGCACCGATTCCCAAAAGTAGTTTCTGTACTACTTTTGGCAATTTGGGAGGGGGGGGGGGGTGATTTCCATAGACATCGGTGCAGGAACCCGCACAGATGTCTGGGAAATCGCCCCCCGAAGTTGGACTGAAATGCCAGGTTGAAATCGTATGAGTTCAGCTGAACTCACACAATTTCAAAATGGCCTCAGTGTGAACCTGGGCTGAAAAGTAAAAAAAATAAAAACTCCTATCCACCTAATTAAGTTAAGCCGTGCTATCTCTGTGCAAGTGTCTACCTATTTCCTTCATCAATGGTGGCTGTCAACACTGTGTATAGCTGGTTAGAAAACTCTAGCACTGGGCTGCTCACGCCTGTGCATTAACATCCCTTACACTTGATTGGGACACTGTTCCTGCAGTATGTTCAATTTCATCAGGTTAATCAGAATTATCACTCTGCCAAGATATTGTTTTAGGTGGACAAACTAAAAAAAAAAAAAAAAACCCTAACTAATCCTCTTTATTTTGGATCAGCTTGTTTTCTACATGTAAATCTTAACTACTTTTAATAAATTCATGTTTTGTTATTGACAGCATGGTTTCATTAATACATTACTTATTAATATCGGTCAGTGATTTTGGCAGTATCTTATAATGAATCCAATATGGAGCTTAAGAGTCGGTTCACACTAAGGCGACACGACTCTGCACGACTTCGGGGGCGACTTGTGCATTACAATGCACCACGACTTCGGAGCGACTTGCAGGGACTTCACATAATGGAAGTCTATGCAAGTCGCTCCGAGGTCGCCCCGAAGTAGTACAGGACCCTTTTTCTAAGTCGGAGCGACTTGTGTCACTCCTATTCGAGCGGGTTCTGTAGCGGTCAATGGACCGCGAAGGAGCGCGACCTGTCAGGCTGACAAGTCGCCTGACAAGTCGCGACAGTGTGGACCGGCTCTTAAATGGATGTATTATTACCCAGAGGTCCTGAGCACTGTTTATTTGGTACTTTTCTTATCCTTTTTAAGTAGTTCAGCAACATTACCTTCTTTAAAAAATAAATAAATAAATAAAGTTGAAACGACATAAATAAAGCACAGCATTGTTACAGTTTGCCCATACTCCTGTACCTGTCAATTTTGCTGGACAGCCTAGCTTGCATGTAAATGTGGAAAAATATAAATAAAGATTTGTAAAAAAAAAAAAAAGATAAATTCATATTCAGAATACTATCAATTTTCTGTCCTACTTGTGTATTTTTTCGCTGCTGTATTGAACTGCATAAGGCCCCTTTCAGACAGGCACCTCTGTTTGGCAGACTCGGCTTGCTCAGCGGTGGATCGCTCTGTTGATCCCCGCTGAGTAGGTGAATGACAGGTCCGTCTTTGCTCACTGTGCAGAGTGAACACGGACAAGGTCCCACTATCCTCTATAGGGAGATCAGGTTCATCCGATCATATCCGATCCACCAGATGAATGGAAAATAGGATCACCCTCCGTCTGGATTTTGCCAACAGGATCGGATCAGATAGCGGCGGTTGTTAGCAGACATGTCACAGCTGACATCCGCTGATCCATAGGGATGAATGGAGGGTCCTGAAAAACTGAGAGGCAGACGTGATTGGACAGCCTGTGTGAAAGGGCCCTAAAGCCCCGTACACACGTACCGATCGTCGGCATACAAATGTTCGTCTTTTCTCCCCGGGATGTCGGTGTCTGTTGAAAAGTGCAAAGACAGCACAAGGACAGCACAAGAATTTTGTCTGCAGACTTCAGCTGACTGCAGAAGTGATGTCATGTAATGGTTAACTTTCCCTGTGTTTTTAATTTTCTGAGCATGCCCAGTCTTGCAAATCTGCGGTCTGTCGGCCGAATTCTGTACTGACAGGCGAACAATCGTCCGTTCTGGTGTCCGCAGACAAAAATTTTCATGTTTGCAAGAAAGACTTTTGTCCGCGGATTGTGCGCAGACAGCTGTCGGAGGCACCATACTAACACGCATACAATCGGCAGATCTTTCGTCCGCCGACGTTTGTATGCCGACGATCGGTACGTGTGTACGGGCCTTTAGGTTACTTTTGTTCTGTTGTAGGCTATCATCTCGTGTCAGTTTGAAATCATTAAAACTTGTTTACTTGTGTGTTTGTGTGTCTCCTTCTATCCTCCCCTCATATAGAGTGCTAGTTACTTAGTCCTAGTTAAACCCTCCCTGTTTTTTTTGTTTTTTTATTCATATTCCCTCAGTCAGTGTTAGTTCTTTGCAGAGACAGGGCTTAGGAAAGGTATGTTTTCTTATATGTCAAAAGACTGAACTTATCTGACATAAAATTGTGTTGGAATGAACTTCTGTTTTGTTTAAGAGTTAAACCGCTGCAATAAAAAAAAAAAAAAACTCTCCCCTGCAAAATAATAGCATAATGTGCTAGTATGCATCTCCGTGAGATGAAAAAAAAAAAAAAAAGATACTTCTTAGAATTTTTTGACATAGGACTACCAAATGTTATGAAGATAAGATAGAGTGCAGAATTCAGGAGTGCGTTACATAAAGAATGCAGGGCTAAGGAGCACTCAGAAATGTGCTACATAAAAAAATGCAGGGCTAAGAAATGCGCAACAGAAAGAATGCAGGGCTCAGGAGTGCGTTACATAAAGAGTGCAGGGCTCAGCAGTGTGTTACATAAAGAATGCAAGGCTTAGCTGTGCCTAGCAATGCAGCCTGACCAGTGTCCATCTATGCAGCCTGACCAGTGCCCATCCAATGCAGCCTGACCAGATCCCATCCAATGCAGCCTAACCAGTGCCCAGCAATGCAGCCTGACCAGTGCCCATCCAATGCAGCCTGACCAATGCCCATCCAATGCAGCCTGACCAGTGCCTAGCAATGCAGCCTGACCAGTGCCCATCCAATGCAGCCTGACCATTGCCCATCTAATGCAGCCTGACCACTGCCCATCTATGCAGGGCTCAGGAGTGTGTTACATAAAGAATGCAGGGCTCAGGAGTGCGCTACATAAAGAATGCAGGGTTCAGGAATGCGCTACATAAAGAATGCAGGGCTCAGGAGTGCAATACATAAAGAATGCAGGGCTCAGGAGTGCACCACATAAAGAGTGCAGGGCTCATCAGTGCAGTACATAAAGAATGCAAGGCTCAGCAGTGCCCATCAATGCAACCTAACCAATGCCCAGCAATGCAGCCTCACCTGTGCCCAGCAATACAGCCTCACTAGTGCCCATCTATGCAGCTTCACCAGTGCCCATCTATGCAGCCTTACCAGTGGCCATCTATGCAGCCTCACCAGTGGCCATTCAATGCAGCCTCACCAGTGCCCATCCAATGCAGCCTCCCCAGTGCCCAGCAATGCAGCCGGACCAGTGCCAATCCAATGCAGCCTCACCAGTGCCCATCCAATGCAGCCTGACCAGTGCCCAGCAACACAGTCTAACCAGTGCCCAGCAATGCAGCCTGACCAGTGCCCATCCAATGCAGCCTGACCTGTGCCCATTTTTGCAGCCAGACCAGTGCACAAGAATGCAGTTTGACCAGTGCCCAACCAATGCAGCCTCACCATTGCCCATCTTTGCAGCCAGACCAGTGCACAAGAATGCAGCTTGACCAGTGCCCAACCAATGCAGCCTCGCCATTGCCCAGCAATGCAGCCTCACCAGTGCCCAGCAATGAAGCCTCACCAGTGCCCAGCAATAAAGCATCACCAGTGCTTAGCAATAAAACCTCACCAGTGCCCATCTATGTAGCCTGACCTGTGCACAGCAACGCAGCCTGACCAGTGCCCAGCAATGCAGCCTGACCAGTTCCCATCCAATGCAGCCTGACCGGTGCCCAGAAATGCAGCATGGCCAGTGCCCAGAAATGCAGCCTCGTCAGTGCCCAGAAATGCAGCCTCACCTGTGCCCTGAAATGCAGCCTCACAAGGTGCCCAGATATGTAGCCTCGTCAGTGCCCAGCAATGCAGTCTCACCAGTGCCCAGCAATGCAGCC